>NC_056500.1:35024075-35026006 GCF_014905685.2 Nematolebias whitei
TTACTCAACATTACTCAACATTACTCAGCATTACTCAGCATTACTCAGCATTACTCAACATTACTCAGCATCACTCAACATTACTCAACATTACTCAACATTACTCAGATGACTCATGAAATAAACTCAATCACATTCAATCAGTCTACTAAACCAAACAGAAATACCTTTAATTAGACCAACAGCTGTGTTGTATAATGTTGGTATATTGATATAATGTTATTAAGCAGTACTTTTTGTTTCTCCATCACGGCGCTATCACAACCTTGAAAACTCGTTTGTGTTTTCAGTTTTTTTTTTATTGTGGTGTAACAACACACCTAAAGAAAGAGTGTGCAGCTGAACAGGGCTGCTGTCATCTCTTAACAGTGTTCAAATACATAAAATGACAAACGTATGAGCTCTCTGTTCTGATTTGGTTTGTTTGCTTGTTTCTCACCAGAGAAACTCGAGCATCTCTGGGAGCACAAGAGGGATGTACCAAGTGTCGGAGAGACGTTCCTCCCCCAGCACAGGGTAGGTCTGCGGCTGCTAAAACAATCCGCCACCTTCACGAATGTAATCCAGAGGGCGAGGGTAGAGCCTCCCATAGTGCTGCGTGACCTGTGTGTGTGTGTGTGTGTGTGTGTGGGTGGGGGGGGGGGGGGGTTCAAAGCTCCTGCAGTGAAACACAATCTGTCCATTACGATCAATCCCCTTCCCCAGCATCCATCGTGCGGCCTTCTGAGGTGCAGCTCTTTGAGTGAAGACCAGAAGTTTTTTTTTTCTTTTGAAGCCTCAAGAACCGACTGAGACCGCTTTAGATCTTATGACGTGCGTTCTGTAGGAAGGTTATGAATAACGAATGTCTTACCTGTTGTAGAAATACAATTTGAAGTTTAATTGTGACCGACGAGCGAACTGCTAGTCTGAATGAGGCAATGAGCAAACCGCATTGCTGCCCTCCTAAAACAACTCCAGTTTTAAAAATGTTTAAACCTTTAAACATAATTTTACAGACCTTGACACTGTTGTCAGTTTTTCATTCAATTCTGCGCTTTTTGTCAACTGTAAATTCAGTAACAGCAGCAGCCAGCTGTTCCAGTGCCTACTGACGCTCCACCAGGAGTATCAAAATATTTCAGCCAGACTAATCACGTAACATGAAATGGACAACAGTTTTTTAAATTATTTGCTCAAAACGTGTAATTTTTGAGGTCAGACTTGTTTTATTCCAGCAGCCTTGGCCTCGTTAGGACTAGCCTTTAGCTCATCCAACGAGCCAGAATTCAACTCTGTCACTCCAAACTGAGGTCGATCAAAGAGCTTTCTACAACAGGTAAGATATTTGTTCATGTTCTAGCAAAAATTAGATGCCATCATGAAATATTTTGCTAACAGACAAACACAGTTGAGTCCAAAAGGTAAAGAGAATGTTTTAAATAAAAATCTTGTACAATCTGTTGGTGCTCACAGCGTGTCGGGGAGGACTCTCTGCTACACCACACTGAGTTGTAGCTCAATACCTGTAAAACTGACAGAGGTATAGTCATTATATAGTGTGCTAAGGTTGATTGGCTGTGGCGGCCATCTTGAACCTATTTGACTTTGAAAGTTAATCAACGGCAGATGTATCTCCATTGATTATTTTCTGAAAATGTCATTGTTTAATGTTGAGTGGTTCATGAGCTATTTTGCTAACAGACAGACAAACTAACACACGTACACAGACGCGTGTGATGAATAGTTGCACATGTGAATATTGCGATAGTTACACACATTACACACACACATGACCGAACCGTAACACTCTAACAACTGTCATCCCCAGTTGGTTTGCGAATGTGTTTCCTGCCGTGACATCAGGCCACACACACACACACACACACACACACACACACACACATATATATATATATATATGAGAGAGAGAGAGAGAGAGAGAGAGAGAG
>NC_056500.1:35026106-35040037 GCF_014905685.2 Nematolebias whitei
GAGAGAGAGAGAGAGAGAGAGAGACAGACAGAGAGAGAGAGAGAGAGAGAGAGAGACAGAGAGAGAGAGAGAGAGAGAGACAGACAGAGAGAGAGAGACAGACAGAGAGAGAGAGACAGAGAGAGAGACAGAGAGAGAGACAGAGAGAGAGACAGAGAGAGAGACCGAGACCATGTGGCCAAACGTCGTTCTGTTAATCATCTAGGATCAATAAATTTCTGCTGGAGTCACGGCCATCTTTTAAACTCTGCGTCAGATTTTGTTGTGACATTATTTATAACTGAACCAGACGTGTGTGTGGGGGGAGTCGGATTAGTCAACATGTATCAGTTTACACAGATCAGAGTAATGGAGGATAGTTTTGCACATTTTCACAGCCAACCTGGTCCGTTTGTGTTCTGAACAGAACGTTTAAATAGACAGCGCTGACTGATGGACTGGATTTTGTAATCTCACACAGATTATTTTCACTGTTAGCTCTGAGGGATTAGAATCAAAGTGAAACGCTTCATCCTTTTTCTTCCTCCAAGCTCCATCAGTCCAGTGTGTTTTGTCTTCACTGAGTCTCTGTCCCGGTGCTGCCTTGTTTCAGTTTTGTAATAAAAGGAGCCCTCTGGGAGGCTGATGTTTTGACTTCTCATTGCTTGTGATGGAGATTATTTTTACTGTGGTGACAGCTTGTGTGTACTGCCCACATTTCACTATAAATCATGTGAAACAGTATGACTCCTGCTCTGTAACACAGACATTTTATTTGTGTTTGTGTTTGTTTTCTTTGATCTGGTGTATTTATTTCTTCAAATTAACTGAAAAGTGCATCGTTCTCAGCAAATCCAGACAGGAAGTCCTTTAAATTGTTTTTGCTCGCCATCGATGCACGCTTCCTGCTCATCGTCTTTACATGAACCCTTGGTATTTAGTGTCTGTTAGCAAAATATGTCATAAGCTACTGAACAGATTTCAGTGCAACTCTCAGGAAATAATCTTAGGATGTACATGGCATGAAAAGTGCTGGCTGATATGCATTAAACCCAGAAAGGCTTTTGATTTCTTCGTGTAATTAGGTGGTGTTACATCTTCAGTCAGGCCAAAGATCAGAATAACTTTAAAGTACAGGATTTACAAAGTCCCCTACCTAATTATCTGAAAGGGAGCGCATGAAGGAAAGCTACAGATGGAGGTTTTTCAAGCATTAGAGGAATATGTCTTCAGCGGGTTTTCACTGGTTGCCATGGCAACTCGATGGCGACTGTCTCTGTAAGAACCAGTCCTCCACAGAACCTGCATTAAGGCCACAATCTGTCAGTTTTACAGCATTTGTTCTGTGCTGGATGTGTTAGCTGATGGATGAGGTAACTTTAGACTAGCTTTCATCTGGAGCTTCACCTTTTATAAACTAGTAACAACTCTCCTTCATTACTCTACGAGAACATCTACGGTTCACCTTTTTCTTTCATTCTTACAGTCACAATGATGTTTTTGTGATACTTATGTTATTATGAAACTAGCTATGAGGGATTTGAAACTTCAAAAGACAAAAACCAAAGTTTTTATCATTGAACTTCTTCTGTTCTGCTGTAGAGCCTCAGGAAGGATGAAGTCCGTCTCGCAGGGTTCTGGAGGTTACGACAGCGACAGCGTCGAGATGCATCCCATGGAGGAGTGTCCCGAGGCGCAGTACTATCACATGCAGTGCCGGATGGGCGAGGGGGGTTACGAGCGTTCCCCGGGGTGCGGATCCAGAAACTGGGGGCTTCGTAAACAAGCAATTCAAAACTGGCAGCGGCGACCTTACAGGAACAGCATGGAGGGCGACGAGGGCGACGTGTCAGACGTGGGCTCCCGGACCACGGAGTCTGAGGTGGAGATGTGGGAGCAGGAGAGGAGGGCCGTGGCAGAAGTTCAGCAGTCTGCTCCTCCTTATCCCCACCACAGGGGGGGAGCGTATCGACCTAATGCAGGTAACCGCTGTCTGCGACGGGTCAGGAGCTGCTCAAGAGGCTGTTGGTAGAAATACACTTCCTGTGTCTCATTTACTGAAGTTTACGTGCTTTACACTCATCGTGGGCTGGACTGTCTCTAATCTTTAATTGAACACTTCAGTCCAGGCTGGAAGGACTATACAACATACAACTTCAGTGTTTAAAATTAAAAAATGTCAGCGAGCTTCTTGGAAATCTCCAGCTGGATATTTGACTTCTAATCTTGACTGAATTAGGAGAGTTCAAGATTTCAGCCATAGTCCAAACAATTCCACAGCGTGACTCCACAGCCACTCCAGAAACCTGACGCTGGTCTGCCTTATCCAAGGGTCAACCATTTAACTCTTATCTAAGGCCAATTTATCAACAAGACTTAAGCATATTTCAATTAAACATGTTATACAAACTTAAAAAAATAATAATAATTAAGTACAGCAATTGTATTTCCAGAATTAGACTGAAACTTAAAGACTTAGAAACACAAATACATAAGTTTGTTTTGCATATTTCTGCCAGCATGTATAACATGTTAAGCTAACCTGTAAGAGGCAGGTTACAGAATATGTCTTATATTAAAGAATATTGGAAAGATGTTTTTATAAATCATGCTAACGATGCTACAACAAGAAAAAAGCCTGAAAAAAGTATTCTAGATTATCTGTCATAAAGAAAATGTTCAGGTCTCTATGTGGCCCTTTGATTGGTTTAAACGTGTTGATATGGGCAGCACGGTGGCGCAACTGGTAGAGCTGCTGCCTCTCAGCGAGCAGGTCCCTGGTTCAAACCCCGGTCCAGGGGCCTTTCTGGGTGGAGTTTGCATGTTCTCTCCGTGCATGCGTGGGTTTTCTCCGGGTACTCCGGTTTCCTCCCACAGTCCAAAAACATGCATGTTAGGCTGATTGGTAACTCTAAATTGTCCCTAGGTGTGAGTGAGAGAGTGAATGGTTGTTTGTCTCGTTTGTCTCTGTGTGGCCCTGTGATGGACTTGCGACCCGTCCAGGGTGTACCCCGCCCCTCGCACAGTGATTGCTGGACATGGGCACCAGCGACCCCCGTGACCCAAAATGGAATAAACGGGTAAAGAAAATGGATGGATGGTGTTGATATGGCCCTTTGGAAAACAATGTTGCTCATCTCTGATCTAACTGATGACCTGAGATGAAGTCGAAGAATTTAGGCGTAGTCCTCCTTCTTCAGTCTTCCACCCACTGTCTCCAGTGCACCTGTACCACAGCATGATGATTCCACCACCGTGTTTGACTTATCAGGTTTGAAAGCATCACTTTGACTCCCCAACATTCTTCTCACTGTAGCCAAAAGCCCAATCTTCTCTGACCATAAGCTTGTTTGGTTTGTTATGGGAGTGGCTGCAAGCTTCACTCTTGAAGCTCTTGTTCAGCCCTGCTCCTGTCAGTCCAGGACGATGTGAAGCATGCTTCACTGTGGACGGTGGCTCTGGTTTAAGCAGCTGAGACCAGCTTGAGCAAACAGAAAAACCTCAGCAGTCAGCTCAAACCTAAGATATGGAGTTACGGGTTCACACGCATGTTGGACTAATAGAAAAACTGCAGGTGGCGTCTTCATGGATCCCGTGGCTCTGGTTGGTTAGTGTGTACACCACAGTTTCTGCCTGTTGCAGTTCCTTCCCTCATCCTGAGCCCGTTGTTCCTGTTCCTCACAACAGATTGTTTTACTGTTGACACCAGCATCCTTCACTCTCCTTTCCTTCTGCTGCTGAGATTTTAAATATCAGGTGGACCTTGGTAGTCTGGCACAAAGAGAAACTGGGCCAGGGTTCTGGGACAAATTCACACGAACAACTTGGCCCGCCCCTCCATATTAGCTGTACAGATTTTTCTCACAGAACATGTACTGGCACCCCTTCGGTCTGACGTAGTCCTGCTTATCTGCAGAGTTTCTACCAGGGTTTATTGGACGACATGTGTCTGAAGGCAGTTTGTGTAGCACAGCTTGGCTTTTTTAGTTCATTTGAAAAGCTTGTGTAGGCGGTCTGTGTGTGTGTGTGTGGGGGGGGGGGGGGGTCCGATAACTTGATTAGGTTTACTGTCCTCATGGTTCAAGTAGATGCCTTCCAAGGTCAAAGATGATGTGAGTCACGTAGGAG
Organism: Nematolebias whitei; assembly: GCF_014905685.2. Lineage (NCBI taxonomy): Eukaryota > Metazoa > Chordata > Actinopteri > Cyprinodontiformes > Rivulidae > Nematolebias > Nematolebias whitei. Next base: position 35,030,214 of record NC_056500.1, read on the forward strand.
CAGTCCTGCTCGGAGGAGTAAACCAGGCTCAGATTGGACTCGTGGGATCAACCAGAGCTGATCAGAGCACAGAGAATAAAAAGAAGAAAATACGTTTTTTATTATGCAACCTCATTTAGTCTTGTTCTGGTTGAAGACTGGCGCCACCGTGTGACAAAAATATATTTTTTACCTTCTTTATCTCTCTCTTCATTGATCATGGTTTGGTTTCTTTATCTCTCTCTTCATTGATCATGGTTTGGTTTAGTTTCTTTATCTCTCTCTTCGTTTATCATGGTTGGGGGCTAAATGGTCTCCAGTGGCTCTGAGACATGAGAGGACAAGCTGTCTGCATGCGTTTGGCAAAAAAACGACAATTGTTTGTTATTTAAGGGAGAATTCAGATATTTGTGAATGAAAAAGTAATCAACAAATATCTTACCTGTTGTTGATGGCTCTTTGAGTTTATAGAAAGAGATTAGTTCTGACCGGACTGACGAGCGCATGGCTTGTCAGAGCAGGACTGAGTGGTTTGCTGCTGACGTCAAACCTTTACATGACGTGTTGTTTTTATCGAACGCTGTTTATTGACAAACACAAACTACAATTCAGTTCAGTTTATTTCCATCGCAATCTCCCATCCTGAGCAAGCACAAAGGCAACAGTGGAAAGGAAAAACTCCCTTTAAACAAGAAGAAACCTCCAGCAGAACCAGGCTCAGGACAAGCGGCATCTGCTTCAACCAGCTGAGTTAGAGAGGACAGGAAGGAGGAACGGACACAGAATGGCAGGTCCAGAACGGAGGCGAGCAGGCTTTGTTAAAGAGCAGCAGCAGTTAGCTGTGGCCCGCCTGGGCCACTATGAGCAGGAAGATACAAACATTTCTGTCACAGTGACGGTTTAATGCCAAACTGAAGGCAGTGTGAAGGTTTTAAAGAAAAATTTTAAGCTATCAAATTTTAGTTCTCACATGAGAACAGCTGCCATCCAGTTTGGTCTTGTGCTGCTGTTAGCTCAGCTGTCCTGTCAAAATAAAAGCTCCAGTTTAAGGTTGTTCAAAGCTATCTGCAACAAGACAACAACAGAGCCCCACTTTAAAAGATGTGGAGCATTCCTTTAATGAGACTGAGGTGTTTGACCCCCCACAGATCTTTCAGCTACAGTTGTCCTGATGTTGTTTACAGTACGTCTGTAAAGTTTCCTTTTCTTCCTGCAGCTCGATCTGACTACAGCAAGCCGTGTCGACATGAAAAGAGCCCGTCCAAGTCTAACGAGGTGATCAGTCCAGACATCCTGAAAATGCGCGCGGCCCTCTTCTGCATCTTCACCTACCTGGATACTAAAACCCTGCTGCGAGCCGCCGAGGTGTGCCGCAACTGGAGGTTTGTGGCCCGTCACCCAGCCGTGTGGACCAGAGTGCTGCTAGAAAACGCTCGCATTTCTTCCAAGGTGCAACTCCAGCGTAGCGCGTGTGTTTCCGGGCTGAGAGCACTTATACCTGCTGTATTTTCTAATCTGTTTATTGTCCGTATTTATTCTTCTCAGTTCCTGAGCACGTTGTCTCAGTGGTGCACTCAGACACACTCACTCATCCTGCAGAACCTCAAACCAAGACAGCGCGGCAAGAAGGAAACCAAGGAGGACTACCTTAAAAGCACACGGTGAGACACCCGCAGAGCTCCGAGGGATTTATTCCCATGACGTGAATAACCTCCGTGTTTCACAAATGGTTGACGTGAAAGACGTACCAGAAGATTCTCAGACACCGACTGATGAGAGGAGGCCAGGGCGAAGAATCAGGGGGATGAAAGCTGACATTTTGATGCTGTCTGGGTGTCCTCCATCTGTGAAACACCAGCTTTCATTTGGAAAAAACAATAAACAGGCAGCGGCTTGATGAGAGTGGAAAAGAAGTTATTTATGTGAAGAACATGTTTCATGTCAGAAGATGCTCTTAAATCACAGCCTCTGAACGAGCCTGGAGCTTCACAGAAACGTTGCAGCAGAACTCAGAGGAACATTTAGATACAGCGTGTGCTGGTTCTGGTGCAGATGCTGTTGGAGCTGAAGAGCAGATAAATCACTGTTTTCTGTGTTTGACATGTGTGTGCCAGTGGCTGCCTGGAGGAAGGCTTGGAGGCGTTGTTGAAGGCCACAGGAAGCAGCCTGCTGATCCTGAAGGTTTCCCACTGTCCCAACCTGCTGACCGATCGCTCCCTGTGGCTGGCCAGCTGCTACTGCCGGGCCCTCCAGGCCGTAACCTACAGGTACACCACCACACCCCGCCCTCCTGCACCCCTGACCGCCCCGACAAATGAAGTAAAGGGTGAACGTTTGATTTGTTCCAGGAGCGCTACAGATCCGGTTGGCCAGGAGGTGATCTGGGCCCTCGGGGCAGGGTGTAGAGACATCATTTCTCTGCAGGTGGCCCCCCTACACCCATGGTAATTTCAGATGAAACCATAAAAACCAAATCAGTCATGATGTGTCACCATCGGGACAATATTCTGCGGGTCCAGTTTTTCAGACCTACACAGTTCTGACCTGTCCAGGTGTCATACCTGGATGTTTGCTTTAGATGCTTCAGACTGTGTGGAATGAGGGGAGGGGATCAGTCTGGAGGCAAGGCAATAAAGTGATAGTTAACATATTTAGAAGTGGGGTTCTGTAGAAAGATTATGAACAAACAATATCTTACCTGTTGCAGGCAGTTCTCTGGACAACAACAGTTTAATTTAAAGTTTTATTCTGATTAAATGGACGAGTTAATGGCTATTTCAGGTAGGACAAGTTTAAAACAGAGTTTCACCATCTTAAAGCAATACTGAAAAGTATCATAGTGGTTCATATTGGATAAATAAATATCCTTTCATCATCTACTTACTCAAATAAGCCACTTTGAGGACATGAGAATATTTTTTTTATAACCAGTCTTTTACTTGCAAGGGTAGACAGTCACGAAGAAGCTTTCACGTACATACAAAGTTACATGTTTAGAGTCTCGTCAGTGAGAATCTGCACCGGACAGTGAGGCAGGAAGTGTTTTATAATACACACTTATCAGACAGAGGCGAGGTCAAGACGACCTCGGCTTTCCATCTTACAGACTCAGAGAAGGCCGTGGAGTTATCAGGTGCTCCTCCGTGTGCCTGCAGGCTCCTCTCTGAGAGGAAAAACGACTCTAACTCACACACATTAATTTAACATTAGTTAGTTCCACACATCCATAAACCTTTACCTAAATTCCCTTGACAGTTCATGTAAATGCTGCTTCATTACTTGTGCACTGCAGTCAGTGATGGATTACGCTGTTATTCCAGAGGAAATATTATGGTATCCCTGCACAAAGTGCTTCTGGCTACACAGCAACACAGTTGCTGCTTAAATAACCAAAGAAATAAATAGTTCCGTTGAGGTAGGACTCAAAGATTCAGTCTGACACCAGGACTGGATTTGTTTAAATTGAATGTAAACTTTAAACGAAGGCCGGTGTCGCTGCACAACACAAGCTAACATAAAGAACTTGAGGAGCACGGAGGAGAAACCATTGTACCCAATACCTAAACGACTGACTGAAGACTAGTCGGGACAGAGAATAACAGGCAGGAGTAGATGAGGTAAGTGGTGACAGGTGAGACTAATGAAAACAGGGAACAGGTGTAAGTGGGAGGGGCCGAGGAGCAGAAAACGTTGAAAAGTGTTGATGTTACATGAAACACTTGGGAACACCTGAACACAACACAAGAAATAAACTTATAAACAACACTGATCTGACAGAAACTGAAGTTGATGTAAAGGTTTTTAAATTTCTCATGAAACGCCCAAAAGTTGAGATTGAATAGCATTGAAATGGCAGAAATTCACTTTAGTCCTGACCAAGCTGGACCAGCTGTTAGCTCATCAGTCCAGTCAGAAATAAACAGTTTCTCAAAACTGAAATTTATCTACAACAAGTAAGATATTGACTATTTGTAACCTTTTCACCGACGCCCACATCAGAAGCTCTGAAGTGTTGCTTTAATGAGCCGACGTTTAGCCGGGTGTTTGTTTGCTTCAGCCAACAGCCGGCCCGCTTCAGTAACCGCTGCCTGCAGACGATTGGAAGGTGCTGGCCTCACCTCCGAGCTCTGGGTGTGGGAGGCGCTGGATGTGGCATTCAGGGCCTGGCCTCTCTGGGTAAATGCTCAACACACAACACAAATATCACTTATTTCTTATTATTGTTTAGACTTTTCTTTATCTAAATAAATGTTATGTTGTTTATTTGTCATATGCAGGTTAACACAAGGGCAACAGTGCAATGAAATGTTCAGGATGAGAAGCACTGATTTGAATCTCTAAAAACAAAGAACAAAGAAACAAGAAATACTAAAACATGCAATAAGGGTAAAAAAATAAAGTACCAAAAAAGTGAAAAAGAAATATAATATTTACAAGGTCCAAAGAAAAGTAGTAAACAACAACATGGTAGAACATAACAGTGCAAGGTGGATGGATTGGTATAAATAAATATTTCAAGGTAGTAATATAAGCTTAAATGCACGTGATATACTGTATATTGTGCATAACTAACATAAACTGCACAGGTTGTGTGACAGGTTATTGCATAGGTAGTGAATAACTTTTAGATTTATTCAATTATCAAGGTCAAGGTTTCTTTATTGTCATTCACATCATATGTGGTACATGTGATGGAACGAAATGGTGTACACAGGATCCCAGTTACATCCAACAAAAATATAAATTGTAAAGGAAAACAGTAATAAGATCTAAGATATGAACTAAGAAATATGCAAAACTAAGAATACTCTAAACACTAGTAGTACAGAAACAATACGCCGAACAGCAGCATGAACATGAGTCTGTGTGAGCAGATGAGTACGAATGAACACAGCAGCATGAAATAAATCAGTAGCATAAGATCAGCAATATGGATAATCAGCAGCACATATCAACAATCAAGCGGCATTACAATTATTTTTTTTTTCACAGTGATTATCCTGATTCGTGAGTCTAACAGTCTCAGGGTAGAAGCTGTTCCTCAGTCTAGTGGTTCTACACTTAATGCTCCTTAACCTCCTTCCTGAAGGGAGCAGAGCAAAAAGTGTGTGTGCTGGGTGAGTGGGGTCCTTCATGATGCAGGTGGCCCTCTTCCTGCATCTGGAGGTGTAGATGTCTGTGATGGTGGGGAGACTGACTCCAACAGACTTCTGTGCAGCCTTCACCACTCTCTGCAAAGCTTTTCTTTCTGCAGCTGTGCAGCCTCCATGCCACACGTTGATGCTGGAGCACAGGAGGTTCTCCACTGCACACCTGTAGAAGGAGGTGAGGACTGAGCTTCCCAGACCAGCTCGTCTCAGCCGCCTGAGGAAGTAGAGTCTCTGATGAGCTTTCTTGATCAGACTGGTTGTGTTGTTGCTCCAGCTGAGGTTGTCATTCAGGTGTACACCCAAGTACTTGTAGCTGGAGACCACTTCCACCACAGATCCTCCTATGTTTGGGGGGGGGTTGTCCCATCTGAAATCCACGACCATCATCTCCTTCGTCTTCTTCACATTGATGTGAAGGTTGTTCTTCCTGCACCAGCTCTCCAGGTGTTCCACCTCCTGCCTGTAGTTGGACTCATCATTGTTTGTGATGCATCCCACCACCGCTGTATCATCTGCAAACTTTACAATGTGACAGCCTGGATGGGTAGGTGCACAGTCATACATGAGCAGAGTAAACAGGAGAGGGCTCAACACAAAGCCCTGAGGAGAGCCAGTGCTGAGGGTTAAGGTGGAGGAGGAGAAGTTGTGGATCCTCAATGACTGAAGTCTGTTTGTTAAGAAGTCTAGGAGTTGCAAATGGAAGGGCTTAATCCTAGTGAGAGTAGTTTGTCCATCAGGGTTTGGGGGATCATGGTGTTGAAGGCAGACGTGAAGTCCACAAAAAGCATACGGACATAAGAGTCCTTCTGCTCCAGTTGGGTGAGAGCAGTGTGGACCACAGAGGAGATGGTGTCCTCTGTTGATCGATTCTCGTGGTATGCGTGAGGGTCCTCGCTGATGTTGATGGTTGTTTTGATCTGGGTCATGATCAGTCTTTCAAAGCATTTAGCGACTATTGGGGTGAGGGCCACTGGCCGATAGTCCTTCAGACCAGTCACTGTAGAGCTCTTTGGGACTGGGATGATGGTGGCGGTCTTCAGGCAGGTGGGAACTGTTGCCAGGGTGATGGAGGAGTTTAAGATGTAGGCCAGCACCTCACAGAGCTGATCTGCACATTCTTTCAACACTTTCCTTGGGATGTTGTCTGGACCTGTTGCCTTGTGAGGATGAATCCTCCCGAAGGTCCTCCTTGCTTCTGCTGAGGTCACGCTGAGAAACTCCTCTTCCGGTGGTGAGGTGAGTCTGGTGCTGGGTGGTCTGTTCGGGTCTTCAAAGCGTGCGTAGAATGTGTTGAGGTCATCAGGCAGTGATGAGTCCCTGGTGCATTGTGCACTCCTGCCCTTATAATCTGTTATACACATTATGCCCCTCCACATGCTCTGTGGGTCTTGTGAGGTGAATTGACCCTTATTAATTATGATGGTAAAGTAGAGACATACATGATATAGGCATATATGTAGTTTGTATATATACGTATATCTATTCTTCTAGGAAGTTGAGTCTTTGTCAGGCTTTCCAAATCCATAATAGTCAATAAAAAGTGTGTGAAAACTGTTTTTAAAAAAGTTAGACATGTGATGTCATCCACTCAAAACCACCCATTCTAAATATAACAACCAACCTAAAATTATTTAAACTTAACCTGCACTGTACCAAAATATATAAATAAACTGAATCATTTGCTCAAAGCTGAACATGTTAGTAACCCAGTTCAACTTCAGATTGTGCTCCTAACTGAAAATGTGCTAAATTAGTTAGTTTTCCAAGAGAGCAAAGTTGTAGAAGAATCTGAAGTTCAATCAGATGATTTAATATTAAAAATGATAAAAGGTGCAACCAACAAAGTTTCCAACAGTTTTGTCCTGAACAAGATGAGCAGAACACACTGCTGCAGTTCACGGAAACAAAGTGTGACTGATCAGACATTTGCTTCTGTTCTGTCAAATCTCCTTCGCCCTCTTCTAACATGCGCTTTGTTTTGGATGATTCTGGATGCAGCCAGGAACTGCATGCGGCTGCAGGTGTTGGAGCTGGACCACGTGAGCGAGATCAACCAGGAGGTGGCAGCAGAGGTTTGCAGAGAAGGCCTGAAGGGTCTGGAGATGTTGGTGCTCACCTCCACACCCGTCACCCCAAAAGCCCTGCTCCACTTCAACAGTGAGTTTAAACTGTCCCAGTGGAAACTGATCCACGCTGTGAGGACACTTCTAATCCACTTCCTGCTTAATGAGCCTCAGTCATTTCCTTCAGCGCTGATCCTCATGTTGTCTGATCAGATCTGCTTTATCAACAACCTTGACATGGTTTTTGTAATCGTGCAGGTGTTTGCCGCAGCCTTAAGTCCATCGTGGTTCAGATCGGTATAGAGGACTACTTTGAGGACCCCAACAGTCCAGAAGCTAGAAAGCTGTTTGATGAGATGGTCAACAAGCTGCAGGTAACAGCTGCTCAGACTCACACGGAGCATCAAGTGTTGGACTCTTCAAAATAAGAGCCCGAGTCAACAACGCGTCTTTAGGTTTTTGTGTGAAGGAAACGTTCTCCTGCAGACCATCAGGATCACTTTCAGTGGCTTTGTTCCGACTCCGATGTCTAACTGGGAGTTAAACCTCTTCAGTCCTTGTTGACCGTCTGTTCATGTTGAGAGTTTCCGTGGAGTTTTGTACCTCTGAGTAAACACATTACTGTAAAATAGCTCAGTTTTACAGAAGTTACAGAGATAAACTGTGGTGTGGTAGTAGCTGAGAGTCATTTCCAACGCATGCTCTGAGCTTTAGCAGAACAAATGATGTATTTGTTTAAAACTTTGACGTGCAAGGCAGGAAGTCATTCTTTCCTTCGCGGAATGCTAGTTTCATTTAAACCTGGACATGACGTCTGCTTTCCTCAGAATAACTTGTGAGTCGCGTCGGTGAGTCGATCTGAGCTGCTTTATGAGCAGCCACACAGGCAGGCTTCGTTTTAATGAGTCAGGAAAGATGTCCCACCGCAGTGACCACCCTAAAAGATGCAAGCTTCAGTTTTTATCTCAGATCCTTGAACTCAGCATCATCTCTTGCTTCAAACCAGTTCTGACAGACTTTGAGCTGCTTCCTTCCTGACTTCAGATGAAAATGATGAGAGATGAATCAGATATTTTTGTCTTCAGGTTAAGGAATCTGACAGTTTTGTGAGGATAATGTTGACATCTCCTTTTATTTCTTTCAGGCTCTGAAGAAGCGACCTGGCTTCTCCAAAATCCTCCATGTGAAAGCAGACAGCCTCTGCTAACATCTTCTTCAGCTTCTTCAAGTGTCTGAGAGCTGCAGCTGAAGCTCGAGTCAGTCCGAAGGACACGGCCGAGTTTCAGCTGAGGATGGTGGGATGGACCTGCTAACACAACCGAGACACGATCTTAAATAAATCTGGAAGAACAAACGTGAAACAGCAACACAAAATCTCACTAATATTTCCTAAGAGTCGACGGGACCTTCAGACCTACAGAGGCACTTTTTACAAGATGAAAATGTTGTTTAAACTTTACAAACTGAAGAGGCGCAGCAGCTCTCAGATTTTAAAAAGAGGATCATGCTTCAAAAACCTGGTCCATTTGTTAAAAACACGTTTGGAGCCTGATGACCGAGCTGCATCTCCAGAACGATGGACGACGACCAGCTTCAAAAGCAGCAATTCAATGAAAACAACATGAAGTTCCTCAGATGAGCTGTGTGTTGGTGATGAAGAGGAGAATAAATATCCCAGCTTGTCCTGTTCTTCTGTTGAAACTGGGTCAAAAACCGAACTTAGTGAACAGCTCCTGCTTCCACCCAGAGCTGAACCTTCTGCTCTGTGGAGAGAGAGGCAGCAACACGTTCTTCACTGAAACATCCTCTGCTTCCTCAGCGTGAACGTGTCTCCAATCCAGACTTGGTGTTTTTGATCTTTGTTGTATCTCTGGACCTGTTTGTAGGAGGACAGGACGCAGAACCAGACGGTCCTGGTGCCATTTGTAATTTCATCTTTTATCTGATGTGCCATTAACACAGAGAGACCGGAGTCTGATTTAAAGGGAAGCAGCTCTGAGTGAACGCAACGTGTCGACTTTCATACACAACAAAGTCTGCAGGTGTGTACAGCTGTGTTTGTCTACTGCCTCCCCCAGCACCTCACCTCCTGCCCCTCCCCCCCCGCCCCTGCCTCAACCCTGCAGATGCAACTGCACCTCACCCCTGCCTCCCCCCTGCAAGTGCAGCAGCACTTCGCCCCCTGCCTGCCCTGCAGTTGCAGCAGCACCTCGCCCCTGCCTCCCCCCTGCAGGTGCAACAGCACATCACCCCTTGCCTCCCCTGCAGGTGCAACAGCACCTCACCCCCTGCCTTCCCTGCAGGTGCAGCAGCACCTTGCCCCTGCCTCTCCCCTGCAGGTGCAACAGCACCTCACCCCTTGCCTCCCCTGCAGTTGCAGCAGCACCTCCCCTCTGCAGGTGCAACAGCACCTCACCCCTTGCCTCCACTGCAGGTGCAAATGCACCTCACCCCTTGCCTCCCCTGCAGGTGCAACATCACCTCACCCCTTGCCTCCCCTGCAGGTGCAACATCACCTCACCCCTTGCCTCCCCTGCAGGTGCAACAGCACCTCACCTCTTGCCTCCACTGCAGGTGCAACAGCACCTCACCCCTTGCCTCCCCTGCAGTTGCAGCAGCACCTCCCCCCTGC
>NC_056500.1:35040137-35043984 GCF_014905685.2 Nematolebias whitei
GCACCTCCCCCTGCCTCCCCCCTGCAGTTGCAGCAGCACCTCCCCCTCCCCCCCCCTGCAGGTGCAGCAGCACCTCCCCCCTGCCTCCTCCCTGCAGGTGCAGTGTTTGGTGACTCTGCAGGACTCAGATGGAGCTCATCAGAGCAGAAACTGCTCGGCTGCTGCTCTTTTTGTGTCATTTAGCAGAAACTCTACCAAACTGATCAGCAGCATGCTCTCTGCTCCCCTGCTCTCTGCTCTGCTGTGACTCTCAGAGCAGAGCCGGTGTGTTGTGGGTCAAGTGGTGCTGCTCAGCCTGTTTGGATGCTCTGAAGGAGTTTTTTGTGTCTGAGGACAAACACTGATGATTTGGTTCAGAAGACATCGAGGACTTAACGAAACACATCACAGCAAAGCCTGAATCCCTGGGTTTAAATAATTTAAATTAATATATTTTTATTTAGAATGCTTATTTGAGCCCCGTTATGGACCAAATATCCTTTTTATATTGTTCTGCTGCACAAATTTCAGACTTGTGTCTTGAAGTCCCCATGGAGAGGTGGCCAGAAGTTTACATACAGACAGTTTATTTCATGAACAGCTGAGAGCACAAGTCGTGAACTTTTCTCAAACCCTCTCAGGGTTAATAATATGAGCTCAGATGTTTACATACAGACGTCTTTCAGGGAGTCCTCGACGGCAGGCAGCTGCTGGCTCCACTCTGGCTGATATTTGGCCACATCTCCTCACAGTTTGGTTTCCCGGCAAAAACCTGAACCTGAACATTTTGTATGAACTGGTTGGTCGCTCGGTGGTCAGAGCCGTGGGTTCAAGCCCAGGTTGCGTCTTGTAGCTTAAAACAATTACCAAATCTTTGATGTGAGTTCATTTGATTGACAACCCCTGCTGAAGGGAGCGGCCCCACAGCATGATGACACCACCACCATGTCTGACAGCTGGTACTGTGTTCTGATGTTTAAATGCCTCACTTTGACATGTTGTTGGGGACAAACTGGCTCCAACTTTGTGTCTTTGGACAGTAGAAGGTTTGTCCAGAAGGCTTTTGTCTTGGACTGATGCTCAACTCACCTCTCTGGGGATGGTGGCGCCAATGCTTCAGTGAAATTGTTTAGAAAATTGCTCCATGTTTTCTTTATTATTATTATTATTATTAGTTCACCTCCTCAAACCTTCACCAACTCTCTTGGACTTTGTCGTTGTCCAATCCAAAGAGTGCTGTCAAACAAACTGTGTATTCAAACACGTTCATGAAGAACGTCTGTGTATATTTGAGCCTGTATGTATACTTCTGAGCCTGAATTATTCCACCCTGGAAAAGAAAAGAACCATTTAAGAAATAATTCTGAAAGTAAGGTGACGCTCATCCCCATGCTGAGTTCACCTCTGTCTGCAGCTGTTTTTGTGCAACGTTCCTTTTGCTTATTAACATTTACTTTGACTGAACAACGTCCTGCACAGCCGAAGAACAAAACGACTTTAGGGCAAACGAACAAATTACAGGTTTTTTTTATGCTTTAGAGTAAAACTCTTGGTGATAAAGGTCAGTATTTGTGTTCCTGTTGGAGTTGAAACAAGGAATGAGATGATGTCTACAAATGATTGTCCATTTCTTCATGTTACTTTATAGAGTTTTTTAAATTTCAACTCTAGTTTCTGTTTATCTGAAGGAACTGAATTTAAGGGAAATGAGTGCAATTTAGCTGTCAGGGTGGAGAGTACCATGAAGCCCTTGTTGATTTAGTTTTAGACAATCCCTGCGTTGGTTATCAGCCCCTCTGTACATAATGTTTGTAGAAAATAAGAAGAGAAAATGGCCGACACGTGGCGTGAAGATAATAGATGACGGTCTGAGTTTTACAGAGAAACTTCCCTCTCTGCTGGTGACTGGAAGACAGACCATGTATAACTGTAGTGTTGACAGTTGTGTACTTAGAAACTTTATATTAAATGTGCATCAGATTCATATAAAGATGGAGATTATTTAAGAAGCTATTTATTTCTATAAAAAAAAAAGAGCGCTGTGTAAACTGTTGGCATGTTCGTGTTCATGCATCAATCATTACGTTGCCTTTTTAACTGTTCTGCTACTGTGGCAAAGCAAATCTAGATGTCTGAAGAGCTTCGATTGCCTGCAGGTTAATGAAACCTTTCATTCCAGCCGTCTGTTGTTGCACTATAGAGGAACAAATAAAAATCATGTTTATTACAAGTGTTGCTTTTCATGTTTCGCAGTGTTTGAAAAGAGAGAACGCACTTTTCTTTGCTCCCGGCCCGCTGGTTTATCAGACGGTTTCGGGATGTGAACTTTATTTGTTGAATCGTGAAGAAAAAGCTTTTCGAGATATTTTTATTTTCCTGCTTTCCTCCAACACAGCTCGTTCTGTTTTAATGCTTGTTGTGCTTGATGCGCTCTGAATTAAAGGGGGTAGTTCACGTCTTTAGAGGTAGATCGATTTATTACCAACTTCAGTTTGGACAGAAAGACTTTCAGTCTGACTGGATTGATGAGCTAAAGGCTAGTCGGAGAGGAGCTGCCGTCGTTCAACGACTCCGACCTTTTCTAAGGCTTTATTCAAACGCTGCTTTTTAAGTAAACACATTACCGACAGTTTCTCATACTATTCTTATTCTGGTAGAAATATGAAGGTAGTCATGCAGGAAACCACCCAAGCTGTATGGGACGTGCTACAGCTAGCTGCTGCTGCTAATGGTGCTCACAAGCCAACGGGATTCTTGGTGAATGTGTAAGTGGAGTTGTTTTAACTGCTGGTGTTCACTCAGCCGTTGACGAACGGATCGACAGACAAAGCACGAGAACAGGTCGTCTGACTGGACCCTAAAATCTCAACAATCCACTTCGGTGTGGTTCTGCTCAGACCAAGTAAAGACGCCCCCCCGGTAATAGATCTGAACTATCCCTTTAAGTTGTACATTCCACCTGTGTTGTATGGAAAAGAGACTTAAAGGAGCGTTTACTCTGGAATAACTTCATGTCAGATGATCTGCCTGACTGGTGTAGGACCAGCAGAACCTCATCAGAACTGCACTTCCTCTATCTTTCAACTCCAGTGTCTTCTGGTGCTGTCGGACCACTTCTTCAGGCTGAGCGACAGAAAAACAGTCTGTAAGTCCGTCCTAAGTTTATAAATGACTGGTTGTACTCTGCCCGTTGGTCAACGGTTCCTCAACACTTAACGAGGCAGTTTGTTTCTTCTCTGACTGCCGTCCATCCGTGAACTTCATCCTCTCTCCTCCCGGGACAATAAAAGAGCTTTCACAATAAGAGCGTGCAGCTTTCAATGATGATTCTCATTTATTGATTATAGTCAATAAAATATTGAACTGTTGTCCATGTTTTCTCTGTTCTTTTACAAGTTCATTAGTTGATTGGAAGTAAATTCTGGTTTTTATATATTTACTTCAACTATTTTCTCTTTTTATTGTGTCAGTTTAGATTATATTCTTTTTATTAATTTAGATTATTTTCTGGTTTTATTATGTTAATTTAGATTATATTCTGTTTTTAGTATGATAACAGATTATATTCTGTTTTTATAATGTTAACTTAGATTATATTCTGTTTTTATTTTAATTTATATTATATTATGTTCTTATGTTTTAGATTATATTCAGTTTTTAATTGTCAACTTAGATTATATTCTGTTTTTATTATGGTAATTTAGTTTCTGTTTTTATTGTCAACGCAGATTATATTCTGTTTTAATAAAGATAACTTAGATTATATTCTGTTTTTATTATGTTAACTTATATTATGTTTTTATTATGTTAACTTAGATTAGATTCTGTTTTAATAAAGATAACTTAGATTATATTCTGTTTTTATTAT
>NC_056500.1:35043994-35045760 GCF_014905685.2 Nematolebias whitei
TTATGTTAACTTAGATTATATTCTGTTTTTATTATGTTAACTTAGATGTAGAAAGGGTTTTGATGTATTTTGAATAAGTTCCTTTAGGTTGTAATAACGAGGTCAGATTCTTTGAAGTATATTTTCTCACAAGTGGAATTTCCCAGAATTTAAATATAATCTAAAGATGAATAAATCATGTTGCTTTTTTCAATGACCATTGCAGGAAGTTAATGTCCAACAAGAGTTGACAGAAGAGTTTTACCGCTGTGCTCGTTAAATGCACTTGTTAGTAAAAGGGAAATGACACGTGAATATTTTGTCATGTTCCCTCGAAGCTGCTAAAACCAGATAAAAGTGGAAGCAAAAGTTCACAAAGATAAAGGAAAAGATTTTCTTCAGGAGTTTGTTCGAAACAGAAGGAAGACACGTGAGATGCTCTGAAAATGACTCGACTACTACCACATCACATCTGAGCTGCTAAATGAACTAAGTTCAAGATATTTGTGTGTTGGCCAACGTGAAGGTGTGTCGACCATCTTGACTTGGACTGACTCACAATCAGTTGTGGATGTAACTTTGCAAAGTTTTCATTAAATTCCCTTCAGTGATTCAGAAGATATTTTACTAAAAGACAAAGTTGACTCCAAAGAATTGACAGTAAATTACAAAGATCCGTTAGTGTTGGAGATCAGTCTCAGCTACTGCCACACCAAAGTTTACTCAGTACCACACAAACTGGCAGCCATCTTGATTCAAGCTCACTTCACAGGTTAATCAGCTGTTTCTGTTGTTTTTTTGTTTGTGTTCATTGAGGAAGGTGTAAAATGTTCCGTTTCACCAGAAAAAAATTCAAGCATCCACATGAACCCGGCGGTTCAATGAGCTTAAGGAAGCTACGCGGCGTGTCGACCTGTTTCCTTGTGGTCTGTTTGAAAACCACGTTCAGGAAGTCGAGTGCGTTAAACAGGAAGTAACAAAGAAGAAACGTTGTCAGCTGACCTGGTGAACCTTGGTTAACCTACAGTCAGTGATGAAGGTAAGACAAACATCTGCTGCACATCTGGTTCGTCAATCAACACTTCACTTTGCTCTTATTTTACTCAAAAGAAATGACATAAATATTCAGTGAAAACAAATGAAAACAATCTTTCAGCCATTCTTTGTCCACATTTTATTCTCAAAACAAACCTTTTTTGTTTTCTGACAAGAATGACTGTTAAAAAAAGTATTTAAAAGTTAAGTCAGGTCCTCTGGACAGTTTCTTTTTAGTTTAAATATTTCGTCTTTCATCCAAAGGACTTCATCAGTCCAAGGAGCCACAAGCAAACTCAGTCTTATAAACAGTACCTCATATAGTGGGTCAACCAGTTTGATGGTGCTAAGATGGTTTCTAGTCCGCCCTCTCCCCCGCCGACTCGTCTGACGCAGCCATGATCTGGAACTAAGCTGGAAATGATACTGGGTTTGTTGTGGCTCCTCAGACTGATGAAGTCTTTTGAATGAAAGACGAAACGTTTCAACACAAAGAAACCGTCCAGAGGACCAAACTTAACTTTCTTGAATTTTTACCTGGATTATTGAGCAACAATTTTGAAGTCTTTGAATATATTAAAGAAGAAGACAGTCATGGTGACAGTTTTAAATGTTGCAGCTCAATGGTTAAAGTCCTCTGCGGGAGCAGGAGGCCTCGGTTCAACTCACACACACAAACACACATACTGTACTATACGTTACACACATACTGTACTATACGTTTTCTACACACACAAACACGCATACTGTAC
>NC_056500.1:35045770-35045960 GCF_014905685.2 Nematolebias whitei
CATACTGTACTATACGTTTTCTACACACACAAACACGCATACTGTACTATACGTTTTCTACACACACAAACACACATACTGTACTATACGTTCTCTACACACACAAACACACATACTGTACTATACGTTCTCTACACACACAAACACACACTGTACTATACGTTCTCTACACACACAAACACGCATACTG
>NC_056500.1:35046060-35059470 GCF_014905685.2 Nematolebias whitei
ACGTTCTCTACACACACAAACACACATACTGTACTATACGTTCTCTATACACACAAACACACATACTGTACTATACGTTCTCTACACACACAAACACACATACTGTAATATACGTTCTCTACACACACAAACACATACTGTACTATACGTTCTCTACACACACAAACACACATACTGTACTATACGTTCTTTACACACACAAACACATACTGTACTATATGTTCTCTACACACACAAACACACATACTGTACTATACGTTCTCTACACACACAAACACATACTGTACTATACGTTCTCTACATTCTCAAACTGACTCAAATTCTTCAAACGGCTGTGTTAGTTCAGAGTTGTGTAGTCATCAGTATTGTCTTGTTTGCACTTTGTTCTGCACGTTGTTGTGCAGTCTAACCACTGCCACACTTTGTTATTTTGACTAGCTTCATCTCAAAATGTTTGGTTCAATCAGGCATGGTGTGCTGTGACTTAGTATTTTAAACTTGTGAAACTTTTATACTTAATTCACTCAATTTAATTTATTTCTATAGCTCCAAGTCACAACAGAAGTTGTCTCTGAGCACTGTTCAAAAACATTCACATACATACAAAAGTCCATTAGTAAAAGTTATCTAAGGAATGACGCCAGCAGATTGCATTGAATCTTCATTTCATCACAGTTTCCCATCCTGAGCAAGCACAAAGGAGACAGTGGAAAGGAAAAAACTCTCACTTTACAGGAATAAACCTCCAGCAGAACCAGGTTCAGGACAAGCGGCCATCTGCTTTGACATGCTGGGTTTGAGAGGACAGGAAGGACAAACAAACAAACAAACACAGAATGGCTAATGTCCAAGTTTACTTTCTATTGGAGGAAAGACAAAAAACATGTTAAGATAGAAATAATTACAATACAAAACAAACAGGTAGAGTAGAGCAAGGAAAGACAGCAGCAGAGTGAGGAAATGTGGTCAGTTTGTCCTCCAGCAGTCTAAGCTTATAGCAGCATAACTAAGGGACAGCTCAGGAAGCCCAAGCCGACCTTAACTTTAGGATTTATCAAAATGGAAGAACTTAAGCCTAATCTTAAAAGTAGGCAATGTGTCAGCCTCACAGACAAAAACTGGAAGTTGGCTCCACAAGAGAGGAGTCTGATAACTGAAAGCCCTGCCTCCCATTCTACTTTTGGAAACTCTATAGGAACCACAAGTAAACCTGCAGTCTGAGAGCAAGTGCTCTGTTAGGAAAGTAAGGAGCAATAATATATATAATATAATATGGAGCTAGGTTGTTGAGAGCTTTGTAGGTTAGAAGTAAAATTTTGGACTCTATTCTGAATTTGAATAATGCTTGTAATCTAAGTAACTAATTGGATTCATTAGGTTTCATGGACAAATATATCATCAGCATAACCATGAAAATGTGTTCCATGCTGTTTAATAACTTTACTTAATGGAAGCATATGGGGGAGTGGTGACGCAGAGGTTAGAGAGGTGGGCTTGTGATCCGAAGATCGCCGGTTCACGCCCCGGCCCCGACAACATCAAAATTGTGGGTGGGGTAGGTGAAACACCCACATGCCCCCACCCTCATTCGCCCCACTCTGGGCCCATGAGCAAGGTCCTTAACCCCCACCATGTGCTCCCTAAACAGGTCTCTCTTGAAAATGAGTTCTCGTGGCTCAATGAGACTAACCTGGATAAATAAAGGCTAAATGAAAAAAAAATAAATAAAAAAAATATATAAAGTAAAATGTATTAGTCCAAGCACTGAACCCTGAGGAACTCCATGACTAACTTTGGTGTATGAAAAAAAAATACATTTACAAACTGGAGTCTATCAAATAAATATGATTTAAACCAATTTAGAGCAGTTCCTGTAATCCCAATGTCATATTCAAACCTATGTAGTAGAATATTGTGATCAACTGTATCAAATGCAGCACTGAGGTCTCACAGGACCAGTGTAGACACCTGTTCATTGTCAGAGGCCATGAGAATATCATTAGTGACTTTTACTAGTGCTGTTTATGTGCTATGATAAGCTCTAAACCCTGACTGAAACTCTTCAAACTCATTATTTCTGGTCAGATGTTCACATAATTGATTTGCAACTATTTTCTCAATAATTTTTTACATGAGTGTTAGATTTGATATAAGACTATCATTGGCCAGAATTCCTGAATCAAGATCAGGTTTCTTAAGCAGCAACCGTAAAGTACTATGGTACATAACCATTCACAAATTAGGCAGATCCAAAATGTGTGTATTAGGAGAAATGCCTCTAAACAATCTGGTTGGGATGGGATCTAGCAGACATGTGGATGTTATGGATGAAGCTATTATTTTTGACAATTCAGAGTTCAACAGGACAAAAACAGTTCAAACATAAATCAGGTTCTAGTGATTTTTTTTAAAGTTGTCTCATCTGAACATGGAATTCAGAGGCAATAGTAGGAAGGATGGTGTGATTTTTTAAAACACATTGAGTTCTGTCAAAATCTTAATTCTCAAACTTCAGCATTCTGCCTGTTTTCTTTCAGTCTTTTTAGCTTTCACATAAGGTTCTCCTTTTTTCTTATAGTTTTAATATTGTTTGCTGTTCGCAAGTTTCTCAATTTTAGCAACAATTCGACTTAGTTTTTCAGCAATTGCTTTCATTCAACCTTTATACAGGCTAGCCTCGTTGAGCCACGAGGACTCATTTACAAGAGGGACCTGTATTTAGCTGTTCTGTAAAAATTCTGTAAATGTAGCTGTTTTTAGCTTCTCTTCTTGTTTTGACTTCGGCTCATTTCAGCAGACATTCAGATCGCTGTATTTTTTCAGTGCATAAAGTTTTTTTTGTTTTTGTTGTTGGTATTTTGTCCTCTGTATAAATAAAGTTATCTTATGTGTTGAATCAACCCCCATGCCAGACTTTGAGCTCAAACAGATCTTGGTTTAAACCTGCAGGGCAGCGGGTGATAGGCATTCCTTTCCACTATCAGACTTTATAACTAAGCTCAGATAAGAATTCAAAAACAGTTTTCACATTAACTACCAAGTTCACTCAAATGACTTTAGTGGGTTTTTGTTTTTCCACAAATATTTTCTCTGAAGTATAAAACTCTCCATCCTTTAAGAATAATTTTTTTTTTCTTCGTACCGGATCAGTGAACCTAATCAGACACAAATAAACCATTGGGAAGGATATGAGTTTCACTTTGTTTTTGTCCTCTGCACATCATCACAGCTCAGATTAGTCCTTTTATTGTTGTTGTAAAACAAAAAAATGTCAAAAATACATAGTTTATCTCTTTTGTGGTATTGTTGCATCTTTTTCTTCTCTTATGCACATTGTCGGTTCTGTTTTAATATTCTGATGTGTTGAATGTAAAACCACGAGTTTAAACGTCAGGAGGTAAAATGTTACCAAACAACGTGATGAATGATAAGCTGGGTAAAGTGTTCAGAGTATTTCCAGAGGTTAATTCATGCCGTCGGGCTCGTGTTGCATTCACATTAACACATAACTCTCCAAAGATTGCGCACCCTCAGCAGTTGCAGTCATAAATGAGAAGATTCGATGCTCTGTCCTTCAACAGTTAAACATTAAAACCTTTACTGTTTTCAGAAACATCAACATCTGCTTTATGATCATAAACCTTTTATTTGTTAAAATCTTCACAATTTGAGTTTAGACTTTCCAATATTTTGAAGTAACATGGTGTTACGTACAGAAGGCACTTACAAAAACAAGTAAATGTTATAAACTTATAAACGTACTGATTTAAAAGACAAAACATGATGGCAGAATGACAAAGACAGGAACTAACAGCACCAACGTTGGCAACGTTTCGACGTCTCAGTTAAAACTTAACGTGATTCAGATCTACAGTACAATTAAAATAATATTCATTAGTTGTCAGAGTGAAAATGCCCAAGCTATGCTTTTAAAGTAACCCCTAATGAGAACGACAGAAGCTTTTAGCTCAACGTGTGGACTCTTTTAGTCTCCAGTCGGAGGCTGGACGGGGTTAGACTGTAGGCTTCGTGGTCTGCGCTCTGTGTACGTCCTGGTACATCTCCGTGAGGCGAGTGGCCTCCCTCTGCCCTGACAGCAGGGCACCGTGTGTGGTGGAGTAGTACTTTCTGTGGGTGGACTCTCCAGCAAACAGAACCTGCAGGGGCTGAGGCACAGCGGGGAGGGGGTGGGGGGGGGGGGGGGGGGGGGGGGAGAGAAGATATGTGAGATGAGACCAGAAAAACACGCCATCCAGTGTCTCCTGCAGCATTGTTCCATGTTCCTCATGGAGAAAACATCCTGAGGGCTTGTTTTATTTCTGAAGGACTCCCAGCAGCGAGATCAGACTGTTCCTTCAGCAGTCAAGTATGTACAAAGTACACACACACACACACACACACCAAACACACCTGTGCCCTTCACCCACAGTCCTCAGGTTTCATGCGTAGCCTTCGGGCCTGTAATCAGTTTCTATTTGCCTCCCGACACCAGCTGAGCGCTCTGACTGTCCTGCAGTGGTGATGAAACTGCAGCGTTCAAACGCACCGTGTTTGTCAGAGGGATGCATATCGCCCGCTGCCTTTTCGACCAGAGCGTGGAACTAAGATTACCTTGAAGTGATGGAGTCGTTCTGGTTGAACCCTGTAAACGATGTTATGTGTGATCTGTTAGCGCTCAGAATATGAGCTGTGAACAACCCTCAGCTACTAGCACACCAAATTTTAGCTCCATGTCGGTCAAGCTCACTGAGTTGTAGTTCTTTATGTGTTGGCTAAAGTGGATTCGCTGTGGCAGCCATCTTTGCCAGGTCGTCATTGTAAATGAGGGCCGTGTAAAATGTGGTTTTAGAGGAAACAGATCTGGTGTGAGGTCGTTCTTACTGGAGCCTTGGTGCTGTTGGCGTACGGCAGTGGCATGGCCAGCCTTTCACAGTCAGCACCACTGGACCCGACTCTGGTGAAAGAGTAGGAGCCTCGGATGTACGGGTTGCTGCCCCAGGACGAGCGCAGGATCCGTCTGGGCTTTGGAATGTCAGGGTTCCCTGGAGACGGACGACAGGAGGGACAAGAGTTACAGATACTGAAGGGCAAAAGAAAAAGCCCTGACGTGTTGACGCAGGGTTCTGAGGAGTTCTGAGGAGTTCTGAGGAGTCAGGGTCTTACCTCCAGAGCATCATCAATGTGAGAGAAAATGTAAAAACTTTGACCAGATATTAAGCTAAATAAAGAGCATTTCTGCCATCTCAAAACAACTCAATCTTAAAAAAATTGAACAAAAGTAAACAAACAGACTCTTTAAATGTAGATCGTTTTATGTTTTATATAAACATAAATGTTTGTTTTATTTATGTTTTGTGTTTTGTGTAACTTCAAAAACTTTGGCCTTTGTTTCATAAGAAAATCTGACCTGTCAGTGTTTTTTTGTTTGTTTGTTTGTTTTTTGCCAGAGGAAAATATCCTGCTTTTCTATTTGTCTAAAAGTTCTTTGAACAAGCCGTGCAGAAATCCATCAGCACCGTCGCCTCGCAGCAAGAAGGTTGCAGGTTTGACTCCTGCTTGGAGCCTTCCTGTGTGAGTTTACATGTTCTACCTGTGTTCCCTCCAGGTGCTTCCTCCCACACCCCTAACACGTGCACGTTAGGCTGACTTAACTGTCCCCAGGTGTGCATGAGAGCAACAATGTCCTGTTTGTCCCCATGTGACCCTGTGATGGACAGGTGTACAGGTGGGTACCAGCTCCTGACAAAAGATGGCCACTGATGTCCAGTTATAAAGGACAAAGTCTAACAATTAACAACCATCTCGACTGAGACAGGCTGAAGAAGTCTTTCGGATGAAAGACGAAACGTTCTACTTTTTTTTTGTTTTTGTTTTTTGCACGTCCAGAGGACCAGACTTAACTTTTTTAGAACTAGCTCGACTGCTTGTTTTGTTGTTTAACATAGGCAAATGTTGTTTGTCCTGTCGGGGTGCATTATTTGACAGAACATATACGGCCCAGAAAATAAGTGAAACAATTTGGAGGCCCCCCCACCACCATCCATGCAGCATCTTTCTGCCATCACGGTTTATTTTGAAAGGACTATAAAATGGAAACTAGGGTCACAGATGAGCTCTGCTTTACTAACAGAATGGGTTCATCTGTCTCTCCGCTGATCCATCGGACCGGCTAGCAGGATTAGCAGCAACACACCTCTGTTTCATCAGATTGGGGGGGTGGGGGGGTGTCAGTTGCAGGACTCGGGGTGAGTAAAGTAAAACTTTTTTTCAATAAAAACGTGAAATAGATCAAATAATTAGCAGACAAGTTACGGGGAGTAGTGGCGCAGAGGTTAGACAAGGTGGGCCTGTGAGCGGAAGATCGCCGGATCAACTCCCAGTACCGAAAACATAAAAAATGTGGGTGGAATAGGTGAAGCACCCACACCTGTCTTCACCCTCATTTGCCCCACTCTGGGCCCTTGAGCAAGGTCTTTAACCCCCACCATCTGCTCCTCTGGGTGCCCTAGACTTCAGCACTCTGCTCCACACAGAGGGCTGTGGTAGCTCGGTGGTCTGTGTTTGTGCCAGGAAGGGCATCCGGCGTAAAAACAATTGCCCAGTCTTTGTGCGACTTAGTTCGCTGTGGCGACCCCTGATGCAGGGAGCAGCCGAAAGAAGAAGAATTAGCAGACAAGTTTCAGATGAGCCTGCACAGGAACAAGCAGGTAAAGACTGTATAGACAGACGACAAGAGAACCATGGCCCGGCTGGTACTCATCTTTTGTATTCCCACTGCAGACGTTTATTATCCACATGACTCACAGAGACGATTCTTTCTAAAAGACGAGTCTGAACAGAGTATTCAGTCAAATTAAAAGATAAAGAAACTAAATATGTGAGAAACCGTCATGTCTAACAGTTTGCTGGATGATTTACTGTGTGCTCTTGGGAGCTATCTAAATATCGAAGGCTCGCTTAAACATTCAGGATAACTCGTGTGTCTGCAACAATCTACAAAGACACGTTGTGCAGAAGAAAGTCCCCTAAAATCAGCTGCAAAGAATAGCCCAAAGCAGAGCTTTGATACAGCAATGTTGTTGTACTTTCACATCCTAATGCTACAAATATTCAACTAAGTAGGAATCATCTCAACTCCCTGCTTAACCAGTGGGGAATTTATTTAAGACAACTCAGTGAAAGCTTTAAATATTTGAATCTGGACTGAGGACTCACAGTGATTTACCCTGAGCTGCAGTCAAAAGATGGAGGAGATTAGACTGCACCAACCTAAAGGAGGAATGTGAGTGTCTTCCTCAGAGTCGTTCACATTCTGGATACACAGGAAGTTCAATGACCACGTCATGAAGTGACAGTCTCTGTGCTCACGATGTGAGCTGCTTCTGAAGCGCACTTCCTTCCTGATCTGCAGCTGAACGGTGAACGAGTCACCTCGAAGAAAACATGTCGGGTTAAACTCTTTAATGCAAATTATATATTTTTAGGAATAACTTGTGGCAGGCCTATGAAACGGAGGTCTCATTCCTCCTGTGTCTGACAGAAGGAAAGAGACGTCAGTAAAAGGGTCTAATGTCTAAAACAGCATCAGGACTTCTCCTTGATTCTGTTTTTGTGGTGACACCAGAACAACGAGCTGCTGCTCAGTGAGCACAAAAACACACCCGAGTCATTCAGCCGTTGGACCTTTATTACCTTATGTTTTGAGCAGCTGATGAGGCGTCGCTGCTTTCTGTGACAACAAGGACTCGTTTTGTATGAGTCACGGAGCAGCAGGGCTCCCTCACCCATCCACGGTCATTTCGTCAGTCTTAGATCCCTCAAGGATGAACTAGTTTTCTGTCACAGAGTGTAGAAAAGTGAGAGGTTGCATTAGTTTCTGTGAGCCTGTGTGTGCTCGCTCTGACCTGTGAAGCGCCTGAGCAGCTCCGTGCAGGTTTCAGCCACCGTTTCGTCGTCGCAGCGCTCCATGTAGAGCGCCTCCTGGCCACAGATCCAGCCGCTCAGCATGTAGCCGTAGCGCTCGGGCGGGTAGAGCACGTCGAAGCTGCAGATCTTCTTGTACCACAGCTCCTCGGGGTAGGCCAGTTGCTCCAGTTGGGCCTCGTCCTCCCACACAAACTGGATGCTGTTGCACTCGGGGCTCCAGAAGGGCTCCTCGAACTCTAGGAATATCTTGTCAGTGGTGCTGATGCCCAGCTTCTCGATGGCGAGCACCTTGTCTTCGGGAAGCGGTGGGGAGAACATGGCTGCGTGGTTCTGCTTCAGGACGCCCAGTGAAGCCGTCACGATCACATGGTCAGCCATGATCCACTCCTCGTCTTCACACTCCACGCAGATGGGGCGACCCAGAAGCAGAAGGTCCTCGTGAGGCTGGCCGCCGTGGTTGTTGTTGTTGTGGTTTCTGAGCTGCTCGGTGTGGTTGCTCTTAGCAATGAGCTCCCGATGATGGGCTGAGTAGTTCCAGTGGATGCTGCGAACTGGTTTGCAAAGGCTGATGGTTTGGGACGGGATGTCCTGGGCCAGGAGGTTCACAATCTTCATAAAACCTTCAGGAATGACGTAGTGGGCTCCAGGAATCTCGGTCCACTCTCCAAACTCGCTCAGAGACACCTCATCCATGCTGGCAGAGCTGCTTTCACAACTCTCCACCTTTAACACAAACCACATCAGCACACGTCAGTTCCAGCTGACATCAGCAAGAAACACCACAACTAACAGGCATTGAAACATCAAAGTTCATGCTCAATAATTCAGGTAAAAAAATCCAACAAAGTTAAGTCAGGTCCTCTGGATGGTTTCTTATTTTGTTGAGACATTTCATCCTTCATCCAAAGGACTTCATCAGTCCGAGGAGCCACAACAAACTCGGTCCCACAAGCAGCACACCCACATAGTGGACCAACCAGTTTGCTGGTGATAAGATGGTTTCTGGAGCCACCCTCTCCCCCGTCAACTCCTCTGAGGCAGCCATAGCCAAAGTGGTTCAAAACATCAAAGTTCATGCTCAACAATCCAGCAACAACAATTCAAAATCTGACCTTTGTTGGATTTTCTACCTGGATTATTGAGCATGAACTTTGATGTTTTGAACCACTTTGGTTATGGCTGCCTCAGAGGAGTTGACAGGGGAGAGGGCGGGTCCCAGAAACCATCTTATCACCAGCAAACTGGTTGGTCTACAATGTGAGTTTGCTGCTTGTGGGACTGAGTTTGTTGGTGGCTCCTCGGACTGATGAAGTCCTTTGGATGAAGGATGAAATGTCTCAACAAAAAAAAGAAACCGTCCAGATGACCTGACTGAGCTGTTGAAATGTTCAAATCCTTAGATCCCTCATGCCAGCAGAGCTCAAACCTTCTACCTTCATTCTGTAGCACCAATAAAAGTTTGTACATGATGTCTGCAATCTTCATTTACAGCCATGAACAACCTGCCGGACTAAAGGGTCTGTTCAGAGCCATTTGAAAACATGCAGCTGTAAACAGGCCAACACACTTCCACCTAACATGTTTCATAACATGCTTTGTTTTCTGAAGGTCCCTGCGTGACTAAGGAGGGGGAGTGCAAAGACCTTGAGTTTGTTCCAAGTCTACTCTGATAAAAATCTGGTTAGAAAGTTTCAGCTGAGGCCACCCACACAGCAGGATTTACATGTTTCATGTGTATCCTTGTCCCTCCCTCAGATGGATGTGAAGGGCGCACCGACCTTGAGGTACTGCTGAAGCATCGACAGTTTGATCTTCTTGATGCTTTCAGAATCGTCGGGGTCCAACGTGATCCTCTTGCGCACCAAGTCCCGAGTAAAAACGCCAACGCTGTTCTGGCTCTCGGCACAAACAGGCTTCCCGCTCTGGAAAAACTCCTGAGTCAGCTCGTAGACCTGAAGGAGGACACAGCGCAAGAGAAGAAGAAGAAAGATGTAAAGAAGGAGGACGATGAAAGTGGGACCAAAAAGAAAAAAGTTTGATTCAGTTTAGAACAGATCTCTCTAAAGCTCATATGGACAAAAGGAAACGGTGCCAACAGCCTGAAGTCCAACGCCTGATTCAGGGTACGTAAGAAAACAATGCGTCATCCCTGACAGGATCAGACACGGGCTGGGCCGTGATCCAAAGCCACTGACACACTTTTCCAGGGAACAGTGTTGAGACAACATCAGTTATGCATCAACATTTTTCAGGAGAGCACAGCTCACAGCGTGACGCCACACTGCCTCAGCTTCTAGTAAACCAAGGTGGTCCTGTTCAGTGAATTACCCAAATCCCAGGTTCACAGCTGGCAGCAGGAGGAACACATGGGCTGGCAGCGGGGTGAAGCTCACTCTGTTTATGCCAACAAAACATACTGTAGTCGACAGTTTGACTTATTTTATCACAAAAACCTATGAATCCAACTGTAGTTGTAAACACAGCTGCCTCTGAGAAGACCCATGAAACATCTGACACCAGATGTTCATACTGAGCTTCCCTCCTGACGCAACCTGGGCTCGAACCTGCTGCCTCACTAATACAAGACCACAGCTCTGACCACTGAGCTACTGTGGCCCCTGTGATCTGCTGATGATGAAGAACTAAACAGTCAGGACTGGTACAAATGACAATGGTTTATTAAGAACTCAGTCAAAATGCTTTTGACATAAAAATCTGTTCTGTGATGGCAGTAAATAAGGTGCTAAGGGTTGTGAGTTATTTCCAACCTTTGACTGTCTTTAGTTTTCTGACATTTTATAAATAATGCTGTTGCGATTGTAAAAATAAAATGGTTTTAAAGTCAAGGTTCTTTATTGTCACACATGTGGTACATGAGGTGGAATGAAATTGTGTACACAGGGTCCCAGTTACATCCAACAATAGCAAAAACATAAATTGTAAAGGAAACAGAACTGACGATCTAAGATATATGTAAACTAAGAAATACACCAAACTAACCAACTAATTAACCTGATGACTTGGAGAAAACAGAAACACTTCCAGGTCAAAGATTTAACAAAATCGTTTCACCCTGACGGTATGTGTGATCTCGGCTCTCTGAACAATGAGGCACTTCACCCACCTCCACTCCCCCGGTGGCGTCCCCCCCGCCCGCTCCACACTGAGCCGGCTTTCATAAATACGTCATAATAAAATCTTTGTCAGCAAATGAAGACATTCTGTTAACAAACAAAAAATGGGCTTTTAATTTTAAACTAATTCAAGCAACGCTGAATGAGAAAAGCAAACCAAGATGTCCGAGCATTAAAACAATCTAGATGACATCAGTGAAGCTTCTTTCTGCTGCTGTTCCAGACGTGACCTACTTAAAATATATCATGCTTGAAATGAGCAAAGGAAACAAGAGGAGTGGAAAAAAAGATTCACTCTGCTTTGTCACTTTTGCACTTATTCATTTACCTTTGATCAATGTTCTGCTGTCTGTTATCAGATTTAACATCCTTTTCCTCAGCATGACGTATTCATCGTTTATATCGCTCTCCTTGCACGAGGTTACCATCGTTCTTTACGTTTTTTTTAATTCCCACACTGATGGAAACATAGAAGTCTAGAGATTAGGCCTCCAAGTTCAGGAGGGACCGGCCACCCGGGACGTTGGCTGTTCTGCATAGGCGCCGCTGCACCTGTCCGTGTCCGTGCGCTCGTGCGTGCCCCTCACCTCGTTGTACACGTCGCTGAACTCCTCCACCAGGTCCTTGGGGATCCTTCTGCCCACATTGGTCTGGTAGTGAGCCACGCCGTTCTTGGTGTACAGGCTGATGCGCCCCATGCTCCTCTCTCCATCCGTGGTGTGCTCCAGCAACCCGCTTTCCTCCGCCAGGTGGTACACCGGGTTCCCGTTGGCGCCATGGATCCAGGTAGCTCCGAGCTCCAAAGTTGCTTTTCCTACAAAGAAGGGGAAAAACAGCCGGGACCAATGAGAGAACATTCATCCTCTACAACACTTCTCATAGGTTTGAGCTTCAAATGAAAAGACACTGTCAGATAATTATGGTAGGTCAGCTAAACTCTATTGCTGCCCTTGGGTCAAAACAACCCATGATGAGGTACTTTTGACCCAAGGACAGCTGGAGGGTTTATTAACGTACAGAAACTGCAGAATGCCACTAGAATATTGAACGTTTGCCGCTTTATTTTCACACTGAAACACGTTAAAAGTGTGTTCCCATCAAAGACCCACTGAACTCTGTGGGTTTGCATCATTCGCAGAACAACAGAGAACGTTTTCCAGGTGAGCTTCTCTGCAAGCACAATCCTGAACTGGCACATCTCCTCAACCTGTTTGTTCTTGTAACACTGAAGAATTTTTCAAAATAAAATAAAGTCAGGGATGTTTCTGTGTTGCAACCTTTGGACTCCAGTCAGTCTTGATCAAATCTACCTGCACCACAAAGTAAATGAAGTCTAGTCCATAATTATTTTACTTTATGTGTGATTTGTAAAAACTACAACTTTTGCATTTCAGTAGGTTCTTAGTTGGTGAATCATGTGTGATTTACTGAGCACGCTAAATGTTCCACCAGTCTCTACAAGCTTTATGACAACATAAATTAGTTCTTGGTGTTGTGGACTTTTCATTTCCAAACACATCGAGCTGTTTTGCTCGTTTGGAACTTCTCTGTTTTTCGAGACTGTTGAGGTTTGATAAAGGTCGGTGAAATCACATCAACATAACTTGGTTCTTCCTGCAGAGTGTAATGGTCCTCTGGTATTGGATTATATCCTGGAGTCATGCATTTATAAGTAGTGATAAGGACTCCGTCAGTCTTTTAACATCCTACCAACTACCAACATCAAAAGCAGTGAAGGTCCATCAGATTGGCCAAACTAACTGTAGACGTGCAAATTGCAGATTAGACCAGGGACCTTTACGAACGAAAGAGCCATTTCTGCCCCTTCGTTCACTAAAGAAAACGTGTCCGGAGCCACAAAACCTGCTACAACTGTGATTCTCAACTGGTGGCCCGCAGACCGCTTTTCTGGCCATAGGGATGATTATAAAGCGGAAAATATCAAAAGATAATCTAAGTTTATTGATTTTTTTTTTTTTTTTTTTACATTTTAAGACAAAAAATAAGAGATTCCTGTAAAGAAGGAATAAAATAAAATAGCTTTTGGCCATTAAAAAACTAAAACAATGAACTATGCAGGCTTTATGATTTTTTTAATTGTGGAAAAATTGTTTCATACTTAGAAGAAATATGTTTTACTCCTTGTAATAGTTCTAGTATTTACATATTTGCTAAATAAATGGTCCTTGGTCAGAGGGACAAAAGAGCCTCTGCAGAGGGACCAATGACCCGCCACAGAGGGACCAACGACCCGCCGCAGAGGGACCAACGACCCCCGCAGAGGGACCAACGACCCACCGCATAGGGACCAACGACCCACCGCAGAGGGACCAACGACCCACCGCAGAGG
>NC_056500.1:35059480-35083442 GCF_014905685.2 Nematolebias whitei
GCAGAGGGACCAACGACCCACCGCAGAGGGACCAACGACCCACCGCATAGGGACCAAAGACCCCCGCAGAGGGACCAACGACCCACCGCAGAGGGACCAACGACCCACTGCAGAGGGACCAATGACCCACCGCAGAGGGACCAATGACCCACCGCAGAGGGACCAACGACCCACCGCAGAGGGACCAACAACCCACCGCAGAGGGACACAAAGACCCGCCGCAGAGGGACCAAAGACCTGCTGCAGTGGGACCATAGACCCGCCGCAGAGGGACCAAAGACCCCCGCAGAGGGACCAAAGACCCGCCTCAGAGGGACCAAAGACCCCTGGAGAGAGACCAAAGACGCGCAGCAGTGGGACCATAGACCCACCGGAGAGGGACCAAAGACTCACCGCAGAAAGACCAAAGAGCTGCAGGTTGCAGACCCCTGGCTTAGACTGAGCAGATTATTATAGGAGTGTAAATGTGGATCATCTGTGGACAGAAGAGATTCCTCTTCAGAGACAATGGCCACGGCCACATTTGGCTGCCAGACTGCAGCAGGTCTAATGATAATTTGGTGTTTGCACAGGTAACGTCTGAACCACTGAATCAGTGCTCCTGCATGTAAAACACGAAGGACGGCATCCTTTCACCGTGCTGAATGCTCTGAACTCTCCCGCCGATGTGGTCTGACGCCTCTAGGACAGTGACATCCGTGAAGCCGTTCCGCAGTAGGACCCTTGTTGCAGCGAGGCCGGCCAAGCCAGCACCGATCACTACTATTCGAGGCTGCCGATGAGTGCCAAGGCCACTACTAAGAGGATCATCAGTGCTGTCTGAGGAAATTTCACAACTTTGCATGCCGTCCAAGCTCCTCTTCGGTGCAGTCTGCGAGCAAAAGACAGAAAAAGGGATAGGAATCACAACACAGACACAGAAAAAAAATACTAATTTATACATAAAAGGTAATGGGACCCTTGTAGATTGCTCTCAGTCAACCCTGCTTATTTTTTTATTGCTGGCGTTCACCAGTTTATTGTAGCTTATTTGTAAATGTGCTCATAATCTGATCACATTCAAAGCATTTCATCGTTGGACTTAATCGTCTAAAACTTGCAGTTTTAAGATGCATAATGAGGCCCGTTTGTCTTGAGCAGCTAATTCAACTCCAACAACACAAGCCTGTTTCATGAAGCGCTCCTCTCTGCTTACTGCCACCCACATTTTCAGCCCTGTTTATGACCATAATCAAGCTAATTGAGACCATTTAAATCGTGACACGTTTACACAGCTCTGTCTCCTCAGCCTGTTGATAAGCATAAGGCCCAAATTAAAAGGGCCTCGCTGGAGAACCATGTTATTTCCTTTAGAGATCCGAGTAGACATAACAGAGGGATTCCTTATTAAATTAAAGTGAAACGTCTCAGAGACGCCGGGGCTCAGAGCAAATAAAGAGACCACTTTGTTTTCCAACACAAGGTGGCTCGCTGTGAACGTATGGGCAGCTGTGTGGGACGTGTCTGACAGATGTTTGCCACTTTTCTGTGGGCAGACCAATAATATTTTGTAAAATACTTAATGTAGTAAAGATGTCGCATCAGTGGTCAGAGTACTTTCTATGAAATGGGTCAGTGTCAGCTCTCCAGAGGTAATCCTGCTGTGTCCTGCTCCACAAACACTGCTCTGTTACCACGGCAACCTGGGTGAGGGGGCAGCGCCTGTAAGACGACGTCTGGGGACTGCATGTGGATTTCCTCCCAGCTTCAGGTCAGCGAGCAGAAAGACGTAAAGCGTCTTGTTTTCCCTCAGAGGAAGGAGCGCCTGCGGCGTGTGAATCCAAGACGCCCCGCTTCGATTCAACTCGTCAGAAACTGAAGGTCAAAGAGCTCAAACATCACCTGACACGAGTCAGAGACCCAGCAGAGAGCTGACGGGGCCAAAGAGGGAACCAGCAGCCAGCGCTTGAGAAGCCCATGACATCGTGGTGGAGTTTACTGTAAAGTTCAGTTTGAATCTCAGATGTGGCTGAAGCTGCTGGCTCGCGTCAACGCACAACATCCGCCCTGACATCCTGGATGTGGGTGGCCTCCACCTCACAGATGTACGGGACGGTCAGTCGGACACTCGTTGAGTCATGACTGTTTAACTTCCTGCTGCAGGGCAGAAACAGGAAGTTCCTCTCCGTGGAGATACGTTTGTGACGCCACAGATTTAGTTTTGACCACACTGCTGCTACGTAAACCTCAAACGTGTCAGGTTTCATTTGCACTTTTGTGACGTTCCCAACGATGAAACCACCGGGTCTGCGCAGCGGCACCGTGAACCTTCATCCTGCAGGCTGGGAGCAGGAACTATAATGCTGGACTGTGTTTATGGAAAGATAAGACCGACGACAGAAACAATGGAGGCTGTGGAGCAACCAACAAATGCAAAGCTTCTATTTTAAACCACCTTGTACGTTTAAACTGAAGGGGTAACGTTTTTCTCTTGAGCTCGTGTAAACAGGAAAACCTATGTGTTTTTACACGTGTTGTAGTTTCAGGGCGCTCGTGGTGCCGACGGCTGCTCTTTGTTCTGTTTCTGTGACACTGATTTGTGGTTAAAAATATTTGTAGTTCCAAGTCGCTGAGCTTTATTTTATTTATTTATGAGTGAGAATAAAGTCAGTTATTTGTGCTGCAAAGTGTAAAACCTACAGCTTCAATGTTCAGAAAACAAGTCCAACATTTATTGTTTTAAAATACACATGACAAGGCCTCACCATAATGTTATTTATATTAAAGATAATTGTTTAATTGTGTTGGATTTATTATTGTGCTTTTTACTAAATGTGTCTGGAGTTCGCTTGTGGATTGAAGAGGAACGAGTCAATTAATGATCCTGTGAGTATTAATCATTAACAACAATATAATTTAATGTATGAAGTTTGTTAATATTGTTTGTTTAAAATAACTATTTTTCTGGTTTATTTTAAGTTTTTTAAACCAAGTTTTTTGTATTGTTTTAGTACTATTAGTGCTTACTGTATTCTTAGTTTAGCACATTTCTAGTTCATATCTTAGATCTTATTACTATTTTCCTTTACAATTTATACTTTTGTTGGATGTAACTGGGACCCTGTGTACACAATTTTGTTCCACCACATGCACCACATGTGGTGCATATGACAAATAAAGAAACTTTTGACTTTGAATTCCCAAAGCACATATATTTTAGATAAAACCCCTAAAAGTATCTTTAATCCTGTCACGTATGGCTCGGTGCTGTGTTACATAACTGGTCAGAATGGGACTTTTTCTTTCAAGACGTTTGTTCAAAGTTTTGTCATGAGTTAAAACCGCCTTATTAAAATGACGTCATGTGTCTTTTGGCAGGTCGGCGGTAAATCGCCAACAAAATGATCACTGAAGGGGTTCAACGCCATCAAAAGGTGGCAAAGGAAGTGGGATTTATTCCATCAACTGTTCTGGGCCATAGTCTGGATTACAGCGCCAACATTTAAATCCATCCTGTAAACAGGTCGCTTCATAACTTGATCCATCTCTGTTCCTCATGATGCTGCTCAGACAACATCACACACTGAACTCTGCTCAGTTCGTCTTGTGTGTGTGTGTGTGTGTGTGTGTGTGTGGGGGGGGGTATCAACCCAGAAACCTACAGAATATCAGAACATTGTGTCTGCTGGAGGTATAGGCCCATCCTTCAGATGAAACCTCCTTCCTGCTTTTAGTTCTGTAGCAGCTCCTTCCAGGTGTGCACACGTCATCACTGCACACACACACCACATCAGCCCCACGTCATCAGATGTGACAAAACTTTTAATCTGGAGGGATGAGTGCCCAGGGCCACGCATCACACGCGCACGCGCACACCAGTCGTGAGACTGCTGATGTAGTTTAAAGTCAAAATGTGAACAAAGTGATCCAGGCAGAAGTTTATGATCATTCTGTTCAAAACTCAGTCTGACAGAATAAATCTGAAAACAAAAACAGATTTTTGGTTCTGTTTTGATGAGAAGGCAGTTTAAAGGTCTGATTTATTAAATTATAAGAACCAGCCTTTAATAAAACAGAAACATTATGTTTCAGGGCCATCGGAGCATGTGAGGAGAGTCTTTATAATAAAGTTATTAGCAGGTGACAGCTCGGACCATTACAGAAACAGAACACCAGGAAGTTTTAAAGCAGAACTAGAACAAAGACAGGATGAAGATGTGTACAGCTGTGTACAGCTGTGTCCGCAGCGTGCCACGTCGAGCCGAGCACGGGCCCAGCTCAGCACCCCTACAGCTCTGATTACACTGTCGCCCGCTCAGGGTCCACCTGCTCACACCTGAACAGTCCCTGAAACCCGCCGCCAGCTCCAGCCCGAAGCTGCCTTTGTCACTTCTAGCTCGGACAAACCTTCCTGAGAGAAGAGCGGCTGCTTACCTGACTCTCGAGGTCTTCAGTGCTACAGAAAGACAATCATAAAAAACACAAACGGCGGAGGATCCTCTCTCCTACGGACACGAAGCTCCTCTCACGCCGGCTCCGCTCGGTATTTATGTCAGCAAACCAGCAGCAGCCAGTTTCAGTCGGGGCTCCGCCCCTCGTTGAATATTCATGGTGAGTTACGTCAGAAGCCCCGCCCTCCCGCGGGTCAGCAAGTGAGCAGTTAGTTCAGCTCACAGAAGAGGATGTTAGGGTAAGAGTAGGCGAGTCTTATCACGAAGTATCATGTAGGAGCAGATCCTGAAACAGCTGACTGTTGCTCATTACTCTGTTTGTCACTGCTGGAACACCAGGTCTGAGAATAAATCTGATAAGAGCTGTAATGGGAGATTTACTGAAACCCCTTCTTCTTTTCTTGTTATATTATTTTACAGCTTTAATTACTGGTGAACAACACAGTCTCTGCTCACTGAAAGCTCGTCTTTTTGTCCAGATCCTTTCTTCCAGGATATATCTAAAATTCTCTGTGATACTGTGTGAACTTTGCGGAGGCGCCACCAAAAGGGAGGGATGGCCACCCCTAAAATATTGGTGCCCCATCCCCACTGGCCCCCCTTGCTCAGACAATTTGATCTTCCTGAGTCACAATCTTTTAATTTCACATAGCTGGATTAGTTGAACCTCAAAAACGTAATAATAACAACAACAATAAAACAACAATTATTGTTTTTGATCATTTAGGAGTTTGAAAGTATGAATACACGATTAATTTAAATTTAAGCATGATCTTAAAATCTTGTGCCTGAATAAGAACAACAGATATAAAACCAACGTCTTCAACATCATGATGCATCTCAGGATGTTTTGTGCAGAATATATAACTTTATATTTATATTATTATTATAATGTTCAATGTTTTATGTTATGAGTGCTTAGTGTATATTTAGTTGATGTTTTTCTTAGTTCATATCTTAGATGTTATTACTGTTTTTCTTATACATTTTATTGTTGGATGTAACTGGGACCCTGTGTACATAATTTCGCTCCACCACATGTACCACATGAGGTGCGAATGACAATAAAGAAACTCTGACTCTGACTCTGACTCTGATTATATAAATTTCAGCTTCAATGAGTTGAGTAGTGACAGAGCTTTGCTCAGCAAGTAATGTCAAATGTAAATAAATGACAGAATTTCTCAAAATTTTTATAGCTTTTGGTTTTGCTGTGCCACCCTGGGTTTTTCATTGCCCCCGCCTGGCCCTCCTTTGTAGGCGCCCCTGCATGTTGTGGTTGTTGCATCTCACCAGGAGCATCACAAGTCTGACTCTTGGCTAAAAAAGTTGGGATATAGATCCTCTATCAACCCTGCCACAGCCAGCAGGATGTCCCACACTATCCGTGCCTTTTTATCCATATGGCCTGTGCGATGTGTGACATTTTTTACACCCAGCTGTGAGAGAATATTCTTTCTTCCCTAGGTTTGTTCCACTTTGGAGTAAGCTGTTGGAGGAAGAATCAGTTTTGTTGTGTGTTTCTTTGACTGATGAAGCCTTCCAGATCCAAGGCGAAACGTTTCAGCACAAAAAAAGAAACTGTCCAGATGACCTGACTGAAAAATGTTGGCTTTATTCTCTTATGTTTATCATACATATTCAAGGATCAATTACTTCTTCATTGACAACATACCATAGATTCCTTCTGTCCATAGCTGTAACTTATCTCGGACCACGCACCAGTGACTTTGGCCCTGTCCCTCACTGATGTTCCTCTGAAGTAGACAGTGGAGATTCAATGCAACATGGCTGTCAAACAATGATTTCCTCACATTTATAGAAAAATAACCTTCTTTCTATCCATCAACAGGAACCCTGGAATCCCACTGTCAATAGTTTGGGACACCCTTAAGGCCCATCTCAGGGGTCAAGTCATTTCATATACCGCCCAGCTGAAGCAAAAATCTCAAAAAGTAAGAACAGATTTGGCCCAGCAGATAAAAGAAATTGATAAACAAACAATATGCTCTAAACAAATTTTCTAATCTGTACAAAAAAACAACTAGAACTCAAAACCAAGTTTGATTTATTGACCACACACATTCAAAAAACAATCACTTTTGAAAAGTAAATCCACATTTTATATACAGTACATGGAGAAACGTCAGGAAAACTACTTACAAATCATTTGAAGGGTGCCATGGCTAAACAAATCATCCCTAAGATCCAATTAAAAAATGGCAACAAAACTCTAGATCATTTACAAATTAACAAAGCATTTAAGGACTTTTATACTCATTTATATACTTCAGAATCCAAAACCAACAATAATTTATCTTCTCACTTTCTTGAACAGATCGATATGCCGAAACTTACACCCAAACTGAAAGAGGCACTGGGGATCCCAATATTCCTGTCAGAAATTGTGTCAGCTGTCTTGGTAATGCAGTCCGGCAAATATCCGGGTCCTTTCTCCATTACTCTCCTCACTCCTACACTCAGTTCTCTCAGAGTCATTCAGCCAGGGATCCCTTCCAAAGTCTTTCTCAGAGGCCTGCATTACCCTCATTGCAAAGAAAGGAAACGATCCAATGTTCCTCTTACCGACCAATCTCCCTTATAAATACAGATGCCAAAATTTTAGCCAAAGTTTTTTTTCCCAAAGGTTGGAAAAGACTCTTTTTCTTTTATTATAGCTAAAGACCAGACTGGATTCATTAAAGGCAGGCAGTACTTATTTAACATCAGGTTTACTCTCCTTCGACTACTGTCCCTGAGTGTGTCATCTCCCTTGACATGGAGAAAGCATTTGATCATGTTGAATGGAACTACTTGTTCAATGTTCTTGACAAATCTGGTTTTGGCCCCAATTTCATTACATGGGTGCAATTAATTTATTCACATCCCACTTAAACCATTCGTACCAACTCACAGATATCTAAACAATTCAGTCTGCATCAAGGAACTCGTCAGGGCTGCCCACTGAGCCCTCTGCTTTTTGACCTGGCAATTGAACCTCTAACCACTGCTTTACGGTCCTGTGACACAATTTCAGGAATCTGGAGAGGTGGTATGGAGCACAGGGTCTCCCTTTATGCTGATGACCTTTTACTCTTTATCTCTCGTCCGACTGACACACTGTCATCCATTCTATCATTGCTTAAGGAATTTGGAATACATTCTGGCTACAAGTTAAACCTAAGTAAAAGTGAAATTTGCCCTATTAATACCCTGGCGCAGACTCTCGACTTCAGCAACTGGCCTTTTGAAATTGAAAATATAAAATTATCTTACCTGGGTGTAACAGTTACGAGGAGGCATAAAGATTTATATCAAGAAAATTTTGTCTCTCTGTTGAACCAGACAAAGCAGGCATTATCCCGGTGGTCACAGCTTTCCATATCCCTCATAGGCCGCATTAATTCAGTCAAGATGGTCACTTTACCTAAATTTTTGTATCTCTTTCAAACCATTCCTGTTTTTATCCCTGGTTCATTTTTTGTACAGTTAGATTCCATCATTTCATCATATCTGTGGCAGGGAAAATATCCATGCTTAAATAAGACACATCTCCAAAATACCAAGGCCGCAACTTTCCACTTCTAATATTGGGCAGCAAACTTACATTGTCTTGCACTTTGGTCATTTTATTTCAACATGCCTGACTACCCTGACTGGGTAGCGATGGAGTCACAGTGTTCTGAGAAATGGTCCACCCTGGCCTTTTTGGGATTTTCGCTCTCGCTTCCACCACAACTATTACTGTTGTTATCACTCTTTGTTAAAAACAGGTATTTCTTGTAAATGAGTCCCCGAGGCAATGAGTCAATGAGTCTAACCTGTAAATAAAGGTTAAATGAAATTACAAACCCGATTTTGAAACACTCGCTAAAAATCTGGGAACAATTTTGGAAATGTTTTGATCGCTCTGTTTCTCTCTATAAAGCCCTATCATGTCTATCCAACTCTTCAAACCCTCATCTCAGGACTCTGTTTTCAAATAATGACAGAGAAAGGGCATAGTACGCTTCAAAGACTTGTTCCTCAGTAACATGTTAGCTTCATTTCAACAACTAAGTGAAAAATTTAGTGTTCCCTTGTACAACTTTTTTAGGTATCTCCAAATATGGCACTTTATTACTTTTCATTTGCCCAACCTCTCCATTTCAACGGACACCAAAATTGTTGACACTATTCTTCCTCTAAAAACATCCTATTTCGTTGATTTGTAGCGTATTTGAAGCGTGCTTCCTCAGATAAAATCAAAGCTGCTTGGGAAGAGGATCTTGGCTCCTCTATTTCAGAGGACTCCTGGACCTCCATACTCAGATTGGTGCGCTCCAGTTCTCTGTGAGCTAGGCATTGTCTAATCTAATCCAATTCAAAGTGGTGCACAGAGCTCACATCTCTAAACTGAAACTGTCCTTTGTATATCCTGATGTCAGCCTGTACTGTGTGAGATGCAAATATGCTGCAGTGTCTCTCTCCCACATGTTTTGTTTTTGCTCATCTCTGAACAAATACTGGAGGGAAATTTTTCAGACTTTATCATGTGTACTAGATACACGTCTGAGCCCTGACCCACTGATTGCTCTGTTTGGTGTGGCAGAGGGAGTGACAAATCTAAATAAAAACCAACAGCATGTAATATCGTTCACCTCTCTCCTGGCCAGACGAGCCATTCTGTTCAGATGGAGGGAACCGTCTCCACCCACTCATGCTGAGCTGACATGTCCTGTCTAAAGCTGGAGAAAATCAGATTCACACTCCAACAGAAAATGGGTAAATTTGAGAAAGTTTGGGGACCTTTCCTGAATCTATTCCTGTCTCTTTGACAATAATACTCACTTTGGGTAATGCAGTCTCTTGTTTCTTTTCTTTTTTCCTTTTAAAGTGATTGGGGATGGATTATTTTCTTTTCTCTGATGTTGTTTATACTATACGTGTTAAAATTTACATACACTCAATCCACTAATGTCTTCACTAATGCTTACATGCAAATGTTTCATTGCCAACTTTGCTGCTTCTTGTTTATGTTTTTTGAAAAAATGAAAAAAATTCAATTAAAAGATCTTGAATAAAAAAAAGTTGGGATGTGTAAACTGCAGTCTGTGGGTGAGAGGCGGTTCTGTGAGAAGGGGGATCAGAAATAGGGCTTAGATGCCTAAACCAAATCCTGAAAAGTAAAGGACTTTTCAAATCTAAGTGCAAGTTTTACTTTTAACTAATTGTAAAACACCATTGTTTATTTTACTCCAAACAAATGGACTCCCTCAAGGATCCATTCTAGCACCCCAACTTTTTTAATCTCTACACAAATGTTCACCATGCCTTTAAAAACACGAGAAGATTCCTGTATGCAGACGACTGACGTTTTGCTACTCTTGCTCCCCAAAACTGCTGAAGAGCTTCAAGCACCTGGCTGTCAGGATGCTGAACTCTGTTCTGTACCTACACAGTCAAATGATGCCTTGCTACTCAGTCTGGATCATTTTGCCTCCGAGCAAAGGCTCACAGTCACATTAGAAAAATGGGACAGTACTGCAAACAGTGGTCCCTCAGTATTCATCAATGCTGTCTCTGCTGTGACACGACATGAAGATGATGACTGACTTTATCTTTAATTGTAACTGAATGAAACATAAAGTAAGAATCCTTTGGTTGATAATAACAGTGACAGCACTAAACCTCTCAACTCATAAAAATCAGCCTTGCAACAACAGTTTGATTTATTTCATGACCCTGACTATATCTATGTGTGCAAGAGTTTCTGGTCCAAACCCACAAACACAAGATGAGATTTGTTAGTATTTCACTGCACTGCCACTGTTGGTAAATGGCGTTCATGAGGGTGTCTCCAAAATAACTTCATGTGAGTTGCAGAGGTTCGCCGTATTGTTGATTCAATTATAAACATGTTCAGAAACACTGCAGAGATGTCACAGATGTTTTCAGCTCATCTCTCACATTCTCAATTTAGTTTTTGTCATTCTAAAGATCATCAGTTCCCCTCTGGCCTCACTCTCAGACATCTACCAGTCCCATCTCAGACGCAGAGACATCAGCATCGCTCGGCACACCTCCCAGCTCTCACATTCTCTTCTCCACCTGGAAACGGTGTCTCAGGCTTTTCCTGTGTCCTGAGCATTTGGTGGAAATAAACAAAAAGCATCTTTGAATCTTTGAATGTTTAAACTGTTTTTGTGCACTTGTCTCCCCCCCACCCCACTCACTCTGGTACGAGGCGGACACATTCTCTTCCCTCCACTGTTTTCCTCCTGCTTTTTTCTCTCTGTCTGTGTATCGGAGCTCCTATTTTACACGTCTTCCGAAATGAAAACTATCTGACCAACTGGACTTTAGACGCAATTGACAAAATCTTTTCAACAAAGCGAGAGGATCCTGGACAGTCTTGATGTTCCGCTGAGAATTTCAGGAGGATGCTGAAGACATATACAATTGGATTTATGATAACAAGTTTCCTGCTTTTTGGAATTGGCTGGTTCCTGGTCTATCAACATACAAAGAAGACAGTTGAAACTAATTTGGCCCTTGTCAGGCTGCCTGCTTGTGAAGGGTTGGTTCATGCTTTGAAGCCTCAAAATCAGCTGATATATGAGCTAAACTGTAAGATGGAAGTGATTTGTGACAGTCGCAGGACTCACCAGCATGAAGCGACCTTGGAGGGGCTCGTAAGCACGGACCAGTGGAATGCACCCTAATCTGGCCATTTCGGATCTTGAAAGTACCAGTAAGACACAAGGCTGATAATATATAGTCTGCCTGAAAAAAATCAACAATTGTGACTTATCTGAATCTGACTCCCCCGGTTGGCCTCGAAAAC
Source organism: Nematolebias whitei (assembly GCF_014905685.2). Lineage (NCBI taxonomy): Eukaryota > Metazoa > Chordata > Actinopteri > Cyprinodontiformes > Rivulidae > Nematolebias > Nematolebias whitei. Next base: position 35,070,737 of record NC_056500.1, read on the forward strand.
AGGCCGACATATCAAGTTCTCCTGGGAAATATGTAAAGTAAGGAAAAGCTTCATCAACCCCCTCCCCCAGAACTTCTGTGGAGGCTTATCAGAACTGTGCGGGCTGACCATCATCTCATCAGGACAATGGTCTATCTAGAAGTGCTTCATGGAACACCTCGTCGTCAAATGCATATGTAACGTGTTTATAAATGTGCTTGCTGGCAGAGTTTTTTTTTATGTCTTAAATCGTGTCCTGATAGGACAAGGTGTGAAGAGATCTTTTTTGTAATACCACTATTCTCTCCTCATGGCTTTGTCCCTTTTTTTCTATCTAAAAAATGTATTCTGAAAAGGATAAGAGACTGCGCTATCATAGCAGCAGCTACGTGCACTCTGCTCATCTTTCGGACGACTGTGCGAACATGTTCATGCTGTATCACGATAAAATGATAATAAAGCTTATTCTGATTCATAAGAGAAAACATCGGAGGCCACAGACCCAAATGTGCAAGTCTAACCTCGCCGTTGATATATAAAACTGGTCCAAATCTGCATATCTTCATTTCTGCATCAGATTAAATCATAAATGTGGGCACAAAGCTGGCTGAAGCTGGATGAGGCGGGCAATGAAATAATGTGCACGGCCTAGTATACAGTTTTACAAGTGGTGCACACAAAAGTAGACCAAGATTTTTAAAAATGATTGTTCCAACGCAGTCACACAGCTGACTGGTCACTCCGTTCCAAATACACGGGATTCAGTGAGTCTGAAACAGAAAACTTGAAGGTTTCCTAGTAATTTCCTCCATGTTGAATCAACAACTGGTGTCCGACAGCCCCGGCCCAGTGAGATACCAGCTTTGGGTGCCGATCACCAGATTGTATGAAGTTTCAGTGACTGTTGACGTGTGTTTAGGAGTAACAGGAAGTTCCAACAAAAGAAGATAAACAATAAACAAAAGCAACAAAGCTGCTTCTGTGTGACTTCTGAACACGCAATGATAAAACATTCAGGAAAGATCATCATTTGCTTGTTCATTTTTCTCTTTCAGCCTATTAAGATGTTCGGAGATGTTTCATGTTGCTGATTTGTATGTGAAATTGTGCATCAATCTACATGCTCAACATCTTGTTTATCATTTGTTTTTGAAGACTGGTGGATTTTTGTCACATTGCTGAGCAGGAATCTGTTTTTGTTTTTTCCTTACAAATGAAAAGTAAGTTCTGATTCACAGAGCACCTCCTGGATGATGTCACAGTTTACCTCCATATGGACCAATAATGATAGGAGTCCTTCACGCAGGTTTCCTCCCGTCCTATTCTGGACTTTGTCTGTGCCTTTGATAAAAGAGGAGCATTTGCTTTAAAAGTACAGAACGCATTAGTCGGACTTGACACAATTTACCTAAGAAATTGAGAAACAAGCTGTTGTTCTAAGAGCTTTTTGACATTTAAAAAACTGAGGTTAATGCAACCAACCAAAGTAAACATTACCATGAAGTCACCACTGTCTATTCTTACTTATAACACAATGTTTTTATGAATCCAGTTAAGTACTGTCGTTTGGACGTATAAACCGAAGAAAACACCAACTAGCTGCTGAAAATTAAAAGTATCACTGTCATAGACTAATTACAGTTCCAGTTTGTAGAGTCTGAGCCAACAAAATGCATAAAATATGCATTATAATGCACATTATGTTGAATGTACAGTTTATGTTATCGGCTGTTGGATTTATATAAATAGTTGGAAGACTAAAAGGTTTTCTCTAACTTTAAGTGAGCAATCTGTAAAAAGTGAAGTAAATCTTTTTCTTGGTTCTTGCGTTTTCACACGGCTGACTTTCTGCAGAAGAAGTTGGGCGTGTCAACACAGACTGGACCTTGAAGGTCAGCCATGTTTTGCTCACTGGGGATTTTGAGGAGGTGATCCTTTATTTGGTTCCAGTTTATTCTCACATGTAGGCACCTGACCTGTTTAGAACTTAGTTGCTGGTATTTTTATATTCTCTGTTGTTTTTTTTATATCTTGTGTGATTCCTTGTGTATGTTCCTTTACACTGAAACTCTGGCACAACAATTTCCTGCAGGATCAATAAAATAATATCTTATCTTATCTTGCCTTATTCTACTGGATGTCCCGAGACATAAAATCCAGTTTTCTTATTTGCCTTCTGTCAGCATCATTTGTTAAAAAAGTCCATATTCTTCTTGTGAAAAAGGTTCACAAGCTTTAAAATTCAGTGTAATACAAACTAATTATACTGGCTCTTTAGATAAAGTTCAGAGCAATAACATTAAACTGCTCACAAATGCTTTAAAATCTCAGTAAATAAAAACATAAAGCTTGTCAGATTTCTCATCACCTGCTCAACTGATCTGCTTCACCTGCAGGCAGGTGTGTTGGTCACAGGAAGAGTTCTGTCGATGAGAGGTGCTCGTATTTTGTCTGAGTCATTTCCAGCACCTTTTATCAGTGTTTCCTCAAAGCTGACTACTCTACTCAGACACCGGAGAGAACCAGCTTTTCTTTTTTTGTTTTTTTAATAAAAATGATGACTCTATTCACTCACTCAGGTTGTTCAGACTGGCTGGGAGACATTAACAGATGGTTTAACAGCTCACAAATGCAGTAACTGTGTCTATGAGCCAAGACTCTGAGTCTCAACACACACAAATACAGGAGTCTGTTGGTTTTTGGCTTGTGTCGGTCCAATCCACCAAACAGATTGATGCAAATGCTGTGAAAATGCACGTTTATTAAAAGAAATTTAGATCAATGAGAAAATAAAAAGGTAGGCCTTGTCACATTTCTGCTTGCAGCGTAACTTCAGTGCATCTTGAATATTGGGTTTATTTTGGTTTGGTGATAGATAAAGTGGGTGTAAATATTAGTCAGTATTTGCAAATATTAGTAAGTATTAGTCTGTATTAGTCAGTATTAGACAGTATCAATGAGTATTAGTCAGTAATAGTGAGTATTAGGTAGCATTAGTCAGTAATTGTAAATATTAGTAAGTATTAGTCAGTATAAGTGAGTATTAGTCAATATAGTAAGCATTAGTTATTATTAGTTAGTATTATACATTTTCAGTGAGTATTATCAGTAATAGTCATTATTAGTATTGGTCAGTATTGGTCAATACTTATGAGTATTAGTCATTATTAGTCAGCTATATTGAGTATTGTCAATAATTGTGAGTATTAGGTAGCATTAGTCAGTAATAGTATTAGTCTATATTAGTGAGTATTAGTCAGCATCAGTCAGTATCAGCCAGTACCAGTCAGTATTTATGAGTGTTAGTCAGTATTAGTATGAGGTCATTTTGTGTCATCTGGTTTCTTGTATTACTTTGTTTTAATTATCTTGCCTTTTGTTAGATTGTTACGTGTGTTTTCGTTTTATATTTCCTTGTGTCTTTCAGATTCCTAGAGTTAAGTGTTTTAGATTCACTCCTGGCCCTCAGTTCGTATCTGTTCACACTAACCACCAGACTCACCTCTTCCCACTAACCATTAAACTTACCTGTTCTCAATAATCATCAGACTCATCTGTTGACACCAACCATCAGAATCATCTGTTTCCATCAACTATCAGTCAGAGTTTCTTTATTGTCGTTCACACTACATGTGGTACATGTACATGTTTCTTCCTCTTATGTTCTCATGTGAGCCAAAATCCTTGTGTTCAAGCTTCGCTTCAAATCAAAGCAATATCTCAGTCAGCTTTAATTATATTGATCCCTGTACATTTTCTAAATTCTAACAGGTTGCATAAAATCTTTTTCATTGTTTCTTTTCTCCTTCTTTTAATTAACTACTTGTAGTCCAACGTTTGACAGATTTTAATGAAAACCTCTGGAAATCAGTGAATATAGCTCTGCAGCTGATTAACCTTTTGAGCCATTCCATTTCAGGACACACCACAGTCAACTGAACACTGACAACATAAAGAAATGTCAATAATTCAGTCAATTTGACAGATATGTGCTTCAAAGTCATTCCACACATACTCCAAGTACCATTCCTTGCATAAAATCTATTCCTAAAACTTTAGCCATCTTTGTTGAATCAACACTGTTAGTTGTGCTTGTTTTACAAACATCTGACAGACTGATGAGAGATTAAGGGTCTGAGGAATCCTCAGCCAAAAGGTCAGAAACACAACGTCACTCTGTGGACTAGTGGCAAGAATGAACACCATGTGCTCGACGTCACACGCTTCCTCCAAAATGTAAATGTGTATTTATAGATCCACCACTTGGAGTCATGTTGTACTTACTGAAGCAGAAAATTCTTTAGATGCTCACAGTTCCCATCAGCACACAGTCTTTGATTTACACAATGATGTAATACTGTTCCCACATTTGTACCACTTACTGTGTTCCTCTGCTTGTCTTTGTTGCTCATCGAGGTGTTTGAGTGGAGGTGATTTAGCACATGAAGATGAATGTTTATGGGGGGTATTGGAGCCGGTGGATGGTGAGAATGGCCTCTCTGTTAGTCGGACACACAGAGACCTCACACCGTGTGTCCCAGCCAGAGCTGCTTACTGTATTGTCCTCCTGGACTCCATCTCATTCTGCTGCAGAGCCACGCACCACAAGATGGAAAGAAAGTGGCTTTTCATTGACACTTAGCTCCAGCATGCCCAGGAACTGAGGGACCGGGAGGTGGGGCGGTGGGGGGAGTCAGTCAGCTGGCTAAAGTTGCCTTTCATCATCTTGAATCATTTCCCAGCTACAGACTGGTTCTTTGCCTCCAGAACCCACCACAGAAGGTTTGCTGCTTCTGGTTCAACTCTTCTCTGCTCCCGTCCCACAGAAGGTGGAGTATAAAGTGGGAACAATGTTTATCTCTGTCGTTGTGTTGAAGCTGACACAGAACTAAAGACCTAACGTTTCCTGAATACATGTCGCCCGCTGTCCTTCATGCCAGTTTTGAGTTTTAGTATTTGCTGTGGCAGCCATGGTGAACTGGGTCAACTCAAAATGCTGAAGATGTATATCAAACGATTACTTTCTGGAAGTTTAATAAATGTGTATCCAGTGGTTCATGGGATATTTTGCTAACAGACGAACATATGTGCACACAGAACATTGGTAAAAACCTTATCACCTTTGCCTTTAGGCAGTGGTGATAATCCGGTCACCATGGCACATTGTAATGCTTTAGAACAGACATGGGCAATATGTGTCCCGAGGGCCAAAAGTGGCCCTCAGACAATCTCCATCCGGCCCACAAACATCTTAATTAAAAAGAAAACAAAACAAAACTGAATTTTATCAATGAAGGAAGGAGGAAGTTTAAATCATCTTGGACCTTTGGATAAAGGCAGGCTAAAGCTTTCTTTTTCCATTGTTGTGTTTCCAGAACTGGACTGAACTCGAAAGACTCCAAAAACAAGAAAATAGATTTTTTTCTGTAGGTTTAGGACGACTTCATCACAAGAGCCAGATTACAGAAAGCATGTCTCGTATCCCTTAAGAGCTTTGGGGACATTTTTTTAATCAAGAAAACAAACAAAAAAAGCCTTTTAAAAAGTCCATCTGTCTCAAAGACCCCCCCACCGCCCCTCGCCTTAGAGGTATGACTTCACCTCTTTTTATTTGATCTCGGCTGCTTCTTTTGTGTCGACCGTCACACCACCGGTTGTGTAACGGGTCTTGGCCGGAGGTCTGAGTTTTGTGTTGTGTTAGTGTACCGAGGAGCTCTGTCCTCCCTCCTCCTCCTCCTGCTCTTCCTCGTCTCCTCATCAGGCTTGTTAACTCATGAGCTGCCTGGTTCTCAGAAGGACCCAGCAGCTTCTCGTAGAACGGCAGCTCTGACGGTTAAAACGAACAAACCGTTTTCTTTGTTTTTTACCCCAGAGAACAATCTGACGACAGACACAGCTGAAGAACAGTTTTATAAATATTCTCATGCATGAACAAACTGTACTCATGGGGAGATCCATGAAATCACGTAAAAGAAATAAACAGGATGAGAAACAGCCCAAACATAAGGAGCACTGTGTGTATGAAATGTTTCACATGTCTGCAGCAGTGGTGTAGTCTACATACTGTGCTTAGAAACTGAAGTACACCAGTTAGTACAATGTAATTGTCAACTTATTTTGATTTTTAAGCATTTAGAACATTTCACAATTTCTCTGATGCTTATATTTAAATAAATGTACAACAAACTTTGAACAACAGTTGGCTTTGTATTAAAAACATGTTATAGAATTTATAAAACAGTATCAAAGCAAAACATGTTCAAGTACTAAGTAGTAAGTACAGAAGTATTAATTTTACAAATACAGGTTTAACCAACTCATTGTGTCTATAAAATGTTCCACATGTGTTCACAATGACACGTGCCCAATGATATGTCGCATGTCATTAAGTAGGTATACTGAAATTCCCAAGCTTTTCTAATGGGTACACTCCGTATACCCACGTATCACGTAGACTACACCACTGGTCTGCAGGAACGTGTTCCTCCCTTCTGTCCAGCGTTCAGACTTTACCTTCAGATGGAGCAAAAAGGAGGATGAACAGTTTCATATTAACAAGATAAGTTTGTTTCAGACAACATACAGGAGCAAAACTCAGACTAATGACTAATGGAAAAAACAAACAAAGAAACATACTGAGACTTTGTGATAAATACCCAAAACTCAAGACAAAACAGTAAATAGTTTATCCATCCATCCATTTTCTTCCACTTATCCGGGGTCAGGTCGCGGAGGTAGCTGCCTAAAAGGCCCAGACTTCCCTCTCCCCAGCCACTTGGGCCAGCTCCTCCATGAGAATCCCAAGGTGTTCCCAGGCCAGCCGAGAAACACAGTCCCTCCAGTGTGTCCTGGGTCTTCCTCTGGGTCTCCTCCCGTTGGGACGTGTCCGGAACACCTCACCAGGGAGGCGTCCAGGAGGCATCCTAACCATAGATGAGGGTAGGAACGTAGATCGACCGGTAAATTGAGATCTTCGCCTTTTGACTCAGTTCTCTCTTCACCACGACAGACCTGTACAGCGCATGCTTCACTGCTGACGCTGCACCTATCCGCCTTTCGATTTCTCACTCCCTTTTTCCTCTCATTCGTGAACAAGACCCCAAGATACTTGAACTTCTCCACTTGGGGCAGGACCTCCTCCCCGACCTGGAGAGGGCACTCTACCCTTTTCCGGCTCAAGACCATGGCTACAGATTTGAAGGAACCGATCCTCATCCGGGTGGCGTCGCACTCGGCTGCGAACCGCTCCAGCGAAAGCTGTAGATCACGACCTGATGAAGCCAATAAGACCACATCATCTGCAAAAAGCAGAAACGCGATCCTAAGGCCACCAAAACAGACCCCCTCAACACCTCGGCTGCGCCTAGAAATTCTGTGCATAAAAGTTATGAACAGAATCGGTGACAAAGGGCAACCATGGTGGAGTCCAACTCTCACCAAGAATGAACCTGGTAAATAGTTTTAAAACCCATAAATACAATGCCTTTAACCAAACATCTTTTATATGTAAATTATGTACTTTGTAAATGTAAAGTCACAATAAATCTGTTTTCCAAACAGTCTTTAAGTAATCTTTAAACTTTCATCAAACTTTAAATTACTTTATTTGACAAATAAAACAGTGAGTTTTTAAAGCAGTTTTTTCTTCCAGACGAACCCCTGCTGGACCTGGACCGATCCTGTCTCTGTCTGTGCCTCTTCCTGTCCTCTCTAACCCCAGTTGATTGAGGCAGAAGACCATCCGTCCTGGCCCTGCTTCTGGTTCTGCTGGAGGTTTCTTCCTGTTAAAAGGAAGTCATTTCTTTCCACTGTCGCCTCGGTGCTGTCCAGGATGAGGGATTCTAACAAAGAGAAGAGCTGACGCAATCTGCTGGTTGACTGATTTACATTTCATAAAGTACTGAGATTTATAAAGGAATGAACTGACTTTAATTGGATCAGAACCTGGTTCTGACTTGGACTCATGATCTAGACTTGTTTTTTTCTGACATGTATTTTGTAGCTTTTACTATGAATAAAACAAAAAGACTCTTGGATGAGCAGCACGGTGGCGCAACTGGTAGAGCTGCTGCCTCTCAGCGAGAAGGTCCTTGGTTCAAACCCCGGTCCAGGGGCCTTTCTGGGTGGAGTTTGCATGTTCTCTCCGTGCATGCGTGGGTTTTCTCCGGGTGCTCCGGTTTCCTCCCACAGACCAAAAACATGCATGTTAGGTTGATTGGTAACTCTAAATTGTCCCTAGGTGTGAGTGAGAGAGTGAATGGTTGTTTGTCTCGTTTGTCTCTATGTGTCCCTGTGATGGACTTGCGACCCGTCCAGGGTGTACCCCGCCCCTCGCACAGTGATTGCTGGACATGGGCACCAGCGACCCCGTGACCCAAAATGGAATAAACGGGTAAAGATAATGGATGGATGGATGGACTCTTGGATGAAACATTCTTCAGCAGGACATTAAATAACAGCTTTACAGCCCACATCCAGTCTGATCTGTCATTTTGAGTCTCTCCAGCATCACTTTTGTTGCTGCAGCTCCACTCTGAGCTCAGGTTTGGGTCTGCTCTGCCATGACCCAGAGTCGGGCAGAACCACCAGAACAAGGACTTTTACTTTGAATCATCGCTCATAGGCTGATTCAAACTGTGGTTGTGATTATTGATCCTCTAATCAGCCGTCTGACTGACTGTTTCTTCAGTGTCTTCCTGCTCCGCATGCAGCAGGTCAGTCAGGTTGAACTGCAGCCAGGACTGAAGGACGGGTCCACAAACTGATGTTCTGATTTAAGTCCTGATGAACGAAAGTACAAGAAATGTGAAATGTCTGAAAGAAAATGACGATGAAGAGACTCTGAGCCTGTGGATGAACAGACAGTGAAAACTGTTTGTGCTTTTTGACACTGGAGGAGCGTTGTCATGAGACGGCGACATGAGAACCATTTGAACTTTCTTCTGTGAGGTTTGTAACAAAAAAGAACTGTATTCTTTAAAAACAATGTAAAAAATCTAAATGACCAAGACTGGATATAAATATGTCCTCCTCTATAAAAGAACTTTAAAACATTTCTGGAACTTCTGAAGTTTTTGTATTTAGTGTTTTAAAGGAAACAGCGTCAACTTTTACTGACAGCCTCAGGAATAGGTTTTAAAAGGCTGCTCAACAGTCCTTTGTTGCCATGTGTTTGTGCTGTGTTCAGTTATTTTAAATACTTACAGTTTAATAAGTTCAATATTAATGATCTGACGCAAACAAAAGTTTATGGAGAAAACGTCAGGATGGTTTTCTGATTGGCTGAGCAGAAGAAGAAATAAAAGTCTGTTTTAAAACAGCAGAGCCCCGACATTATATTGTAAAAGTGATAAAGACAATTACAGCTGTCACTTTTACAATAAGGAGCTACATGTTGGTGTGGTAGTAGCTGAGCGCCATCCACAGCACACGTCCTGAGTGCTCACAGATCGCATGATATCTTTGTTTAAGGTTTGGAGTGTAAGGCAGCTGATGATGTGCATTCCTTCAAAGAGTTCTACTGTAGTTTCATTGTTCTCACTCCTGGTTTTAATGTCTGTACTTGTGACTGAATCATGGAGTTCCTCAGGGCTCTGAGACCAATACTCTTTACTTTATATCTGCTTCCATTAGTTAAAGTTATTAAAGAGCATGGGATAAATTTTCAGTGTTATGCTGATGATACTCAGTTATATTTGTTCATGAAACCCAATGAATCCAATCAGCTACTTAGACTACAAGCACGTCTTAAAGACATAAAAACCTGGATGGCCCTTAATTTTCTGCTTTTCAACTCAGACAAGAAGCTTTTGGTTTTTGGACCAGAGCATCTTAGGAATAAACTTTGCATCCTGTCACTTCCTCTGGACGGCATTAATCTGTCCTCCAGCTCTAATGTTAAAAATCTTGGTGTTATTTTTGATCAGGACATGTCTTTTATCCCCTACATTAAAAATATTACTAGAACTGCCTTCTTCCACCTGCGTAATATCACTAAGATTAGAAACATCTTATCTAAAAATGATGCAGAAAAACTGGTCCATGCATTCCATCACGTCTAGACTGGACTATTGCAATGGTTTATTATCTGGGTGCAGTTGATCCAAAATGCTGCTGCCAGAGTCTTAACTGGAGTTAGTGGGAGAGATCATATTTCTCCAGTTTTAGTTTCTCTCCATTGGCTCCCTGTCAAATCCAGAATAGAATTCAAAATCTTACTTCTAACCTACAAAGCTCTCAACAACCTAGCTCCATCTTATATTACAGATCTTATTGTTCTATGCTTTCCTAACGGAGCACTTCACTCTCAGACTGCAGGTTTACTTGTGGTTCCTAGAGTTTTCAAAAGTAGAACGGGAGGCAGAGCCTTCAGTTATCAGGCTCCTCTCTTGTGGAACCAACTTCCAGTTTCTGCCCGTGAGGCTGACACATTGTTCAATTTTAAGACTGAGCTTACTTTCGGATCACAGCTGACCCTGCTCACCCTGCACACGGACTGTTTGAACCACTCCCCTCAGGCAGGAGGCTTCGGTCCATTCGGACCAGAACCTCCCGCCATAAGAACAGTTTCTTCCCCTCTGCTGTTGGACTCCTGAACACTCATAATGCTACCTCATAATTTCTGCTTTGGTCACATTACATCTGTATTATAACTGAATACTCCATCTGTACTGTTTTCTAAGCTTTTTTATTGTTTTCTATTGTATGGGTGTACATATGGTTATGTTATGTTTTTAATTTTACTTTATTTGTGGGTGTACACAGGTCTTATGTCTTATGTAATGTTCTCATTTTTACTTCATTTTTACTTTATTTTTACTTTATTTTACTTTATTACTATTCGCACCTTATGTCGAAGCAAATTCTTAGTTTGTGAACCTCGTTCATTGACATGGCAATAATAAACTGATTCTGATTCTGATTCTTTCCTTTTTGATAAATCCTATACTTAGGGTTGGGTTGGGTTTCCTGAGCTATCCCTTAGTTATGCTGCTATAGGCTTAGACTAGTGGAGGACAAACTGACCACATTTCCTCACTCTGCTACTGTATTTGCTTTACTTGCTACTCTATCTGTTTGTATTTGTAATTATTTATATCTTACATGTGTTTTTTTGTCTTTTCTCCAATAGAAAGTTCATCTGGACTTGTCATTCTGTGTTTGCCTGAGAGACAGTGATGAAGTGAAGATTCAACACAATCTGCTGGCTTTCTTAGATAGATAACTTTTACTACTGTAATTGGATTTTATAATAATGTATATGCATGTTTTGTTCAGTGCCTTGAGACAACTTCTGTTGTGACTTGGAGCTATAGAAATAAACTGAATTGACTTGAATTAAAATATATGAGTGATTTTGATTTTATGTTTGACTTTATATGAACCAAAATGAGTTACTGAGTTGGTACCGTTGTGTTTTCTGATTGGTCGGTTATAAAGTCCTCAGCCTGAACAATTAGATAAATTGCTTCCATTCTCCCTGTAGAGCTCCAGCAGCACAGATTAAATGTGGAGCGCACGTGTCGGAGCATTTCCTGAGACAAACATTCTGATTTAATCTGCTCGTGGTTCTGGTTTAGTGTTCATGTTTAGTGACATTTTGTTCTGTATTCTGTGGTTTGGTCAGGTTTACCTTTGTTTTGTGGTTTTCATATTTCAAGGCCTTCCTTTCCGCTGCTCCTGGAACCTGGAATGAGATCTGAACTTTTCCACTTTAATGTCTTTGAGGGATTGTCTGTTAAGATGACTAGAAACATCCAAATGAGTCTGTTCTTGTGTGTTACCTTGAGTTATCGGGCACTTTGGTTTTATTGTTGTTATTACATCATGTTGTTTGTTTACATTGTTGTATGATTTAGTCTGTTTAAAACAAGTCTTTCAAGAACATGAGTCCTTGTGACTCTCGGAGACTGAATAAATTGGGGGTTTAAAACAAATAAAAAGGTTCAGCTGTACTTTCTGCCCTTCTCGCACACTAATTCTGGGTTAGTAATTTACTTTTGTCATTTTATGCATTACCTTTATTTTTACAAATAAGAAATATAAAGTATAAAACAATAACATTCATATTTTTATAATTTTTATATAAAACTAGAAAACACAAATTCTGAAAAAAATGAACAAATAGATGAATAAACTTGTATTTTATTCACAACAGTGTAAACAAATCAAACGTTTACGATGTTGTACAATTTTTGGAGGAATGAAAGTTCACTTTGAATTTCATGTAGCAACATATCTTAAAAATGTGGGCCAATAAAAAACTTATATAAGTAATTGGTACGAGCACAACACAGCTGGCAGAGCACGCTGAACAAAATAACAATAAAAAGGGAAACTTACCAAGAGATCAGTAAGAAAACTCACAATGAAAACAACATTTTACAGAACTTGAAACTGTCAGACGTAAAGATGGGCACAGGTTCAGCTGTCTGTCTAAACTAGACGGATTCTTTCAGAATAAAGTTCTTAGAACTCTTTCAAAATAAAGCTCCTGAATAAAGACTTTAATTTCCATAATCTTCAGTTGATAATCAGATCACCAGATTGGAATGATCTGTAGAAATCTGAGTTCAAAGGCCCTGAGGGGCCACTGCATTAAAACCAGGTCTGGTTCTCTTCTGGACCTGTTTGCATTAAAACCAGGCCTGGTTCTGTTCTGGACCTGTTTCCATTAAAACCAGGTCTGGTTCTCTTCTGGACCTGTTTGCATTAAAACCAGGTCTGG
>NC_056500.1:35083452-35098455 GCF_014905685.2 Nematolebias whitei
CAGGTCTGGTTCTCTTCTGGACCTGTTTGCATTAAAACCAGGTCTGGTTCTTTTCTGGACCTCTTTGCATTAAAATCAGGTCTTGTTCTGTTCTGGACCTCTTTGCATGGGCTCAGGGGAAATACAGTAGCTGATAAAAGCTCTATCAAGCAGAGAAGAACCAACTGTGAAGACCATCCAGGTCTGCTGCCATCTTCTCTGGATCAGAGCTTGTTTCAAATGGACTGAGGTGATGTCCAGAACTCTTTTGAAGTTCTTTTTTTAAACCGTGGATGCTATATCCTCTGTACTTGAGAAGGACACGCAGTTCATAGGCCTGCCTCCCTGATGGTATGGTGGTGCATTAGTGTCTCTGACATGAGCAGCTTGCACATCTGGACATGGACATAACTGCAGAACTGGATCTACAGGTTTTAAAGTGTCTGCTTCCATCCAGATGACATCGTCTTCAAAGAAGGCCTTGCACATTTCAGCAGGACAATGTTAAACTGTCCAGACCTCCTATCAACTGACAATATTTGGTGAATTATAAAACAAATTTTCAACAAAGAAGATCCAGAACTGCTAGAAGAATCCGCCACCAGAACATAATGGGACAACAGTTCCCTCTAAACCCTCCAGCAACGGGTTTCCTCAGGTCCTTCAAATCCTCCAATTGTCTCCTCGTGTCCTCCGATTCCTCGAACTGGACTCCTCTGGTCCTCCAAACCCTCCAAATGGTCTCCTCTGATCCTCCAAACACTCCATGGTCTCCTCGGGTCCTCTAGTCTAAACCCTCCAATTTGTCTCCTTGTGTCCTCTAAACCTCCAACTGGTTTGCTCAGGTCCTCTAAATCCTGGGCTTCTTCAGGTCCTGTTTTTGTTTCTTGTTTTTTTTTTTTTTTTTTTTTGATGTGCTGCTGCTGTAAATTTCAAAACTACTTTTTTGACGTTACCATTTCTTAGTTTAAACATTTGATATGTTTACTGTGTTGCACTAACATATGTGTTTGTGCGATTTGCAAATCATTTCAATCTGTTTGTCTCAACTTTATTTGAATTAAGGATGTTAAAATTTTTACCCACTTTCATAAAATGTTTTTTAACTGACAGCCATGTTTAATCTAAAACCCATTTTCTCCTCATATGTGCCTCAATAAATAAAGTTTGCTCTGCTTGCAGCAAGACTCCATGCGAGGTCAGAAGTCGTCTCGTGTTTGTCACTGAATACACGGTTCTGACTCGGTCCACTTGGTTGGAGACCTGCAGAGTTACGAGTCAGCACACTTCTCCTGTTACAAAACACACTGAGCACAGCTGAACAACATGGCTGGTTCTGAAGGTCGTGCAGACTGCAGCAGATGCTGACTCGTGTCTCAGTTTCCGTCTGAGCTGCTTGTAAACACGGAACGACGTCTGGATCTGAGACTTCAGCTGCAGGAGTTCACTTGGAGTGGAAAATAACGTGGTTCCCCTCCCCCCACCCACTGGCTCTGTGTGTTGAGAAAGACATAAAAAGGTTGGACCTGTTTCACCTCTGAGCGTTTCTTTATCAGCTGCAGACCAGCTGTGCACCTATAATCCTGAACTGTGGGAGGTGTGATGGTGCAGCGAGCCCAGACTCAGCCCTGTGCCTCTAACACGCTCTGTGATGCTGGTAACAAATGTTACACAACTAATGTAACACAACTCTGACAGCTCATATAAACACCCTGCAGGACTTCAGCTGGACTGAACTTCTGTTTATGTTTTTAAAGTAGGAAAGAACCATTTCCTGGAATGTCTTAATCACTTGTGAACCTGTAGAAATTTAGCTGAAATGAATCACTGCTGCCAACATGTAGCACAAAAGCATCAAGAGAATACCATCCATCCATCCATTATCTTTACCCGCTTATTCCATTTTGGGTAATGGGGGTTGCTGGTGCCCATGTCCAGCAATCACTGTGCGAGGGGCGGGGTACACCCTGGACAGGTCCCAAGTCCATCACAGGGACACATAGAGACAAATGAGACAAACAACCATTCACTCTCTCACTCACACCTAGGGACAATTTAGAGTTACCAATCAGCCTAACATGCATGTTTTTGGTCTGTGGGAGGAACCCGGAGTACCCAAAGAAAACCCACGCATGCACGGAGAGAACATGCAAACTCCACCCAGAAAGGCACCTGGACTTGGATTTGAACCGGGGACCTGCTTGCTGAGAGGCAGCAGCTCTACCAGTTGCGCCACCGCGCTGCCCTAAAGCCTCCAGTGCCGCGTACATCCATATGCAGAGGTACGCACGTACGTACGCAGAGGTACGTGCGTACCCCTGCGTACCCTCCATGCAAAGCTCAGATTTTTACGACCGCATACACGTACGCGGTGTTGCACAATAAACTGCCCAGCGACGGACTGTTTTGTATGCGACACCAGTGTATTAAATTCCCCTTCTTCATCCCTGATCTGGCCTTTTCTTTTGTTTTTTCTTGCAAGGAGGCAGTTATCTCTTCCTCCTCTGTTGATGCCATGACTGTGAGAAATGAAGGAATTTGTCATGAGCAAATTAAACTCAGGTCCAGTGGCTGTGGGAGGGTCTGGAGATTTCCTGGTGGGCTGGTCTGATGTGTGGGCTGTAGAGCCAGCGCTCCCTGTGTTTTTTTAATTTTTTAGATCTTTTTATTAACAACATATAAACATAACACCGCTGTGGCTGAGGCTGCCAGCACTCGTTTTTTTTCCCGACCTGTCAATCAATCCAGTAGGCGTGTCAGCAAATGACCAATCGGCGACCTGAAGGTAAACGCCCCTTTTCTTTGAAGCTTCTCTGCAGCTGATCGGGGTGTACGGTGGAGTATGAAGTTTGAACCCTCTGCGTACAGTACACGCGTGAATGGACGTAGGCGGCAGTATACTGAAGAAACATGGTCTTTCATTTCATTGTTATGCTGATGTTTGTCAGATTTATCTGCTCTTACAACCCAACAGTTCTTGCTCCATTCATCCTCTGTTAAAATGTCTTGATGGCATCAAGGCATGGATGGCTTCAAATTTTTCATGTTTTAAAGATAAGAAAACTGAAGTCATTGTGTTTATCCCTAGCTCTACTGCAATGTCTGATCCTGTAAATCTTAACTCTCTTCAGCCTTCTCTTAATTCAGAGATTCAGAGATTCTTTATTGTCATACACAAAACATGTGGTGGAATAAAAATATGTACACAGGGTCCCAGTTACACCCAACAATAAAATGTAAAAGAAAAACATTAATAAGATCTAAGATATGAACTAAGACTATGAACTTAAAAAAAATCTGCTAAAAATCTGCTAAGCATTAATAGCATAAAAACAATAAACACAATACACCGAACAGCAGCACGAACATGAGTCTGTGTGAGCAGATGAGTACGAATGAACACAGCAACATGATGTGATTTTCCTGGTTAGAGATTCATGAGTCTAGCAGCTTCAGGGTAGAAGCTGTTCCTCACTCTAGTGGTTCTACACTTAATGCTCCTCAGCCTTTTTCCTCAGGGGAGCGGAGCAAAAAGTGTGTTTGCTGGCTGAGTGGGGTCCTTCATGATGCAAGTGGCTCTCTTCCTGCATCTGGAGGTGTAGATGTCTGTGATGGTGGGGAGACTGACTCCAACAGTCTTCTGTGCAGCCTTCACCACTCTCTACAAAGCTTTTCTTTCTGCAGCTGTGCAGTCTCCATGCCACACATTGATGCTGGAGCACAGGATGCTCTCCACTGCACACCTGTAGAAGAAGGTGAGGACTGAACTTCCCAGACCGGCTCATCTCAGCTGCCTGAGGAAGTAGAGTCTCTGATGAGCTTTCTTGATCAGGCTGGTGGTGGTGTTGCCCCAGATGAGGTTGACATTCAGGTGTACACCCAAGTAGTTATAGCTGGAGACCACTTCCACCGCAGATCCTCCTATATTCGAGGGGTGGGGGGGTAGGTGGGTTTGTTCCTTCTGAAGTCCACGACCATCTCCTTCATCTTCTTCACACTGATGTGAAGGTTATTCTCTTTGCACCAGCTCTCCAGGTGTTCCACCTCCTGCCTGTAGCTGGACTCATCATTGTTTGTGATGCATCCCACCACCGCTGTATCATCTGCAAACTTTACAATGTGACAGCCTGGATGGGTAGGTGCTGTAGTGGACTAGGCCCATGTCAAAAACTAAGTCTAAGGTCAAAAATCTTGACCTTAAGAACCTTGTGGGACAGGAACTGTCATTTCATTGATTTGAATCCAGAAATGCCGGTTCACCCATCCTGAGACTTTCTCTCTTGAAGATTCATGTGAAAGAACACTCTCTTTTTTATTATCATTACTATTTTACAAATGTTGATAATCAAAATGTCTTAGTTCAAACCATTTTAGATGTTGCAGTGAACTAATCAATTTTATTAACTGTGTAATGATTTTTATTCTCATGCAAAGTTAGAACTCATGTCAAAGCTGTTACAGAGTAATTATGCCTTTTCTGATTTCTGCTTTTGAATGAGCAAGTGTACGTTGGTCCAAGGTTGGAGTCAAACGCAAAACAAGTTGTTAGAACGAACTGTCATGTTTTTAGAATCCTCTCAGACATAAATATAGAGGTTTTGGCACCTGTTTCTGAAACGCGCCAAAACAAAACTCTCTCTGTCTGTGAGAACATTTCTGATCTGTTTCATAACAATTCTTGCTGTCTTCTAACCTCTTACGTCACAAAACACACCCCGTCTGGTTGTTTCTGACCAATGGGAATACTCCCAAAAGTGAACCGGGAAAGAGCTCTTTAAAATGTCGGTACTTCCTGGTCTACGGGGATCTGTAAACTACTCAGTTCTGTTGAGTTCTGCTGGTTGGAGAAGTTCTGCGGCGCGGACAGTTCTGTGAGAGACGGGACGATCCTGACATGACAACAGAGCTCTTCCGAGTTCCATGGGATTATAACATTTTCACTCGCCACTACTTCTGACGATTCACAGCATCCTAAGGAGACGCTGGACAGGTAGCGTTAACGGAGCTCCATATTTGCTGATTAACCTCAGAAAGGTAATGAGTCAAGTTTCCTACCAAGCGTACCGGGGAGAGCTGGGTTCTGATGGAGAGTGTCAATTCTGGTGAACACTTCCCCTCCCATACCATCTTTACTCCCTCTAAACTTCTTTCCCATCTTTAAACTGTTCTATCAAGTAGATATTCTTCCAGATATTTTAGAAATGTCTGTGTAAAATGCTCATCCACATCCGTGTGGGTAAAAGATCATAATTGTACAGTTTCATAAATGTCTGTGGTGAAGCAACGGAAAAATCATGGCCGTATGATTTTTCCTGATTGATTGCTTATGTTGTTATTTTCATAATTTGCCAAATTAATGTAAATGTTTGATGTTAAACTTTGATTCTGTAAATAAATGACCGCATTCATTTTGATGGGTCAAATATAAATGACGTCTCACGTTTGCATTTCATTAAATTCAATGCACGTTTTATTCAGTTCAGAAAAATGAGGAATCCGCGTTAATTGATGAATATATCTGAGCATCTGTTCATCTACAGTGCGCAGTCATACGTGAGCAGAGTGAACAGGAGAGGGCTCAGCACACATCCCTGAGGAGAGCCAGTACTGAGGGTTATGGTGGAGGAAGAGAAGTTGTGGATCCTCAATGACTGCAGTCTGTTTGTTAAAAAAGTCTAGGACCCAGTTGCAAATGGAGGGACTTAGTCCTAGTGTGAGTAGTTTGTCCAGCAGGGTTTGAGGGATCATGGTGTTGAAGGCAGACGTGAAGTCCACAAAGAGCATACGGACGTAAGAGTTTTTCTGCTCCAGGTCGGTGAGACAGTGTGGACCACAGAGGCGATGGCGTCTACTGTTGATCAGTTCTCGCGGTATGCATACTGGTAATGGTCCTCGTTGGTGTTGATGTTAGCTTTGATGTGGGTCTTGACCAGTTTTTCGAAGTATTTAGCAACTATTGGGGTGAGGGCCACTGGTTGGTAGTCATTCAGACCAGTCACTTTAGAGCTTTTTGGGACTGGGATGATGGTGGTGGACGGTCTTCAGGCAGGTGGGAACTGTTGCCAGGGTAAGTGAGTAGTTAAAGATAAGCAGTCTGTTATGATGGTTTTATACTCTGACTTTAAGTTTAATAAACAGATTAACTTTGTTCTACAAAAACATTTCTTCCAGTTAAGGCAGATAACTAAGCTGAAGTCTGTGTTTACCAGATCTGACCTTGAAAAAATAGTTCATGCGTTCATTACAACCTGCTGGACTACTGTAATGATTTATGTTGGAGTCAGTCAGGAGTCCCTGTCACGTCTCCAGCTCGGCCAAAATGCTGCAACTCGGCTCTTAACAGGAACTTGTAGGTTTGATCACATTTCACCAGTTCTGTCCTCCCTTCACTGGCTCCCTGTGCGTGTCAGAACTGATTTTAAGATTCTCCTGTTGACCTTTAAGTGCATTAATGACCTTTCACTCTCATACATCTCTGACCTACTTCAACCATACGTTCCTTCTCTGGCGCTGAGATCATCTGACCAGCTGCTTTTGGTTGAAGCTCAGAGGAGATCGGGCTTTTTCAGTCATGGACCCTCAACTCTGGAACGATCTGCTCCTCAACATTAGACAGACGACTTCACTTCCTGTTTTTAAATCTCTGCTAAAAACACCTGTTTTCACTGACGTTTAACACAGAGTGATCTGATTTACTATTTTATTGTTTCTCATTCTTTTGTATTTTTGCTTTTATTTTTGATGCTTTTAAGTATATCTTTTTTTTACTGCTTTGATCTTATTGTTAAGCACTTTGGTAACAGCTGTTTTAAATGTGCTGTATAAATAAATTTGACTTGACTAAACGTGAATCTTTTAAAAAGAAAATATGAATTTATTAGAATCCTTTTATCTGACACTGTCTGGTTTTATGTTTAGGAATTTGGACATCTAAATAATAATAATCTGAATAATCTGCTAGTTCTGCTTATTTTCAGAGGCTTGTGAATAAAAATAAAACGGAGACTCTGCAGATCAACCTCCTCTTCTATCTATCTGTGCAGCTAACATGGAGCTCAGCGTTTATAAAGCTTCCAGTAACAATGTCCTGAGATTATTGTTTTCTTTTCTTTTATTTATAGAATTATGTTCATGTTTTCATCCCCAGAACTGTCAGAGCCGTATCTGATGACTCAGGCTAAGGTAAATCAAATAACCTGGAGGAAAAGCTACAAAGCAAATGAAAGAAAGTCATTTTTTAGTACATCTATGGATTGCTCAGGGGTTTGAACAGAACTCGCTCTTTACACAGTGAACGGGAAATTATTTTACAGGAAGTTTAAATCTTAAGTCTGCAGGTGAAAGTTCAAATTGTTCCTCGTTTAGGCTGCTTCCTGCAGTGGGACTGCTTATGCAATAACTTCTTGTGCTCTCTGTGCAGTTTGCATTTGAGCAACAGTCCAGTTCTTTGTCTCCTCAGCAGGTAAGACGCTTCTGATGTTGTCTCTGGTTCAGGAGTGGCTGGGCTTGAGGAATGGGACATTTGTAGCTTATTTCTAGGAGTTAATCTGATGATTAGGATTAGACACCATTAGCTGAGTTTACCGTACTGAACCTCTTCACAATATTCTCATTTTCTTTTGTTTTTCGTTATTTGTAAAGAAAAATCATCAAAACTACAAGAAATAAAGGCTTGAAATATTTCAGTCTGTGTAATGAATCTATGTAATATATGAGTTTCACTTTCTGAATTTATGAAATATTGAATTTTTTCACCATAATCTCTTTTTTTCAGATGCATATGTAATTTACAACGATCAACACTGGAGGGAAGCAAAGGCACAAGTTTCAAACTAACCAGGAGTCTTGCAGAGAGACTGACGCAGAGTAAGTTAAATTGTTGGACTCAAAAAACTTTTTTTTTGTTAAAAGCCTCGATTTTTAAAAAATTTTTTGTGTGTTTTTTTTTTTTATGTAAAAAACAGTGAGGAGATGTTTCTATCAACACAGTGTGAAAAGGTTTCAGTTTGTTTTTTGGGTGTATTTATACTGAAAACAATAGACAGGTAGGTATCTTATATATCATGTAAATAATAGAAAGGCAGGTGTGTGTTTGTGCTACAATGACTCACTGCTGTTGAATAACATATATTATATTACAAAGAACATTAAACCTATATACCTCTATTTGTGCCAATAAACAGATAAGTTTGTTAAATTAATTTTGGTTTATGAGAAATGCTACATAGTGACTTTATGTCTAACATCATAAAGTGGGCAGAATATCTCAAAGCTCATATAACAATTAATATCATTGCAAGTATTTAATTTTGATTTTATTAACAAAAAATATATATTTTTAGATGAGGTCATAGAGGCATGAATGTTTCACACTGAGTTCAGCTTCTTCTGACCCTTCCTGAATCACAGCGTTCCAGTGAAGATGTTCTGTTGGAGTGAGCTGGATGTGATGAAGATTGTTCGCATGCTTCATCTGTGTCCAGTTTTATTCAAGCAGCGTACAATACAGCTGTGACATCATGAGCGTGAGCAGAGTGAAGGAAGTGTTTCATGGTGATAATAAACCTCCTCTCTCCTATTCTCTCAGGAATAATCCATCCATTCAGTAGTACCAAGCAGCAGCCTCCTCCTGCTGTCCTGTGGAAGGGAAGGGGGACCGGTGCCAGACTTGTACCTAGTCTGCAGCTCTTCAATGGCTCTTTGTGGATGCTACCATCCTCTCCCCCCTGCCAAGCCCCCGGCAGCCCATTCAGGGAGTGTCACATGGCACTCCCACTCAACAGCTCCTTCACAAAGCTCTCCTGTCACTCGCTCCTCATTGACATGCGTTCACAGTGATGTGCATCAGGGAAGGCTTGTCTTCTTCCACTGCTCCCAAAGGAAATGAAGAGTCAGGCTGGGGGGCCAAAGTGTGGCTTCCTGGAGACCGGCTTCATTCGGTGGAAGAGTCAGCGGTGCACACACGTGTGTTTGTAGGTGTGTGTGTTTGGAGATGACAGTGAGTTTCAAACCACCCTCATTTAAATCAGTTACTGTGAGAAAACATTAAACGGACTTTAAAAACATAAATAACCAGGGACAGTCCAGTCTGAGGCAGATTTCACAAGAAAACTGCTGTCACGTTGCTTGTTCGCGTTTGTGTGGTCATCTAGGAGGTGACGATAGTCTCAATCCACACATTTTACAGTTTTAGGCACATATTTTAGTTAGACATTAATCTCATTTGTCATTTTGTTCCCAAATGTTGCGACTGACAAAACCTTACAATGGCAAAGACAGGAAACCCCCAGATATGCTTGGTTGAACTACACAAACATTACAAAACTATTGTAGTATCCCAGAGAGACTGTGTGGGCCGCAAGTGATGCTGGGTAATGTGGTATTTGTATAGTATTATTGTGTTTGTTACAATGGTTGTGACTGTAGAAATAGGTTATTCTGTGTGATGTCATGTTCAGGTTTGCTGAGGTCTGTGTAGTTGACTGTAAAACTGACACCATGATGTAGGTCCAGTAGGACGACTGAGGTTGTCCCCAGTGTGTTTAAGGGGAAAGCACTTCCTGACAAGGGGGGAAAGAAATGTGTTATCCAAATAAAGTAACTTCACATGATCACGATTCCATCATTTTCTCCTTGCTAGCAAATGATAGCTGCTACATTGGTGTCAACAGTGGGATTACGAAGACTTGCGCAACTCCACAGCTGGTCGGACGAAATAACAGCAGGACGTGTGGCCCACGCTTTTGAAGGTAAAGCTATTTAAATACTAACTGATCTCTCAGCAAAGGAGTCGCAAGATTGGCAAATACTGCAGAAAGTCATCTAGAAGTGGTTTTGCTGTCAGGTATGTGCTGATGATGGTAAAGACAAACTAGCTACGTGAAGTAAAAAGAGGGGTGAAAGCTTGGGAGCTTATGCTGCTGACCTGCGTCCTCCAACCCGCTTGGAGCACCCTCAATTCCCAGGACAGATCCAAGAGGAGCTAGCTGTCCAAGCCTTTATTCTGGGACTCCAGCCAAAATGTCTCGATGAACATGTGCGCCATTTGTCTCCCAGCATAATGACAACAGCCTTAGGTGAGGTAGAGCAAGTCAAGCATGTGCTGTGCCCAGAAGTTTGTCGGCACAATGAGCACCATCGAGTAAGACAGGTTGTCTATGGCAATAGTGATAAGGGGTTGGCTCACCAAGCTACTATTTCTACAACCTCATATGCTGCCGTACGAGGTGTGAGGTTGGTCACGTAGCCTTGGCTTGCTGGCTAAGTGAGGTGTGGTGGTAGATGTTCATGGATCCATGCATTGCCCGGGGACCAAAGCTGTGGTGCTCAAGGTGTTCAATGGGAAGAGTCTCAGCTGAAATAATTATATTTCAGCTGCTACAAAGACACCATCAAAGGCAGTGAGGAAAACAAGAGCAGTGAGAGACTCCAGCATGATCATCTCATCTCCAGTAAGATATTAAGTGTGCTCCTGCCCAGAGCACACACTAGCCCTGCAGCCAGGAATTGCAGAAGCCCCCACCTTGCAGCAGCTGTCGTGGGCACCATTATCAAAGACCCAGCATGCTTTGGAAGAGTTGTTGGAGTAGAGTAGTTTGGGTCTGAATGCAAAATAACAACAGCAACTTAAAAAATTGTTGAGTGAAATAAATTCAATTTAATTCACTTTATTTATATAGAGCCAAGTCACAACAGAAGTCATCTCAGGGCACTGAACAGAAATATTCATATGTAAAAATAAGTTAACAGAAACATCCGTACATAAAAATAATAATTTAAGACTGCTTTGAATGTAACTCCATCACAGAACTCTCATCTTGAGATCATCATCTGTTTTGTAAAATAAACATGCCCCTTTTTGCCAGTTCAGAATAAAAGGACGAGACAGGCCCTGGTTTATTCCTGAGCTAGCTGACCTCCTGTACAAGAGAGATCGGCTTTGAGATACAGCCCGACATTCTGGCTCAGACACTGACTGGTTGCATTTTGGACAGCTGCGGAATAAATGTACAGATCCATCAAAGCCACAAAATGTAATTATTTCTTATTTCAGACCTCCAAAAATCTAAATGATCCCAAAAGATTCTGGAAAGCCATCAAATCTCTCTCCGGCAGCTCTCGTTCATCTGATCTGTCATCACAACTTCTTGTTAACTCTGTTGTCTAATAAGCACGAGATCCTGAACTGTTTCAACAGACATTTTGTTGCTTCTAGTTCCTTGTTTGGCACAGTTACTAATGGAAAACCAGCTACTTCTCCTTTAAGCCAAACATATACAAATCAAATCCCTCCTACAAGTCAATCCTCAGTAAACCACACCTTTTCATTTTCATTGTTTTTAGTTAGTGAGGGGGCAGCACGGTGGCGCAACTGGTAGAGCCGCTGCCTCTCAGCGAGAAGGTCCTTGGTTCAAACCCTGGTCCAGGGGCCTTTCTGGGTGGAGTTTGCATGTTCTCTCCGTGCATGCGTGGGTTTTCTCCGGGTGCTCCGGTTTCCTCCCACAGACCAAAAACATGCATATTAGACTGATTGGTAACTCTAAATTGTCCCTAGGTGTGAGTGAGAGAGTGAATGGTTGTTGGTCTCGTTTGTATCTATGTGTCCCTGTGATGGACTTGCGACCCATCCAGGGTGTACCCCGCCCCTCGCACAGTGATTGCTGGACATGGGCACCAGCGACCCCCGTGACCCAAAATGGAATAAACGGGTAAAGATAATGGATGGATGGTTAGTGAGGTTAATAAATTGTTAAAAGGTCTAGATTTTAAAAAATCAGCAGGCCCTGATGACCTTCCACCTTATTTCTTAAGGCTGATCGCTCATATCATCGCAGTACTGGTGTCTCATGTCTTTAACCTGTCCATAAGTCTAAACTCCATTCCAAATCCATGGAAGACAGCCTTTGTTCGTCCTTTGCTGAAGGGAGGTGACCCCACCTCACTGAACAACTATTGACCAATCTCTAAACTCTGCATTTTAGCCAAGGTTCTAGAAGAACTGATAAACTCTCAAATCAAAAATTACCTGGACTCATTTAACATCTTACCTCCCCATCAATCTGGTTTCAGGAAACAACACAGCACAATGACTGCTTCACTGAAGGTTTTTAACAATGTTGTTGAAGCTTTGGATGCTAAGGATTATTGTGCTGCACTTTACTTAGACCTGTCTAAAACTTTTGATACGGTGGATCATGGCATCTTGTCATAAAGCTCTCAGTAATTGGTTTCGCAGATCATTGGTCCTCTAACTATCTCTCAGATCAGAGGCAATGTGTTGAACACAATGGTACTTCTTCCAGTATCTCACTGTTAATGGTGTACCACAAGGCTCAGTCTTAGGACCCACCCTCTTCACAGTCTACATAGGTAATGTAGGTCAGAGCATCTTTGGTGCATCCTTAAATTTCTATGCTGATGACACAGTTGTTTATTGTCGAGCTAAAACAGTTGCTAAGGTTTTCCAGCTTTTGCAATCTGCTTTTGATATCATCCAGTCAGATTTGTTCCGTCTCAAACTTGTCCTAAACGCCAACAAAACCAAAGGGATGCTTTTTTCAAACAGGAAGTCGATTCCAGCAGTTCTTCCTTTTATTTTATCTTCGAATGGTGCTCCTATTGAGTTTGTCAATTCTTACAAATACTTGGGTATCTTGGTTGATTCACATCTCTCTTTTAAGCCTCATGTCAAAAACTTGGTAAAGAAACTGAAAGTTAAACTGGGTTTCTTTTTGAGAAATAGATCCTGTCTAACTCTGAATGCTAGGAAATGCCTTGTAACTTTGACTTTCCTTCCCTCCATTGACTATGGAGACATTATTTACATGAACGCCCCTACAAGCACCCTGCAGATGTTGGACACTGTCTATCACGGTGTAATGTGTCTCACTGAAACACATCTTGAACAGCTGTAATATGTCAAACAGCTGTAACATGTCTCTTACTGCTGTAACACATGTTCATGTCTGGCTTCTTCTCTGCCTGACAGAGCTTTAACCAACATCTATGGAAGAACTGTGTTTCTCCTGAGCCCATGAAGCGACATCCAGAACATAACCAGAACTGGTTCAGTGGCCCATGAGGGATTGGGATTCATCCTTGGAGCTCAGATTTCTACAGATTCTTCGAATCTGTGGATCAAATTATGAACTGGAGATTATGGAGATTCAAAGACATCCATATTCTCTTATGAGGAACTTAATTTTAAAACTGCTCAAATCTTTGACAGTGTTTGCCCGACTCGTAAACCTCTGTTCATCACTGAAACTGTCTCGTTTTATACTCGTCATCTTTATTTATAGAGCACTTTTAAAACAGAAGCTGTTTCCAAAGTGCTTCACGATAACACCAATGAGAGTAAAATTAATGGAAAAATAACACACACTAATGATAATACTGAAAAAGTAATTGAAAGCAATAAAAACATAGGAACACAGAACAAAAAATGCTAAATCAACTCACACTGTGTGAAATGCCAGAGAAAACATAATTTAGCAGAGATTTGAAAACAGGAAGGCAGTCATGTCTATGTTGGGGGGCAGGTTGTTCCAGAGTTTGGGGCCCATGACTGAAAAAGCCCATCTCCTCTGAGCTTCAGTCTTTTTTTGGAACAGCCAAAAGCAGCTGATCGGATGATCTCAGGGCCTGAGACGGAACGTATGGTTTTAGTAGCTCAGCAAGATAAAGGGTTGTTTAGGATCTTATAGGTCAACAGAAGAATTTTGAATCTTTTCAGACAGGGAGCCAGTGAAGGGAGGACAGAACTGGTGTAATACGCTCAAACCTACAAGTTCCAGTTAAGTGCAGCAGCATTCTGGATGAGCTAAAGATGCGAGGCCTTATTAATACTCATACTAACAGTATTAGTTACTAAATTCTCCTCCAGCTGTTTCTGATTGAGCCACTTACTGTCTCATCTTTTCAAAATTAACTTTTTAATGATACATTTTTTATTCAAACATCTGGTGAACTTGCAAATGATTGCATTCTGTTGGGTCTTAAATAAAGTCAGACAGGTAATTAACCACGTGGTGAACATAAAGATGTTAACCTGAAGAAGCTGACTGTGTGAACTCCACCCAGCTTTATATTTTTAAACCCCCTCTTCATCACCAGAGTCAGTCCTGCTCAGGATCTCGTCCTCTGAGTCCAGCATCTGTCTCTGGTCCTGGTCTGGGAGGAGGTGGGGTCTCTCCGGGGTGTACGTGCAGACCGTGCAAACTGCCAACGACGTGAATGTCAGGAAAACCTCCATCTCCTGAACAGAGCCGCGCACTGACCGAGGATTATCTACCATCTCTGTGGATCAGGGTGATCAGAACCTCCAGCCCGGTCCGTGAACAGGGTCGGAACCGAGCCGAGCGGAGGGAGGTCGCCCCCTGAATGGCTTTGCGTAACGTTGAGATAAGAGGAGGTGTATTTGTGAATCGACTGGACTGCTTTCAGGGCTCTTGGGTCTACTTCAATCCTCGAAAGCATCCCGTTTTTTAGAGGATAAATCAGGAAAGTCCCGGAGGAGCTGAGGGGGTCTGTGGTGAGTCCGGATCTTTTTAATCCTCATGTTAGCTTCTGGCAACGCGGTTAAAATGATGCTGTCAGCTTTATCTCACTGTTTGCGTCTGAGACCGTTAGATGCTCATGAAAAGAACGTGTAGGTCTTCTGTGAGCTTTAAAAAGTAAACTTTGATTTGTTTTTGTTCGCTGAGGGCTCGGCTCCAGTCCACGATTCGTAGCTAAAGGGTTAGCGCTGCTAGCTAGCGAGGCTCACGCCCATTTATCGTGTCGAGCCTCAAAAAAACAAAAAAAGCAACGAACGGCTTAAAAAACGTGGAAAAACGTAAAGTTTACGGTTTTGAAGTCATCTTTTTGTCTCTGTTTGGTATTAACTAATAGTCAGAGTGGTTAATGACGTTCTGCCTGTCACAAGTCCAGAAAAAAAACAGCATACGCCGAGATTAAAGGCTCAGTTCATGATCACCCAGGCAGGAAAAACACTGAGATCCAGGCAGAAAAAATACTATCATC
>NC_056500.1:35098465-35120666 GCF_014905685.2 Nematolebias whitei
TATCATCCAGGCAGGAAAAACACTGAGATCCAGGCAGAAAAAATACTCTCATCCAGGCAAAAAAAAAAAACCCGAAAAAAACAACAAAAAAAAACAACAACTATCATACAGTCAAGAAAAATGCTATGATCCAGGCAGAGAAAACACTAAAATACAGGCAGGTTAAACACTCAAGATCCAGACAGGAAAAATCATTTGATCCAGGCAAGAAAATCACTAAGATCCAGGCAGGAAAAATACTATGATCCAGGCAGGAAAAACACTATGATCCAGGCAGGAAAAACACTTTCATCCAGGCAGGAAAAACACTTTCATCCAGGCAGGAAAAACACTGTCATCCAGACGGGAAAACACTATCATTCAAGCAGGAAAAACACTTAAGATCCAGACAAGAAAAACACTATCATCCAGGTAGGAAAAACACTATCATCCAGGCATGAAAGACATTATTATCCAGGCAGGTAAAACACTGTCATCCAGGCAAGAAAAACACTGAAATCCAGGCAGGAAAAACTATCACCCAAGTAGGAAAAACACTATAATCCAGACAGAAAAAACACTTGTCATCCAGGCAGGAAAAATATTTGTAAACCAGGCAGGAAAAATACTAAGATCCATACAGGGAAAACGGTAAGATCCAGACAGGAAAAAACACAATCATCCAGGCAAGAAAAACACTCAAAATCTAGATAGGAAAAATACTTTGATCCAGGCAGGAAAAACACTCAAGATCCAGACAGGAAAATACTTTGATCCAGGCAGGAAAAACACTATGACCCAGAGAGGAAAGCACTAAAATTCAGGCAGGACAAATACTAAGGTCCAGGCAGGAAAAATACTGTCATCCAGATAGGAAAAACACTATCATCCAGGCAAGAAATCACTGAGATCCAGGCAGGAAAAACATTATCATACAGGCAAGAAAAACTCTATGATCCAAGCAGGAAAAATACTATGCTCTTGTCAAGAAAATCACTAATCCATACAGGAAAAATACTATGATCCAGTCAGGAAAAACACTATGATCCAGGCAGGAAAATACTTTCATCCAGGCAAGAAAAACACTAAAATCCAGACAGGACAAATACTTTTTTCATTCAACCTTTAGTTATACAGGTTCAATGAAACATATTTGTCCTGCCTGGGTTTTAGTGTTTTTCTTGCCTGGATGATAGTGTTAACTTAATACTAAGGTCCAGACAGGAAAAACACCGTCATCCAGACGGGAAAACACCATCATCCAAGCAGGAAAAACACTAAGATCCAGACAAGAAAAACACTATCATCCAGGTAGGAAAAACACTATCATCCAGGCATGAAAGACATTATTATCCAGGCAGGTAAAACACTGTCATCCAGGCAAGAAAAACACTGAAATCCAGGCAGGAAAAACTATCACCCAGGCAGGAAAAACACTATAATCCAGATAGGAAAAATACTGTCATCCAAGCAGGATACAAAACACATACAAAATACAAAGATCCTGGCAGGAAAAACACTATTATCCAGACAGGAAAAACGCTGAGATCCAGGCAGGAAAAACACCATCATCCAGGCAGGGAAAATATTTGTAAAACAGGCAGGCAAAATACTAAGATCCAGACAGGAAAAACGGTACGATCCAGACAGGAAAAAACACGATCATCTAGGCAAGAAAAACACTGAGATCCAGGCAGGAAAAACACTATAGTCCAGGTAGGAAAAACACTGTCATCCAAGCAGGAAAAATACGAAGATCCTGGCAGGAAAACACTATGATCCAGGCAGGAAAAACACTGAGATCCAGGCAGGAAAAACACTATAATCCAGACAGGAAAAACACTGAGATCCAGGCAGGAAAAACACTATCATCCAGGTAGGAAAAATACTAACATCCAGACAGGAAAAACAGCAAGATCCAGACAGGAAAAAACACTATCATCCAGGCAAGAAAAACACTGAGATACGGGCAGGAATAACAGTTTTCCCTGCCTGGATGATAGTGTCACCCAGACAGTACAAAACTGCACAAACTATCACAATATAAACACTATTATCCAGGCAGGAAAAAACACTGTGATCCAGGCAGTAAAAGCACTATGATCCAGGCAATAAAAACACTATGGTCCAGGCATTAGAAGCACTATGATGCAAGCAATAAAAACACTGTGATCCAGATAATAAAAACACTATGATCCAGGCAGTAAAAGCACTATGATCCAGGCAATAAAAACACTATGGTCCAGATAATAAAAACTCTATGGTCCAAGCAGTAAAAACGCTATGATCCAGACAATAAAAACATTATGATCCAGGGCTGTGATATACCTGTGGTTGTGAACACCTCCACCTCTGCAGCAGCACAAACTCCAACATACTTTCTTGTTATATTATGTTACATATATTTGTGTATTAATATAATTCTTGTTATTTGTGTATTATGTTGCTGACTAATGACAACAAAGTCATGCTTATTAAGTTTGAGTGTTAGTTTAAAGTTCTTCTGTTATTCAGTCCACTGAGTGAACGTGACACCATTTTTACGACCTGCTTTCAGAGCCGTAACAACTCCTCGTGTGTTAGTTGCTTTGGATTAAAAGTGTGTAACACAACAAACATGCACTCGCACAAAGGAAGTGGGGTGTTTACTGACACTGCATCTTCACAAACGATGCATAGATAAACATCTGACGTGTCTCACGTCTGCAGTGGGACTGAAGCAGGAGAGAGAACTGTACCGTTCTGTTTGGAGACTGAAGCTCTGTGAGCAGTAAAGAGGATTGGACCTCATGCAGTTCTAGAGGTAGCTGAAGGTCTAATCTCTGTGCACGTTCTGACCTCTGTGCTCACAATCAGGTGGGCTGAATCGACGAGTGGTTATAAACGTGAGCACCAACATACATCCGGTTTTGATTTGTTTGTTTGCGTTTTGCTTTTACCTGGTGTCTTGTTCTTTTTTAAACTCTGTGGTTTCAAGTCGCCTGAGCCAAAACCAAGAGGTTACATAAAAACCACTGCAGACCTCTGAATGGTTCGAAAATATCTTTATTTGTGAGCACATCGACGGCGTTGCTAAAACTAAATGTTCACACAGAGGAAGTATTTTGGAGGTAGTTTACAAATCGGCACAGATTAATAAAGATAAGATAAGAAAGAACTTTATTGATCTCGCAATTTGCAAAAGTGTCCCAGCATTAAAACTTGCAAAGCTTTTTCCATTTCACTAAAACTGAACCTTTTTCTACTGAAAAGACTTTCCCCCCTGATCTTTAGACTTAAAAACTATAAAAATTATGAAATAAAACTATTTATCGTTTGACACTGTTGGTCCATGCTGGTAATCCTTGTAGCATGGTTTGTGGTTAATGACGTTTGAATCATACAGATAATCTAACAGCACCACACAAACATTTACTGCAAACTCGGGCTTTTCAATGTCAAAACTGTCCTAAAAATCTAATGAAAATGTAAAAATGTAAGATTTTGATAAATATGGAATTTAAATGTAAAAATGTGAACTCGGTGTTTCCAATCCAAGCGATTTTAGATTATGCACTTAGACCTAATTTCAATCTGATACTTTCATTTCTCCAGAACACAGTGAACTTCAAGGTCAAATAACATCAATTAATGAATGAATAAGTCGGTGCTCAGGTGTAGCTTGTGTGTGTGCTGCTGTAAGTTTCTGCTGAAGGATTGATTCATGCACTTCTTTTTAAAACTGTCTCCCTTTAACACACAACAATGTGGACAAGCAGCTTGTGTGGCCGCTGTGCGTTTAGCATTTTAATCGCCTGCTTTGCATGTCTGCTGGAAGAAAGCCACAGACCTGCTGAGCACGCAGTCCTGCTCAATTGTTTGTTAAATCACTAGTTAATCTTTAGAGTCTAAGTATTGATGTGGACCAAATGTCACTTCCAGGTGTATAAACTGTAGAAACGATAATAGTGACCACGTGTCATAAGTACCTCTTGGGTACGAGGGAGTGTTTTTTGTTCAGGTTGTGTCCAGAACAGCTTCAGATGGGGACAAAATGACCCCCAAAGGGACACGTTTTACATTTTTCTTAGTCTTCTTGTTGTTTCAGAGTAAAACGAGTCTTTTCTGTTGCTACGTGCACCAAAGACATCCTCGTACTTTGGTTCTTTCCATGTGATTTTTGTGTTCTGTTCACAATGGAAAAAATGTTTGGGGTAGCTCCCTTGTTTTTAGTTTCCAATTGAGAACATTTAATAGAGAAATATAAAAATATTACCTCATTTAGACCATACGGTGTTAGCCATTCTATAAACGAAGGACAGTACCAGTGAAAAACGTGAACAAAAAGTAACTATAACTAATGTGCTTTTGTCTATTTGTGCTGTTTAATGTGCATGGCCTCGCAATAGAATAAAACTAGTCAAACCTAGCACTGAAAACTGATTCTGCAATAAAAGTAATTGTATTATTACTTAATGGTAAAAGCATATGATTGCCTCCTGCAGGGCTTGTTAGTCAGCGACAGATTAGCTAATGCATAGTAATATTGCATGTGTTAATACCACTCGTGTAACTGCTGAACTAAAGAGGAAATGAGATAAAGACCTCCCTTAAAGCTGTGGGTTGCATAATACATTTATTAACAAGCGGATCTGGGCAGAAATTTTCCTGCAACACCTTAAGTCAGCCCGGATTTTCAAGTTTGAAAACCAGCGAGCCTGTTGCACCCTCAGTGCTTTCTGAGAGGACATGCTCACGCTGTAGTCTTGACGTTTTACAGCTATTTATAAAAGGCATCATTAGGAGTCTAAAGGAAGTTTCACTCCGCATCCTTATTATGCTGGAAGCATAACCTTTCCACCAGCTTTTTGCTACATCCGTGGCTTCTCTACCTACCACTTTGAAGCACTTGTCATTTCCTGACAGCCTGCTTGAAGCTACCTGACATGAAATGACACTTGTCCTTTGGACAGCACTTTCAGGTTTGTGCTCCAAACCAGGTA
Organism: Nematolebias whitei; assembly: GCF_014905685.2. Classification (NCBI taxonomy): domain Eukaryota; kingdom Metazoa; phylum Chordata; class Actinopteri; order Cyprinodontiformes; family Rivulidae; genus Nematolebias; species Nematolebias whitei. The sequence continues at coordinate 35,103,427 of NC_056500.1, forward strand.
AAGGAAACATGACTTCATAAGATTTATTTTTAGTGCCGTTTTCAAAACGGAGCTTCAGCTTCATTCTGCAAACCAATACAAGCAGAAGGTCACATACAAAGCGTGCACACCCATTTAATGTTGGATAACTAACATTAAGCATGAAGCATTAAGTGTAGAACCACTAGACTGAGGAACAGCTTCTACCCTGAGGCTGCTAGACTCATGAATCTCTAACCAGAATAATCACTGTGAAAAACCACATCCTGTTGCTGCTGATCTGTTTCATGTTGCTGCTGATCTGTTTCATGTTGCTGCTGATCTGTTTCATGTTGCTGCTGATCTGTTTCAATGTTGACGTGTTCATGCGTGCACATCTGCTCACACAGACTCATGTTCATGTTTGTGCTGATGTTCAATGTTTTATGTTATGAGTGCTTAGTGTATATTTAGTTGATGTTTTTCTTAGTTCATATCTTAGATGTTATTACTGTTTTTCTTATACATTTTATTGCTGGATGTAACTGGGACCCTGTGTACATAATTTCGCTCCACCACATGTACCACATGAGGTGCGAATGACAATAAAGAATCTCTGACTCTCTCTGATTAAATCCTAATTTATTTGAATACGTTAATCGTTTAGTTGTAAACGTGACACATTTCTGCTGACCACGTTAGGCGCCTCGTTTGTTTCCTTTAGGCGGTTAACCCTCGGGACCCTCTGCGCTTCAGTCGACTTGTTTTCAGGGTCCTTCTTGGCCCAGCCACTGGTTTTATTTTTAGCTACGTGACCTCCACGTTGAAGGGAAAGTCATATGTTTCTCTAACATAGGTGGCTTTAAAAACTCCTGTAATCAGGTTTGTCACAGTCTAAATTTTATATCTTTAACACCACTGTGCAGAAAAAGGGTGGCTTTGAAATAAATGTCACCATTTGATTTAAAAAAAATATATAGTCCTGTAGTTCAAAATGTAAATAAACACAAGAAGTAAAACCTTGTTGGTCAAACCGAAGTTTGAAGAAACTGGAAGAAAGTGTGGCGGCATCAGTCGACGTGACAGCTGTGTGTGTCAGTTCTCGTGTTTGTGTCAGATTGTGTTACTGTCAGAGGAGTGATGGGGGGGGGGGGGGGGCACCAAATATACTAAAGGTTATGTAACATTTCATCATGGCTTTTTATTTTTAAACGCTTAATTTAAGCATCAGACTTCCCATCTTTTCTAAGTTTCTCAGTTTGTTCTTGTGGTTCTAACTTAACGGTACTTACTTGGTAAGTGTTTTAAAGCCCATTTATTTATTTTTATAAGGTTTAAAGACATATAAATTTTTAGGAACTACAATAAGACCAGAGTTCTAGCTCAAACTATCTTACAATAGCAGAATAATAACCATAGTCACTCTACAGTAAACATAAACACTAAAAGGTCCACAGTATAATTAGTAATAAATGCAGCCATGTTTGTGTCCAGTTTCTAGTTGAACGTTGATGAGTAACCTTCAGACGCTCTCGGCGTACGATGGACAGTGAGTCAGTAAAATAACTCCTGGGTGGAAACAGTCAGCGGGAGAACAATGGAGACAGAGACGTCAGGTCCAAAGCTCAAAGTTAAAGTTCTTCTTGCTTCTGAGAAGAAATGATGACTAAAACCTGAGTGTGAGTGGACACAAGTACCATACCAGCTTTATTTAAAGGGCACTTTAAACACCCACTGGACCAAAGTGCTGTACATAATAAAACAATCATACAGTCAGATAATAAAGAATAATTAAAATAATTAAATGTCAACATTACAGATGGAGTCAAAGGCCAGGAAGAAGAGATGGGGTGGTTTACGAAGGGATTTAAAAACAGGGAGGAGGCCAGTCTGATGTCCAAGGGCAGGTGCAGGTAGAAGTTCTTTTTGAGGGAGCAAATCGAGCGATGAAGAGCGTTAAAGCAGAAGCTGGTGGTAAGATCAGATGGGAGTTGGTTGTGGAGACGTTCTGAACTTTAACAGGACATTGTCTGTAACCGAGCGCTGAATTAAGTTGTAAACAGACGAGACATGTTTGCTGTTCTCAAAAGCAGTTTCCTAAAATCCCGAGAAGCTTTGAGTTACGCCATCATCCCTCAACGATGTTATAACCATCAAATTCAAATCATGGATTTTGACAGCTGTTACCGTGTTCTGTCTATATGCGTTTCAAAATCTCAAAAAAAAAAAACAGACAGAATCAGCTGTTTAGGAAATGAAAAATATTAATCTGACTCTTAGATGCTGTGTTTATTTTGTATTGTTAACAAGTTTACTCCACGACTAGTTTATTATTTTAGCTCTATTTACTTTATAAGGTTGGTTTTTGAAGTTACAGAATAACTTCCATTCTGCTGGTAGAAAAAATATAACTTGGAAAAATCTTACACAAGACCAGTGATCTGTGCTTCCCACATTTCTTTACCTCAGATTGTAGTTACAGCCACAAATTAAATACACAGTTTGATATGTTAGCGGCCTACATGTGGTTTATCAGCTGAACATGAGTATTTCACGACCAGGACCATCTGGTTCTAATGGACCCCTTGCGCTGCCTGTGAGGCCCCGGTCGGTGTTTGTTGCTGCCCTTTGGCATACAAAGTTTCAGATTCGTCCAGTGGAAATTTCCACTTCTCATTCAGGCAGTATGAGGCTGTCGGCTGCTAACAAAGCTAAAGCTGCAGGCCTGTCCACGAAGGATAAAAACTCTAAGTTAATTCAACACAGGATCAAAAGAAGTTTTAATTAAAGGTGTAGTTTGGAGCTGTTGATATCTTCGTCTGTGTTAAGAAGTTTTACTCATCGGCTGTCTGGGATTTAATGGCTTCACTGGACATTTTTTATTCAAATGACTCAAACTTTCTGATGTTTGAATACGACTTGTGTACACACTGGAGGATGGAGAGGTTATGTAACGACCGGGCAAAAGAAAAGGAGAACTCCTTTTAAGAGATTCTGAAAACAAAATAAATATTAATCTGTTATTAGTAGCCCCCGTCATCACTCGGTGTCTGCTTAAAACTAATTGAATTGTCTCAACTCTATAAATACTTGGAGATATTTTGGGATCAAAAAGTCACCCGAGTCAAAGTGAAACCATTTTGTTGCACAAATAATTCCTGTCTGAACTGGAAAGGTCCCCTTTGAGAGGCGCTGACCTCTGGTCTTACTTCATTATCGACTGCGCGGTATTGATTGTCTGGGGATCGAGTTTGCTTGGAGCGGATGTTATTATCCAGCGTGTTTGTGTTTTTAAAGATTTGTTTGAGGAGATAGTGCGATTGTGTCATAGTGAAACTCTTTCTAACCAGCAGACGAATAAAAAAAGATGTGATTTAGAGCACAAGTCTCAGTTGTACTGAGTGATGATCCCCTCAGAGGAAGTCGAGAGTTTCTAAACACGGGGCTTAACAGAAATACACAAATCGTTTTTAAAGACCTGCTTTGTTACTTGGAGGAGTTTTAAATGTATAGGGACATTACTGTACTTATTTGATCAAATACTGAAGCATGTAAACAACAGACTATTCATTTTCACAAAGAAGATAAAGTTTCTAAAGTTAAACTAAGAAGTTATGGTTGGTTACTCTGGATGATACAAACTTGGTTTCAGGTACTAAAATGAGAACCCTTAGGGTGATTTTTGACCAGGACATGTCTTTTTACTTCATGATAATTATTTTTTTTAAAACCTGGACCTTCTTGTTTCCACCTGAACAATATCACTAAAATGAGAAAAATCTTGTCCCAAAATGATGCTGGTCCATGCATTGATCCTTTCTAGGCTAAACTGTTGTAACTTTTTATCATCAGGATGTTCAAAACACTTTCTAAAAGTTCTTCAGTTGATGTAAAACGTTTCCTCCAGAGTTAGGTGGAGAGAGCTTTTTTCTTTCTTTCGGCTGCTCCCTTCTTCAGGGGTCGCCACACTGAGTGAACTTGCATGGAGAACTGGTGATTGTTTTTACGTCGGATGCCCTTCCTGACCACACAGACCACGAGCTGCCACAGCCCTCTGTGTGGAGCAGGGGGCTTCCATCCATGGCGCTAAGGGGAAGCTGGGGGGTTAAGGGGCTTGCTCAAGAGCTCACAGTGGGGTAAATGATGATGGAGGCAGGTGTGGGTGCTGCAGAAATCATATTTCTTTCATTTTAGCTCTTCTCCATCGGCTCCCCGTTAGTCTGAGCAGAATCTAACTGTTTTTTTTTCCACTACTTTTTTCCTTTTGACTGTCCTTTTGGTTGTAATTTTATTTTAAATTGTTAAAACAAATCTGTATGCCTCTTTTATGATTGTCGTTATTGTCCACTGTTGTCATCATTCTTTGTTAAAATCTGGTCTCTCTTGTAAATGAGTCCCCGAGGCTCAGTGGGATTAACCTGTATAAATAAAGGTTGAATGAAAAATAATCAGAGCTTTCAGTTATCACACTCGTCTGATTTCTGTCCATGAGGCTGACCATCTACTTTAAGATGTTCCTTTTTGATAAATCCTATAGTTAGGGTTGGCTTGAGTTTCTTGAGCTCTCCCTTAGTTCTGCTGTTATAGGCTTAGACTGCTGGCGGACAAACTGACCACATGTTTTTTCATTCATTCAACCTTTATTTAGACAGGTTAATCCCACTGAGCCTCGAGGACTCATCTACAAGAGAGACCTGAATTTAACAAAGAATGATGACAACAATAGACAATTATAAAAAGGCATACAGATTTTTTTTGTTTTGTTACAAATTAAAATAAGATGGCAAAAAAGTAGCAAAAACAGCTAGATTATAAAGCAAATGTAGAAAACTAAAAACAGGAACATGTCTGCATTGGTCCCTGCCAGGAGTCCAAAAGATTCTTAAAACCACTTAGAGAGGTCAAGGTCGAGAGCTTCAGATCTTTTTGTAAGATATTCCAGGAAACAGGAGCAAAGTAGAAGAAGACCCTTTTGTCTAGTTCAGTTAGCACTGAGGGAACACTGCAGGTAATAATGTCCTGAGAGCGCACGCTGTAGCTGCACTTATGCAGAGACATGTAGGAGGAGATGTATGAAGGCAGCAGACCAAGAAGTGATTTAAAGATGAAAATGTACCAGTGAGAGAGTCTGTGTGAAGTTAATGATGTCCAGTTAACCAGTGAATACAGGGTGCAATGGTGGGTACGATAGTGACAGCCAGTTATGAATCTTAGTGCACCATGATAGACAGCATCCAACATCTGCAGGGTTCTTGTAGGAGCGTTCATGTAAATAAATAATGTCACCGTAATCAATGGAGGGAAGGAAAGTCACAGATACAAGGCGTTTTCTAGCATTCAGGGTTAGACAGGATCTGTTTCTGAAAAAGAAACCCAGTTTAACTTTCAGTTTCTTTACTAGGTTTTCCACATGGAGCTTAAAAGAGAGATGCGGGTCGACCAAGATACCCAAATATTTATAGGAATCAACAAACTCAATGGGGACACCATTTGAGGATAAAATCGGAGGAAGAACTGCTGGGACCAACTTCCTGTTTGAAAAAAAGCATCCCTTTGATTTTATCAGCATTCAAGACAAGTTTGAGATGGAACAAATCAGACTCGATGATGTCAAACGCAGAATGCAAAAGCTGGAAAGCCTTGGCAACAGTTTTAGCTCGACAATAAACAACTGTATCATCAGCATAGAAATGTAAGGATGTCCTCACTCTGCGGCTGCCTTTGTCCTTCTTCCTATAGAAACTACACCTGGACCCATTAATACTGTGATTATGTCTTTCCTCTGTCTTCTTAACCCCAAGCTGATCAAACTGAATTGGTTACATTCATTTTTGGATATGCTAGAATATTTAGGTTGTGTCTGCTATTTTTTTTTTTTTTTTTGTTGATTATGTAATGGGTGAGACCAGGTGAAAGTGCTAGTTGGAGGAAGAGTTAGAAGCAAATCTTGTCTACTTTTCACCAACCCGAAGATGATGCTACTAGCCATGCCAGCTCCATTCTTATAGGAATATACTTTTGCAGCCATACAATTACACCTTCATCACCTTTATTTCCTCTCTCACTCTGTTTCTCTTTGTGTTACCTGCATCTGTGTGTGCAGGTGTTTGTGCTGGCTCTCATTGGTTTGACCTTGTTTCACACCAAAAGAATGTTGGAGGTGTGTTGGTTGTTGACGGATGACGGCAGGCGGGTTGTATTTCTAGATCACTTGATGTACCCAAGGTCCTCTTGGTCAGCGAATCCTGACACCAAAGAGTGAAAGACATGGCCTCATGGCACAGAGCAGAAGACTTGATGTCCTTCAGTCTAACATAAAGGACAGGAGCAATGACACCAGCTACACATGTGTGCAACAGCTGCCGTTTTGTATGTAATGTTTTGAACACAGTGGAGATGTGCTTTATGTATAATACTCAGGAATAAATGATAATGAAATGGCTCCGTTAATACACGTCCTGTATTTCTTTCTTGATTACCAGTAGTCATGTTCCATATTGTTGTGTTTGACTTCAAACAGCAGGGATCAGGATGTGAGGTGTCCTTGGTGACCCTGATCCACATCAGTCAAAAAGACCTGGATCAGGACCACGATTTCATACTTGAGTCTGGATCATGATGTTTTTGGGGCAGCTGTGGCTGAGTGGTTAGAGTCGTCCTCCACCACTGGGAGAGTAGGGGGTTCGATCTCACCAGAAGTCACATGTTGAAGTGTCCCTGGGCAAGGCACTGAACCCCTCATTGCCTCTGATGTGTCATGTGTGTCCCATCGGTGTATGAATGTGATCTAATGCCCCTTTTCCATTGTTATGGTGCAGATCAGGTAAGTTCGGGTCAGCTCAGATCAGCTCGTGTGTCATTGCGTTTCCATTTACACTTCTGGACCGGTTCTGTAGGCGGGGTCCAGAATCCAACTTGTCTTACCACCTGGTGGCGGTAGTGCTCCCTTAAGCTATTTACTAGCCACCACTAAACGTCTTTACAATAAAGATGTATTAAAAAAACATATTATTTTATTATTTACAGATATGCACAAGGTTCATGTTAAAATTGCAAAACATCACACTGTACGGTAATCTTTGAAACTGCTTTTACAATAAGCTACAGACTTGAAAACAATTTGGTTAAATTTTGTCCTTAAATTTTAAAGATTTGTCTTTTATTAAAATTTTAAAACAGAAAAGTATTACTTATTAAATAGTCAGTTGGTCTGTGAACACCAAGGGGTCCTCCTAGAAGAGCTGAAGAGGTGGCTGTTGATGTCTGTGCCTCCCTGGTAAAGCTGCTGCCCCCGCGACCCGGAAGCAGAAGATGATGGATGGATGGATGGATGGGTGAATGGATGGATGGATGAATGGATGGTGAAGGAGGAGACTATCAAACACAGCAGGAGTGGTCAGTTCAGGTGAACACCTGCCTGTTTGCTTCAGATCAGCAGTTCAAATCTCTGCAGGTTCAAATAAAAGACGCACCAGGGCTTTCAGCTGAGTCTCTCAGGCCACAGTTATACAGCCGATAACTGATAACTGATCTTTCTGAATTTTTGACTGTTTTTGTCTCTCTTCATCCTAGAACCAAAAAATTGATAACGTAGCAACAGTTGAGCAGATTCTGGTAATCTTTTCTTAGGATTCATTAAAGGTCAAATGCAATTGGAAATTTTGGTTAAAATTTGTCCTTAAATGTTAAAGGTTTGTGTTTCATTAAATTTAAAAACATAAAAGTACTCCATATTAATTACTATACATCTAGCTACTAAATATAGATACATAAAAAAAAGTCTAATAGGAAAAGTAAGTAACAAGTAAAAAATTTACAAAAATAAAAAATACTGCATCCAACTAATGACTTTTCTACTGGACTCTTTTCTCTTTCTCTTGCCTAGAAAGAAGAAAAAGGTGGTTAATTCAAGCTACATACTGTTTTTGAATAAATGCATCAAACAAAGAAAGGTGCTGCTGCAGTTTGTTGTTTTCTGAAGAGCTGTTTGGAGCCAGTTAAACCAGCTGCACCGCCCCGGATAAATGCAGCTAATTTGACCATTTCAGTGCATTTATTAAGCAAATGTTACACTTAGACACACTTTGCTATAATTTCGAGCAAACAAATAATTGTTTCTAGGTGGTTATCTTGTTAAATTTCATAGAAATGCAGCGGCTTATCCATCTGCGCGTGCACGCTTCACAGCACCAATTGGATTTTTCCACTTGACGTTTTGAGTGTGCTGTTCAAACAGGTGGGTAGAAACCAGTTGTACTTACTAAATTACATTTGCTTGAGTAACATAAAAAATAATAACAGCTATAATGATAATAAACATAAAGAAAATGAAAAATAAATTGATTTAAACAAAATGAAAATAATATAATAACAACAATGGATATATGAATCAGAAGGTATTATACAGATACAGATGTTCTTTATTGTCATTCGTACCACATGTTGAACATGTGGTGGATCAAAATGATGTACACAGGGTCCGGTTACATCCAACAATGTGTAACTGTGTGTAACTGTGTATATAATTTCGTCGTGATGGAGCAGGGGCAGAAGCCGGGAGGCTTGGAGGGTTTAATGTGGAGTTTAGAGACAACCCGTCATGCTCTGAAATACATTCTGGATAAAATACAGTGAGAAACATGAATGGAGGACAGTTAGCGTTTATGCAAATTAGCTTAGCATCGTAGCACCGACGTTGTCCTATTATGGCGTCAGCCTCTTTTGTTCGTTAAAAATTTGTTCAGAACCGATTGGATGAGTAACTTAAAATATGTTTAAAGTTAGAAAACACTCACCATCTTCTATAAATAATTTAAGCAGAGCAGTGGCCGTGTCCAAACCACCCTCCAGTCACTCCATCTAGCTCGCTTTGACTTTTTTCGTCGGCCACCAAGCACAACAACACCTGCACTTCTGCATTTGACCACGACTTTGACATAATTGTTTTTTTATATCTTTAAAATACGTACAAGATACGCTCCTCGAGTTATCGCTAATGGCAGGCGGTAGAGAAAAATGGCAGATCGGGTTGTTTGGAAATACTCCCCAGACTCCTCCCCCCGACCAATCAATGACTGACAGTGTTTCTGACGTCACGGTTCGGCTCGCTTGGACCCCTTGAGAAGCCGGGCCAGAATTGAGCAGGTACGAAGTACTAATGGAAAAGACCTCAAACACGGGCCAAGCCGGAAATATTCAACCTGCGCCGTGACAGTGGGAAAGGGGCATAAAAGCACTGATTAGTCTCTACAGATTCAGATTACAGTAGCTTTGTAGAGAGCTAGTGGAGCGCTGTATGAATGAGTAAATGAGGGCACAGATTGTAAAGAGTATCTTGATTAGATAGAAAAGTGCTATATAAGTATAGTCCATTTAGTCCAATGCAGACATGTTCCTGTTTTTAGTTTTATACATTTGTCTTGGAATGTAGCTGTTTTTTTTTTGTTTTGTTACCTTTTTCCTTTTAGCCATCCTATTTGTTAAAAAAAAAAACAAAAAAAAAAAACCTGTAGTATGAGTTTTTATAACTGCTTATTGTTGTTGCTGTTGTCCATTGTTGTCATCTTTCTTTGTTGAAATCAGGTCTCTCTTGTAAATGAGTCCTCGAGGCTCAATGGGATTTACCTGTATAAATAAAGGTTGATTGATTTACCATTTTGGATTTATATCACTGTGTTGGATATTGTGTAAGTCCTGCTGTGACTTCGATGTGCGCAGCTGGTGAAAATGAGCTAAAAGAAACTGTGTGGGAATTTGTCTGGACTGGCAGCCAGTTGAAGGAGTAAACCTCTTCTCCCCCCGCTGACTGCTGGACCAGCTCCCCGTGCTGAATAAGATTAAACAGATCCAGAAAATGGATGGATGGGCCAAAAACGCAAAACAAAAAACCTTACGTACATGATGTTAAAGTCCCATGCCTGTAATGATCTACTCCTGGATTGTCAAGGTTTTTGACTCAGATTTCTCCTGAGGCGTTGGTGTACGTAGCAGCGTGTTACGTCTATGAGCAGAGGGGAGGTTTCTGTGTCTCTGAAGACCCAGATGCCATAAGGGGTCATAGCGGAGAGGGGCTTGAGTTTAGAGGAGCCTTTATGAAAGAGGAACAGTGCTACGATCCAAATATCTGAGCAGGAGGCAAATGTTCAAGTATGTTGGTGAAGGACAAGTCCTGCCACCTTCCAGTGGCCTGTGTTACAAATCTATGCAGACGTTTGTGCTCCTCAGCATGAAGGCACCTCGTGGGTATGTTCAATTCATGTTTCAAACAGCTCATCGTCATCTACTTATAGCTCGAAGTAAACATGCTGCATCAAGTAGATTATAAGTACTTACCGTAGTTGTGCCTTTCTTAACGTGTTGTTGTTGCTGTGATTAAAACAAATAAAAAGGGAGCAAGTGTTTTCTGAGTTGTCAGTTCGTCATAAAAGCATGCAGCATGCAGGTGTTTGTGTTTCGATGAGAGGAGAACGATGTCTGAGCAGAAGAAGAGAGCGCGAAGGACTCCAGCTTGGTGTTGGACTTTCAGTGAGTGCAAAATTTATCTGCGGCAGCTACACTCAAAGAAATACAAGTCAGCAGTTTACTAAAGTGTTTGTAAATCTGAGCCTCGGTTGCTTTTTGTAAGAAAAACAAAAGTAACTACCGTAATTGCTGGACTACAGAACGCACCTGACTGTAAGCCGCGCATACTAAATTTAAAATGAAACACAGTTTTGTTACATAAATAAGACGTGCTGGTGTATACGCTGCAGGTGTCCACAATTTAATATCGAACTGTACACAGTTCCTGACAGAATGTGCAACTCTTGTTGTAGTACAAGAATCAACCAGCAGATGGCGTTTCATAGACTTTAGTTTGCTTTCAACACACAGACTTGTGATCCTCACAGGACTTCATGATGACACTCTCTGACTCGAGGAACACCCCGTCACGTTCTCTCTCGCTGTGAGCAATACTTACCGTACACCAAAATATTTTTTTAAGTTTTATTTAAATATGTACCAGTAAGATACATAAAATAGGCTATGTACAGTATGGTTAAAAAAAATTTCCGATGGAATTTTTCGTTTTGAGTGAAAGTGAAACTTTCTTTTTAGTCTGGAGGTGACAGAGTTGTTCGTGCCCTGATGGATGGATGCCCAATGTTGTTTTCATGGTGATAAATATTTATATATATATATATATATATATATATATATATTTTTTTTTTTTGGCTTTCAGTCAGAATTTGCAGATCCCATTGAGCCTCAGGGCCTCATTTTCAAGAAAGACTTGTTTTAGACAAAACCATAGATAAGGTACACACACAACAATAAACATCCATAAAATGCATATAAAATAAAAAGTAAATAAAAGTAGTGATATAAAATGAAACTACATTATGAAATGAGGTAAAATATGTTCAGTTAAATTCAGTTTATTTATGTAGCACAAAGTCACAACAGAAGTCGTCTCAGGGCACTGAACAGAAACATTCACATACATAAAAAGTCAGTTAATAACGTTATTGATCTGAGGAGCCAGCACATTTTTAAACAGGAAATCTGATCAATGCACATCTATCTTGGGTGTGTGTTCTCATAACTCATTAGCTCTGTTTACAGGGACATAAGTAATGGGATTAAACGGTCATTATAAAAGTGTGCCATGTAAACGCCCCATTCGGATTATTCTTTGTTGATTCAGCTCGATCCAAAATAATTTGTAATCAGAATGTGAGGGGTGGTTTATGCCGATTCATAATCCGAACGATGTGCATGTAAACACTTAATCTGTTCTTTTTTTTTCTTATCGTGGAAAACTGACCTGACTGCGCATGTGTGACCTACATCATTTCTGCCTGGCTAATGCTAATAATATTAGCGTGTGAAGGAAGCTAAACTGGTTGGTGAGCGACACATTTCTATTTGAAACTTTGAAAGAGCTCAAAATGATCTGTATCACCTGTAGCTCAGTCAGGGAGTGCAGTAACGTCTCCACCGTCATTAAAACCTGGCGTGGGTCCATTTTGGGCGCTCAGGTTTGTTTATGTTCATCTTGGAAGTAGAACTTCTTCTTCTGTGGTTTTTGTAAGAAGAGTTTACCACTCTGCACATGTCAGTACTTCTGCTCAGAATAAAAGCCCGCTGCATGTAAACGCTCGTCGTGAACGGATTGTGCCCACGTAAACGATACATTTGAATTATTTAATCTGAAAACATTTCAATCTGGTCAAAGAATTTTGCACATGTACACATAGCTAATGAGAGTGCGATGCCTCTTTGGTCATTAGGGTGACTTTTGATCACATGGCCACTGAGTGGGATTATGGGTAGCAAATTGGAACCATGAGCTTTAAGTACTTGTCATGAATACCTGTGGCATTCACTCTGTCTGTGCTTCGAAACATCACTCCAAGAGTGGTGTGTGTTGTGCAGTTCTGTGATAGCCCAGGTGTGTCAAAGGAAAATGTTAATTGGTGGCAGGAAGCTCAACAGCCTGTTAAAATAAAATATATATATATAAAAAAATGCATAAATTATCCGTTCATGTGTATAAGTTGCGGAGTGAGTCCCAAAAGTAGTGGCTCTTTCACTGGAAATGATGGTATTAATCTAGTACCTGGTATTATAAAGAAAAGATGCACAAGTTTATTTTAATTACGTTAAAGCTCTACAGCTCCATCCAAAATGTTCCTGAGGCCAAAGATGAACATTAAAAGTAGTTTAAAATGACGTCATGGATTTAATTCATTGGGCTACATGGGCTGTTTTATTCACTCGTGGGTTTATTACTTTTAATGAACTGAACTCCAGTGCTCATTTAGTTTTTTGTCCCACCAGAGATTTAGCTTAACCTTTTATTTTATTTTTTGTGTGTCTTTTTTTATTTCTACTTTTGTTGGGAAGTCACTTCAGTTCCACTTCATCTGTATGCAGATTTAAAGATGCATCGAGGTTTAATCTGTTGTGTTTTATGGTCAGTAATTCAGACAACAATGTTTGTGGCTTAGAGAGCCTCCTACTCCCCAACACCACGAGTCCGGTTTACGGACAGGGCCTTCACTCACGTAAAGCTGGACACATGTGAGCAGATGTTAGCAGTGGGGGGCACAGACTGATGAAAACAGATGTAGCAGTCAGACTTCAGTTATGTAACGCAGGCTGGTGTTTTTGAGGGGACAGCTCATGGTTGCTAATGGTCTCAGAAAAACAGTTGAAACGTTCCACTGGGGGAGTGGAGAGGAATGATGCTGTTTGGGGGGGACACACAAGATAACACCCCTGAAAAGAAACTGGAGCTATTTCTGTCCTCTTCCTCCACTTTCTCTCTGTAGGTGTAGACATGTCCAGTCATGTCCCTTCTGTGCAGAGTAAAAAAACAAGACCAATGTTTGTGTAGCAAGACTTGAATGAATTCTTTTTACGTGTTGCTACCATCAAATAAAACTAAATAAATTCATGTAGCTTAGCTAAAAGCTTCAGATCCATCAAACACTTTGTATTAAGACGTACACAGAGTTAAAAGCAAGCACCGTTCCCTCAGAAGCCCTCTCATCTTGTTTGTGTAAAGTTCATTTCTCTGTGATTTGTTGGACGTGGACCTTTTGTCCTGCTGTCCTCTGAGCTTCAGCTGTCTGACCGGATCAAACCGACCTTCCAGCTCAAACTCTACATTAGTTGTGCTCAAAGTGAAGACGGATACAGGACATGATGTGCTTTCAGAGTTTTATTATGATACTGTAATGTGCTGTTTTGAGTTTTTAATATATCTCTAAGACACACGATGCTTCTGGACCGTGCTCCTCTAATAATTATGTTTTGTAGAGTAAGCGTGGCTGAAGTTGGTGTTACTTTCATTTTTCTCATGAGTCATTTGTTTTATTAGTTCATGATTGTTTTAGTGTTCACAGTGTGCCAAAATACTTATTTCCTGTCCGGTCGTGTCTCTCTGTTCAGATTATCCATGAGCTCCGATTTCCCACACTACAGTTTCAGGATGCCAAATATAGGGTTCCAGAACCTTCCTCTTAATATCTACATCGTGGTGTTTGGGACGGCCATCTTTGTCTTCATCCTCAGCCTCCTCTTCTGCTGTTACCTGATAAGGTAAGAGCCAATCACCTTTCATCCTTGGATTAGATTAGATTAGGTGTTGAGTATGAAGTGGCAGAAAGTGTGATGCAGGGTTTTTTAGGTAAGAAACTTTACTGGGTGCATCAGATCATTGTTGGTTTGTTGATTAAAATAGGATGCGTGTGCACTTTCCAAAAAGCCAGGATACAAAACTAAAACGCGTAGTAATCTTGAACAAATATTTGACAGGGCTGTGTTATCAAATCAATAAATGTTACGAGATAAAAATGACGTTAGTGTCTCCACTACAAATGTCCCAGTACAGGTCCATCTTTAAGTTTCCAACTACAGACTACAAGGAAATAAGATACAGTGCCTTGCGAAAGTATTCGGCCCCCTTGAACTTTTCAACCTATTGCCACATTTCAGGCTTCAAACATAAAGATATAAAATTTTGATTTTTTTTTTTTTGTGAGGAATCAACAACAAGTGGGACACAATCGTGAAGTGGAATGAAATTTATTGGATGTGTCAAACTTTTTTAACAAATAAAAAACTGAAAAGTGGGGCGTGCAATATTATTCGGCCCCCTTGCGTTAATACTTTGTAGCGCCGCCTTTTGCTGCAGTTCCAGCTGCAAGTCTCTTGGGGTTTGTCTCTGTCAGTTTTGCACATGGAGACACTGAAATTCTTGCCCATTCTTCCTGCAAAACAGCTCGAGCTCAGTGAGGTTGGATGGAGAGCGTTTGTGAACAGCAGTTTTCAGCTCTTTCCACAGATTCTTGATTGGATTCAGGTCTGGACTTTGACTTGGCCCTTCCAACACCTGGATATGTTTATTTGTGAACCATTCCATTGTATATTTGGCTTTATGTTTTGGATCATTGTCTTGTTGGAAGATAAATCTCCGTCCCAGTCTCAGATCTCTTGCAGACTCAAACAGGTTTCTTCCAGAATGTTCCTGTATTTGGCCCCATCCATCTTCCCATCAATTCTGACCACCTTCCCTGTCCCTGCTGACGAAAAGCAGGCCCAAACCATGATGCTGCCACCACCATGTTTGACAGTGGGGATGGTGTATTCAGGGTGATGAGCTGTGTTGCTTTTACGCCAAACGTATCGTTTTGCATTGTGGTCAAACAGCTGGATTTTGGTTTCATCTGACCAGAGCACCTTCTTCCATATGTTTGGTGTGTCTCCCAGGTGCTTGTGACAAACTTTAAACAACACTTTTTATGGATATCTTTGAGAAATGACTTTCTTCTTGCCACTCTTCCATAAAGGCCAGATTTGTGCAGTGTACGACTGATTGTTGTCCTATGGACAGACTCTCCCACCTCAGCTGTAGATCTCTGCAGTTCATCCAGAATGATCATGGGCCTCTTGGCTGCATCTCTGATCAGTCTTCTCCTTGTTCCAGATGAAAGTTTAGAGGGACGGCCGGGTCTTGGTAGATTTGCAGTGGTCTGATACTCCTTCCATTTCAATATGATTGCTTGCACAGTGCTCCTTGGGATGTTTACAGCTTGGGAAATCTTTTTGTATCCAAATCCGGCTTTAAACTTCTCCACAACAGTATCTCGGACCTGCCTGGTGTGTTCCTTGGTCTTCATGATGCTCTCTGCGCTTTGCACAGAACTCTGAGACTATCACAGAGCAGGTGATTTATACAGAGACTTGATTACACACAGGTGGATTCTATTTATCATCATCAGTCATTTGGGACAACATTGGATCATTCATAGATCCTCACTGAACTTCTGGAGTGAGTTTGCTGCACTGAAAGTAAAGGGGCCAAATAATATTGCACGCTCCACTTTTCAGTTTTTTATTTGTTAAAAAAGTTTGACACATCCAATACATTTCATTCCACTTCACGATTGTGTCCCACTTGTGGTTGATTCTTTACAAAAAATTATAATTTTATATCTTTATTTTTGAAGCCTGAAATGTGGCAAAAGGTTGAAAAGTTCAAGGGGGCCGAATACTTTTGCAAGGCACTGTAATAACACAATCCTTGTTTATACTGTCAACCTGTTTAAACACTTTCTTTTAAAGAAATGTAAATTACCATTTACTGAGAAATGGAGCTACACATCCAGGATCCCTTTAGTAAACAGTGTCTGGATGAACAGACCAAGTATTTAAATTGGATGAAGTCATAAAGGTATAAAATAGGGATGTAGGATATTATCGGCATGGTATCGGCCGATATTAGCGATAAAGTTAAATATCGAACATAGGCTATTCCATCAAAATAACTCACCGATATAAAAGGTGCTGTTAAATATATATATGTGTGTGTGTATATATGTATACATAAGCGTCGCAACCATTATATGCAAAGGGGACAAGTCCCCCCCACATTAAAAAAACGTTCATTTGGACCCCCCCACTTTTACTATAAAACATTAGTTCAGGCGGCGCAGTTTCTCTTTCTTCGTGAACAAATCCATTCCACTTGATTAATAGAATACTCAAACCACTAAAACTCCACTCCAGGTTTTCCTGGTTACCTCCAACTCTAAACACAGCAGCCTGTTGCCACGGTCACAATATACGGTGGTCACAGAATATGGTGTAACACCTGCAGTGTGTCTGTGCATCTCCTCCTGCCTCGGCAGAAAACGCGCACAGGTGGAGGAGGTGGAGACACCTCTGTGTTGCTCGCTCGCCAGTTTAGCAGCTTAGTGCGGACAGTTGTTGACCGGGGGGGGTTTGATCATAAACATATATTCATGTTAGGAGGAGAGAAGTGGAGCGCTACGTCTGTAGCATCTTATCTTAGCAGTAAGTGTGACGCTGTAAGACGCTGCAGGTGTAAGACGCTGTGTGTTCAGCTGCATTAAAGTTGAAATGTCTTTAAAACCCCACACCTTATTGTCCTCAAGGTTCGTGAGAAACACCATTTACATGAGGAGTGTTGAACACAAGTAAAAAAGTCTAGTGGTGATGTTTTTATTTCTCTATAAAGACAAATAGTGCCGACCTGACGCTCTTTATTAAAGTGTATTAAAGTTAAAATTACTTTAAACCCACAGCTGAATTTACACAAACTTGGTGAAACATAATTTAAATGTGTGGAATTAAAGGAAATCTAAGTGAATTGTTGATTTTTTGTTCACTAGTGAACACCTTTTTTTAAATGCGTGCACATCACACACACACCTACACACATCATTGTGTCCCCCCCAACATTACGGATGCTTCTGACGCCCTTGTGTGTA
>NC_056500.1:35120766-35139159 GCF_014905685.2 Nematolebias whitei
TGTTGTCATTGTGTTAGAGTAAATGTCATGAATAAATTTGACATTAAACATAATCCAAGTTTAAGTGTTACATAATTTTCAGACCCCTTTTTGGCATCTGCATTTGGTAGCCGGCCAAATTGACAAAGACCATGCAGAATAATGTAGTATTTTAATTCCACAGCAGAGAAAGCTATGTAGTCTCTGTAAGTAGATCTATGGAAAAAATGATCGGTATTCGTATCGGTTATCGGCCAAATAAGTTTTAACATATTGGCATATCGGATATCGGCCAAAAATCCAACATCGTACATTCCTAGTATAAAGTTACTGTATTATTTTCAGAATAATTGTAGCTTTGTACATACTGGTTTGTAGGGCTGGACGATATGGCCAAAACTTTTATCACGATATATTTCTTAATTTCGGTCGATAACGATATAGTTTGATATCGATATAAACTATATAAAAGCCTCAGAAAAACTACAAACTGTACAAATAAATTAATGTTCACCTTTTATTTGTATTTAGCCTTCAAAACATTTTGAAATCACCGTCAAATAAACATAAAACTCTCAAGTTTGTCAATATTAGTAGTTTTAAACAACAACATAACCTTTTGATACAGCTGGGGGTGTTGTTTCAGGGACACGTTGGCTCAAACTTTATTGTGCTTCATCTTGTGACTCTCAGCAAATTCTATCAAGTGGAAACTCTTCAGCTGGAACAAGTTCGATGTGTTCCCATCGCTAGTTGGAACGACTCTCCGTCACATTTTGCAGCACACTGACTGAAACCTGCAGTTCATCAGATCTTAGAAGGCCGAACCACTTCCGCACCGCCGAATTAGTCTTTCCTCTCTCATCAGTGATGTCATCTGCTTTCTCTTCGCTTGTGAAAGCTTGTTCAGTCACATTCTGACGGTCATGGGAACTCATTTTGAAGCGAAAACTTAACGTGCGTTGGAGATTAGCCTAGCCTAGCCTGCTACCGCTAACGCCTTCTGAACTCGAGCTCTGCGTAACATCTACGTCACCACGCACTTACGTAGTTGTGTCGCACCTTTTTCTGTTCGGGTTGAAACTGAAGTGGCCGCTTCATCCTAAACAGGAAAAGAAATGTGTCAGTGAAACGCTGTAATCATATCGAAATATCGAAAATGTGCTTCAAACTCACCGTTATTGAATAAAAGTATATTGCGACATATATCGATATCGAATTATTGTCCAGCCCTACTGGTTTGTACATTATCAGGAGACATGAACAGGCATTAATTGTAAGATGCATCTGCAAAGGAAACCTTGATGTGTTTTTATTCGTAGAGCAGAAACTCAGTAATGTGAGTCGGCATTAAAACTCACCTGCACCCTGAAAATCACAAACAGTTCCTCTTTAAGGTTATATAAACACCACACATTTAGTTTGAGACCAACTGAACTGTCTGACACTGCTGTGTTTTGTTGTTGAGACTGAATAACATCACAAATAGAAAGTTTCCACAGTTTGGAGAATGTCTCTCTGAGGTACAATCAGTGCTGTTGTTGTCCAACTTTAGAAGAAAGACGACAGTAATTCACAACTCCTTTGATCACAGCACGTGACGTCAGACACCAGCTAAAATACTTTTAATATAGCCGGTTAATCTTAATCTTTTTATGTTAAAGGAGTCCCACTTTGGTCTTACTTCTGTCAGCTTTATGTTTATGCTCATCTTGTGAGAGCTTACACACTGAAGTCTATTGAATTTGATCAACACCATAAAGAAGATATTTCCTGATTAGTCTTGTTGTACCAGGTTGTTTCAAACCCAGGTGTAATGAGATTACCCTCAGTTGTGTTAATAAAGTTTGTTTTTTCCCCGGCGGTGGCGAACAGAACTCAAATAATGCACAGTGTTGTTTTATCTGAGACAGCAAGACGCTCCAGTTCCCCCTAAATATCCCCCCTCGCCATCCTGCCTTATCCTCTCTTGCAGAGCACATGGTAAGCAAAGTAAACACTTTTTCAATTCCTCAACTTCCTGTAAAGAAGAATCACTTTGTGGCTTTGATGCAGTCCTTGATTGAGTACTTAAAATCAAAGATTGGGAGTTTAGTAACGACAGACAAGAGGAGCCGTTTGTGCTCCTTAAAGTCTTCTGAAGATGCAGCCTCCAAAATGGCTAGTTCAATATTTCAGAGAGTATTTACATCATAATGCATAATAAATATGTTTTAAGTGTAATTTTACTGATTTTTTTTTATAAACACAGGAGAGTGGTCTCACATGAGAAAATATAATTACAGCTAAGGGCTGGGTGATACGACATGTGAATCTTAGTCAGCCAGTTAAACTCTGCCCTCATGATCAATCCCAGCTCAGACTCAGGAGCCACGAAGGGGAGATCCTGGGCTTTGTGCAGCGAAGCGCCGTCGCTCCTGCTTTACTGACGGAGCAGTGAGAAGGCCAGCGTTCGGGCTTTTACGTGACATTCCAGCACAAACACATTTACACACTTACTCTGACACAAGGCGGACTCTCACAGAAACACTCAACCGCCCCTCAGGCCTTCTCCTGACCTGGCACTTGTGTGTAAAATATGGTCTTTTCTGTAAACAAGTCAAAGGAGCACTCTAATATTTAGCCTTTAGTAAGGGTTCTTTGTATTTGTTGACTTATTTAAAGCCCCACCCATCACCTGGCCGTGCCCCGGCGCCCCTACCTGTGGGAGTGTCTGCACCTTTACCTGCTGACCTCGTTCAAAATGTGCGTTTGTCTCCCAGACTGTGTTGCTTGTTTTACAGATCCCTCTCACACTGCTGCGAGAGGTTAACATTACTAGTAATGGAGGTAAATCTTACAAACTTATGCATTTTTTTCTATCTCTCCTGCTTTTTGCTCCACCCTCCCTGTTCCTGCGTATTTGCCTCTCCCTGTCAGTACCAGGAGTTTCCTCTCGCTCCGTGTTCGTCGTGTTCTTCTTCCAGATGTTTGTTACTTCAGCTCCACTTGTTTCTGTCACTACTTTTCTGACTTGGAGTTGTGTAATTGTGCATAAAGGGCCCCAGCAAGTTCCTGTGTATTAAAAATGTCTGACCAGGTCTATTCCAGGTGATGTTTTATGTCAGTTTAAACATTTTAGGGAATAAGAAGGTTTATCTGTTACTGTGTAACCAGACTTATCCATATGCAAAGTAAATATTGAACAAGTGTAAGTTTAGTGTTGTTTGGTTGATCGTCAGTGTTTGGGAGCTTTGTACTTGACACAGAATCATATGTGATGCACCTCCCAGATATATTTTTTTATCAGAACGTCACTTTGGTTTTTTTATACCTGTAAAATGTTTCAAGTGTAAAGTAGAAATAGAAATGTAAAAATAGACGTGTGACGATTTGTTGTCAAATGCTTTGTGATTACAAAAGTAGCTTTTGAATCATTTTAATATGCTATTGTATCCCTTTTTATTTAGCAACTTTTACAGGATGCATAGATCTGTTATATCTACATGTTTTATCTGTAAATCTGTTATTATGTTGTATATTAGTATTATTTTGTATTTATTTAAAAGTCAGTCGAACAAAACGGCCTGCTAATCAGAAAGACGTTGTCTTTACGTCTCTCCAGGTTACGACACCAGGCGCACAAAGAGCTGTATGCATACAAACAAGTAAGAACGCACACGCACGCTCTTTCTTGTAAACGTACTTTCTGGGGACTTGGCATTGACTTCCATTCATTTCTATAAGATAACCCTGACCCTTACCCTAAACCCAACCATTACTAGTACATGCCTACTCCTAACCCTAACACTAACCCATCTGCAATTCACACCTTAGTCCTAAACCTAACCCCCAACGAGACTGCTCTTTATGGGGACCTGGCTTTGGTCCCCATAAAGAGCAGTTGTTTCCCACAATGCATGATTTTTTGTAAAATTTGTCCCTATAAGGTCCTGAAACAAAAACGCACGCATACTCACTGAATAGTCTAGTCCTTTATTTTGTAGATATTTTATTTCGACGTGTTTATTTTGTTACGTTAAGCGTCCGTCTCATTTCTCTTTTGTTGTTTTGCATCTTTCAGGTCATTCAGAAGGAAAAAGTCAAAGAGTTAAACTTGCATGAGGTAAGTTTTCATCTCTTTGACGTTTGGAGATAAAAACGTGCCGTTGTTTTTGATTCCAAAAAGTTAAGACCTTATCTGATCTCTTCAGCAATGGCTCAGCCACTTTGTTTACTCAGATGTGTCGTCACGTGCACGCCCGTGATGCGCTGGGCCCTAAGATAATCCAGAATCGAGTTTCATCAGCCAACATCCTTCAGTAACGTGACTCGTTGTCATGGAAACTACCATCCTGTCCGTAGCTCACTGGCTTTAATAATTCTGGTCCACGGCAGCCCTGGAGGACCTTCAGGACTTTGAACGTGCACGGTTTGAGCACTGCTGGCGCTCCCCACCGTCTCATGAGCGTTCAGGCCTTTCGTGTTTATTTTGTTTGGAACTGAGAGAAAGCAACAAGCGGCCTCATGTGAGTGAGGTCTGCAGGAATGTGAACGATGTGTGAAAAATAAGGTGCTCCGTCGTGGTTGGATGACCCACTTTCATCCTGGAGGCCGGCGTTTGGTCACGTTTGTTTGAGTACAGAGGAAGAGCTCATTCATTCAACCTTTATTTCTACAGGTTGTTCTCACTGAGCCCAGAGGACTCATTTACAAGAGAGACCTGTTTGAAACAAACACAGATGAGGTACAGACAACGATAATCAGCTCTGTCTGTTCTGTTTGCTCACATATTTCACTTCATCTCTCCTGGAAGACGAACCCGAGCGTTAACTGATCTACAGCTCAAATGAAGCAGTTTCTTCTTCAGATTTCTCCTATCTTACTATTTATCTGTTGGAGTAAAACAAACATTTTTGTTTTCTTCCTGTACCTTGTCATGTAGAGGATTTATTTACAGAATATGACAAACGGTCAGAGTAACAGGAAAGGTACAGTGTTTACACGTGCCAATAAATTCAAAGAAACATAGATTATATTTGAGTGGAACCTAGGTTCTATTTATTAGTCATCACAGTACTAATGTTTCGCCCTAGGAAGAACTCAGTAACATATATTTGGGGCAGTAAGACTGGTTTTTTTTTGTTTTGTGTTTGTATGTCAGCTTTCGTGCGTCTTAGCACGCCCTCCTTCAAGCTTTCACGTCACTGTTGTGTGTGTGTGTGTGTGTTTGGGGGGGGGGGGGGGGGGGTGTTGCCTCCCAGGACACAAACATTCATTTAGCTCAGCTCTGTTTGGTGATGGTGAGCCTCCATCTTCCTCCAGAGGTTTTTAACAGGGTTCAGGTGTGGAACTTGGACCAGCCATGACTGTGTCTCGATCCAATGGTCCTTCATCCACACCTGAACACCCCATGAAGACCTGACACCCACTGGATCTCTGACAGTAGAGACAAAACTGGACCCCCCCAAACCCTTTAGGCATGCTCAATAATGTGTTTCCCCTACCATTATACAAGCAATGCGCCCCGCCCTGTCAACAGAACCAAGCGCCCTGTCTACCGAACTGCCACCCACCCACACACACACGCATCAGCACTGATGTAACACTAAGCTAGCAGCTCGCAATACAAGTGCACTAGCTAAAATGCTAAAAGCAGCCTCTTCCCTCGTGCTGAACCCGCCCCCGAAAATTGTCAGTACAGACAGCACGTGGTTCAGATGTGTCTCTGTCTCTCCCCCCTGTTCTAAAACTGTCGGTATAAGCAGAGCGCTGCACAGCTCAGGAGGTGTCTCCACGCCCCCCTCGACAAAATCACAAGATGAGCGCCCCGCCATGGCAAGGTATCTAGGGGAAACATTGAATTACCATAATTTCCGGACTATAAGCCCCTACTTATTTCACACGCTTTGAAACCTGTAGCTTATACAATGCTGTGGCTAATTTATGTTTGTTTGTTTTTTTGACGAGCTAACAAGCTTAATGCTGTAAATTAGCCATTAGCCTTGTCACACCTGGGCGCTCACATAGCTGCCTAAAACACATTTTTCTTGGGGAGTGGGTCTTCGTGACTCATTGAGATTATCTATATAAATCAAGGTTAAAAAAAGTGTTAAGTTTTACCGGCATTGTTCAGAAAAAACATTTAACATACATATTTGTGTGTCTTTCACCACTTGCTCTTGCCAAAATCGGACACTTCTCCCATCCCTCTCCGCTTTGCTGCTCTGTCTATCTGTGAAACTGCTGTGAGACTCTCTTGCATTTCTTCCGAACCATAATTATGGACTTTTTTTGATCAGTTGGTCCCTCAACTCAATTTACAACATTTCTTCGAAGAGAAGACAGGCTTTGGGCGAGCCGATTTACCCTGTTGGCACACACGCAGCTGGATATCTCATCGACTTGAAGACTTGATGATGTGTCTATCTCTGCTGCCATCTGTGGATTTTAAGGACGCATGTTTTATTGGATTTACGATAACTGGTTTCTGCTTTTTGGATTCGGCTGGTTGCTGGTTTTATCAATCGATCAAGGAAGTCGTCTGCAGCAAATTTGGACCCGATCACGCTGCTTGCCTTTATGATGGCTTGGTTCGTGTCTCAAGCACCCAGACTCAAATGCTTTGGGCTGAATAGATCAGTTCTTGGGGATTTTACTCAGTCACGTTCCATCGGTGTGGCCATGTAATTTGGACATTTCGGAACTGAGTGGACCAACACAGACTGAAGGTAGACGTCATTAAATTCTGCCTGTCCCCAAAACAACAGTGTTTATCTGAATTTGGCTCCCTTGGCTGGCCTTGAAGGCCACCTTATCTGAATTCGCCTGGAGAACATGTGATCTGACACTCACCACCCCCTCCCTGAGGATTTTCCAATTAATAACCAAATGAAACCAGCTGAATAAACTTGTCATCATTTCAGGACTCTTGGATTCTCATAGACGTTATTCTTGGCCATTCCTCGACATTCCTCGAGAATGTTTATGGATCTCACCGGAGGACACTGGCTGATTATTACATCCTTATCAGAACTCTTACAGTGACCTCGAGAGCATCTAGGAACATGCTCACCGCTCTCGCCTTCCCCCTCTGCAGAATGTCTACGTCACTATGTGCATGTTTGTGCAAGTTGTTTTTTAAATATCAAAGTTTTTTCTTCTCAGGCAGGAAAAAAAAAGTCTGATAGGAATTTTTTCACCTCAAACTCCTACCATACCATACCATACCACTTTATTTATAAAGCACTTAAAACAGCGACAAGGCCAACCAAAGTGCTGTACAGACAGAACAACAGGTAACACAGAAAGTAGGGGCTTATATTCATTCAACTTTTATTTAAACAGATAAATCACATTGAGCCTCAAAGACTCATTTACAAGTGAGACCTGTTTGGACAGACAAAACAGTGGTTAACTGGACACATGTAGGAGTTGGAGTCGAAAAAAATTCCTATCAGACAATTTTTTTTTCCTGCCTGAAGACCACACCAGTGGTTTTTATTCTTTTCCTCCTTAAGTAACGTTTGGTTCAGGTGATCAATCAGAACCTTGTTAAAGTAGAACGAGGTGTGCTCGACACAAGAGTGACGTGCTTGTCATACATGGAACGATGCAGATTAGCGGCGTTCTTCTAAGTTATTCCTGAGATCCATACATTATGGAAAACATAATTATTCAAAACGTATCTTCATTTATTGTAGAATAAAGTAATGTATTTGTGAGAAATGTATTCTAACGTCTTGTTGTATTTATTTTAAAGTGCAAAAACATTTGGATCAAAGTTTGACCTGCAGGAAGCGTCCCTAAATTGACCTCAGTGCACACGCTAACATCCCTTAATGAGGCGCACCTGCTCAGTTACTCATTAATCAGCCAATCACATGGCAGCAACTCTGTGCCTTTAGTAACGTAGACGAGGTGAAGATGATCTGCTGAAGTTCAAACAGAATCAGAATGAGGCAGAAATAAGATGTAATCATCTTTGGAGTGGCTGGTCTGAGTGTTTCACAAACTGCTGAGATGTTTGCACACAACCATCTCTGGGCTTCCACCTGTTGTGTGTTCAGAGCTCGGGTTCTGCAGAATTTTGTAACGTGGCCAGCCTTGATGGTCCCCTGATCTCTGTCAGACCTTTGGGACATGGACCGGAGACCATCATGGATGTACCACTGATAAATCAGCAGCAACATGATGTTCTCGTGTCCATATGGACCTAAATGTCTCATGACGTGAACACTGAAGCTCTGAAGGAGGTCGGAGTCTCTGCTAACCAGGTGACCTGATAACATGGCCACTGGGTGTTTGTACATGTTGTGTTGGTTTCACCAGGGGAACTTTTGGTTCTCGTTTAGAATGAACTCAGATCAACTCTGATCTGAAAGATTGATCCTAAAGTAATCAGAACTTTGTGAGTTTTAAGATAATTCAGTTTTCGTTTAGGAACTCATAACCTCTCCTTCTAAGTCCTAAATGAGGTTGTTAAAAAAAGTTTAAGTTGATGACATCAAACCAGCTGTATTTTATAGTTTCATAGCTAAATGTAAATATTTTATGTGCTGTTGTTATAATTAATAATTTGTATTACAAACCGGATTCCAAAAAAGTTGGGACACTACACAAATTGTGAATAAAAACTGAATGCAATGATGTGGAGATGGCAAATGTCAATATTTTATTCGTAATATAACATAGATGACAGATCAAAAGTTTAATCTGAGTCAATGTAACTTTTTTTTTTTTTTTTTTTTTGATGGCCTCCCTTCTCCCCTTACAGCCATCCTCTCCACACCATTATTATGAAATATTTATTATAGTGACTATCTAGTGTAGGATGTAACTTTTTTTTTTTTTTTTTAATAGGATAGAAAGAAAGAAAAGACAAAGTAAGACTCCAAAATATAAGAAATATATACAAATAGAGCACACGTCAAAACACCCGGCCACTGTCTGTTCACCTGCAAAGAACATGACAAAACACAGCAACAAAATACATATGTATAAAGAACTTAAAATATTCATGGCTTTGCAGTAAGTTTCCATAAATATATATACCCATACCTACGCCTATATACATACATACATACATACACATGAATATACACTCACATACATATCTATATATCTACATATAAAGCCTACATAAGCATCCCTGCTTCTATTTGTGTGTGGTTGTGAGCATGCATAAGTGTATAAGGCTTCTCTAATAGAACGTTTATTAGTAACTGTATGTTATGGAACATTTTAAAGGAAAAATATGTTGATTCAAAATTTCAGTGTCAACAAATCCCAAAAAAGTTGGGACAAGTAGTAATAAGTGGCTGGAAAAAGGAAACTGAGCACATAACAAACAGCTGGAAGACCAATTAACACTAATTAGGTCAATTGACAACATGATTGGGTATAAAAAGAGCTTCTCAGAGTGTCAGTGTCTCTCAGAAGCCAAGATGGTAAGAGGATCACCAATTCCACCATTGTTGCGCAGAAAGATAGTGCAGTAATACCAGAATGGTGTTACCCAGCGTAAAATAGCAAAGACTTTTAAGTTATCATCATCAACCGTGCATAACATCATCAAAAGATTCTGAGAATCTGGAACTATCGCTGTGCGTAAGGGTCAAGGCCATAAAACTCTACTGGATGCTCGTGATCTCCGGGCCCTTAAACGTCACTGCATCTCAAACAGGAATGCCACTGTCAAGGAAATAACAGAATGGGCTCAGGAATACTTCCAGAAAGCATTGTCAGTGAACACAATCCACCGTGCCATCCGCCGTTGCCAGCTGAAACTCTACAGTGCAAAGAGGAAGCCATTTCTAAACAAGCTCCACAAGCTCAGACGTTTGCACCGGACCACGGGTCATTTAAAATGGAGTGTGGCAAAATGGAAGACTGTTCTGTGGTCAGATGAGTCACGATTTGAAGTTCTTTATGGAACACTGGGACGCCATGTCATCTGGACCAGAGAGGACAAGGATAGCCCAAGTTGTTATCAACGCTCCGTTCAGAACCCTGCATCACTGATGGTATGGGGTTGCATGAGCGCTTGTGGCATGGGCAGCTTGCATGTCTGGAAAGGCACCATTAATGCAGAGAACTATGTTCAGGTTCTAGAACAACATATGCTCCCATCTAGACGTCACCTCTTTCAGGGAAGACCCTGCATTTTTCAACACGATAATGCCAGACCACATTCTGCAGCAATCACAACATCATGGCTACGTAGGAGAAGGATCCGGGTACTGAAATGGCCAGACTGCAGTCCAGATCTTTCACCTATAGAGAACATTTGGTGCATCATAAAGAGGAAGGTGCGACAAAGAATGCCCAAGACGATTGAACAGTTAGAGGCCTGTATTAGACATGAATGGGAGAGCATTCCTATTTCTAAACTTGAGAAACTGGTCTCCTCTGTCCCCAGACGTCTGTTGAGTGTTGTAAGAAGAAGGGGGGATGCCACACAGTGGTAAAAATGGACTTGTCCCAACTTTTTTGGGATTTGTTGACACCATGAAATTTGGAAACAACAGATTTTTCCCTTAAAATGATACATTCTCTCAGTTTAAACTTTTGATCTGTGATTTGTGTTCTATTCTGAATAAAATATTAGATGTTGGCACCTCCACATCATTGCATTCAGTTTTTATTCACAATTTGTTTAGTGTCCCAACTTTTTTAGAATCCGGTTTGTATTTAATTCCAGAGAGCAGAAAGAAAAGTTTAGTGTGAAAACATTTATTTTCTTCAGCTTTGGAAAGTTTTGTATACCTCTTATTGATTTGTCTTTGAAAAGGAGTAGATCCTGATTTAATCCAGTTTTCAGAAGGTCATAATCTCTTTGGGTTCTGTTTCTGTGTTCAGCTCCATCTTGTCTGGTTCTCCAGTTTTTGGGGACATTTCAGTGAAGCTTGGAGGAACAGGGAGGACAAAATGTTTTAGTCGGCTCTCCAAGGTGTCAGGTTTCAGTTGTGCGTACGACACCACGGACAAGACGTTAAAAAGGAACATTGATCTATTCCCAAAATAAAGAGGGCACAGTAGACGGCCTCACAAAGAGCTGCTGTGTTCAAAATCCCCCAGGAGAGAAGGCGAAGAGCCCCATGCTGTCGCCCATAAATCTGTGGCTGAAGACAGGATTGTTGCAGCCAAAATCAAATGAACAAGTCCTCGTCAGAACTTGTGATCTCATCCAGCCTGTAGAAGAACGGTGCTTCCTGTCGTAGCTGCTGGGGTGGGGGTGGGGTGTAACTCCTGCCTTCGACCTGCTCATCAGGACTTTATGAACGTCATAACAGAACAAGTCAGGGAAAACTGACCCGGTTCAGAAAGTCGTGCATGAAATGTTTAAAAAGTGGATTTATTTGTGTTCCACCTCCTCAGTTTAGGTCTGGGAGTGGAGAGTGATACATTCTAACAACAAAAACTGATCAAAATAAAAGTTTGTTTCTGTTAAATAACAAGCGATGGCCGCCAGAGGAGTTGCATAACTGCACACAGTCGGTCAGTTACTCCGCTGGTGTTTTTTGGACCTGGACTGTTGATTTGGACCACAGCTGGTTCTGTTTGTGAAGCAGACATTGACTGGGTTGTTTCCAGGCCACGGACACAAAACTGAGACGAGCACGAAAAGAGCCAGAACCACAGCAGCACATTTAGAGCTGCTGCCTGCCTGAAGAACTGCCCTGCTTTGTGTTTCCAGATCTGTGCCGTGTGCCTGGAGGAGTTCAAACAGAAAGACGAGCTGGGGATCTGCCCCTGCAAACATGCCTTCCATCGGAAGTAAGGCCCGCTGTACTGCTCAAACGTGCACGTATTTCATACACACACACTAATATGAAGTAAGGCTCACTGTACTGGTGAAACGTGCACATACTTAATACACACTAACACTGAACTGCATGGATTTTCTTCCTTTTCATTGAGTGTTTGTGATGTGAAATAACGTGATGGATTACTTGAGCCAACTTTAATCTCCCCCCGTCCCCCACGTCTATTTTAACCCACTTGTTTACATCATCTGAGACCTCGTTTCCCCCCAGCTGCCCTGAGTGATGAACATGTACAGGTGCATCTGAAGAAATGAGAATATCGTGAGAAAAGTTCAATATTTCTTGTCAGTCTCTTCAGAAAGTGAAACTCATAGATTCATTATACGCAGTGAAATATTTCAGACTTTATTTCTTGTATTTTTGATGATTATTGTTTACAAATAATGAAAAAGTAAATGAGAATATTCCAGAGCAGAGGACATGGACACAGACCATCACTGACTGTGGAAACTTCTCTCTGGACTTCAAGCAACGTGGATTCTGGACCTCTCCTCTCTTCCTCCAGACATCGAGACCTTGATTTACAAATGACATGAACATTTACTTTAATGTGAAAAGAGGACATTGGACCACAGTCCAGTTCTTTGTCTCCTCGGCAGGTAAGACGCTTCTGATGTTGTCTCTGGTTCAGGAGTGGCTGGACTTGAGGAAAGAGACATTTGTAGCTCATGTCCAGGAGTTATCAGCTGATCAGGGTGAGACACCAGGAGTTTACAACACAATATGTTCATTTTTAATTTTCTGTAAGTTCAAATCTTCAAAATGACAAGAAATAGTCTGAAATGTTTCACTCTGTGTAAAATGAATTACGTAAAATATGAGTTTCACTTTCTGAAGTTATTGACAAGAAATATTGAACTTTTCCACAATATTCTCATTTTTTCAGACGCACGTGTGCGTCTCAATGTGTTTTTAGTAAAGACACGTTTTTTGGGGGAAATCACAGTTTTTTGATCATTGAACTTAATCCATCAGATTTATTCCCAAACTAAAACTCATGAAGTTCTGTTTCTGTCCAGGTGTCTCATCAAGTGGCTGGAGGTGAGGAAAGTGTGCCCGCTGTGCAACATGCCCGTCCTGCAGCTCGCCCAGCAGGCGGGGGGCTCCGACCCCCCTCAGCCCGTTCAGCAGCCCTTGCCTGGCATCGAGAACCTGGTGTAGCTTCACGCAACAGACACGCAACAGACACGCAACACTCCCACCTTTAAAGGAACTGAGTGATGGGGGGGGGGAGCGGCGTCAGCGTCCACCTGACGGCTGCTTCAGGTGTTTTAATGAACAATGAAGACGAGCTGATCCACAAGTTTGGTCCGTTTTCTACAACCAAAGCGCTTCTCTGGAGGACTCCGGTAAAAAGACCCGGAGGAAGGAACCCCAGGAGCCGAGAACATCAACACTAAATTATTTTCTCTTCAAACGAGCACTTTGTAAGAATCAGCTCTTGGCTTGGTCTCAAGCTCATTTTGATCTTTTATCTTGTATTTCTGTGAGTTGCAGTTTCCATTTTGAACTGGTTCCTTTTGGATTTTTAGCCTTCATGTGAGGTGCACGTCGGGGTTGTGGACAGATGATGCAGAACATCTGGAACGTGTTTTAATAACAGAAGACGTCATCAGTGACTGTTTTTAATTCAGGACTTGTCGAACATCAGACCTAAACTTCCCTGGGAGTAGACAGCTGTCGTCTCCAGATGCTGTCCCAGAACCAGAACAAACGCCGGCCCGGTTCCAACAGCTAACATTTTCAAGGCGATGCTCTGCTGCTGCTTTTGAACTCATTAATGTGCTTCAGATTAAAAACCACCTTTGGTTGAACTGTGGAGGTCATGTGACCCCAACGTGAACAAACGGACCGGACCGACTTTAGGAACAAATCTGATTCAACTCTTTTTAAACTGACCAGTTATTTGTTACTGTTTCTCTTCATGCATCAGAACTTCTTGGTACCGCTGCTTTGGGAGGATGGCTTATTGGATCAGAATCGTAGGTGTGTGTTCAGCAGAAGGCTGCAGAACTCTGTGGTCAGCAGGTCGGACCCAAACGTTTCCATTCATGCAGACTGTGGGCCGGCTCGGCTCCGTTCAGCCGGTTCTGGTGCTTTCGCCTCGTTCTGTTCGCCACACGCTGCTTTTGTTTCGTGCGCCACGTTTTGTTTGGTTAGCTGCGCTTGTTGCTGCTCTGAAGGGCAGCAGAGAAAGCTCCTCACTCGTTTCTGGACATGGTTCTAACATTACATGAACTGAACGTGTTCTAAAGGTTCAATCCTAATCTGACGGGCCACGCTTTGAACAAACGTTTGGTTCTGTTAGCAGCACGTCATCAAGACGCAGAAATGATTTAATGCTCCTTCAACCCTCGTCTTTAATGAAGACTTTCTAGATGTTTCACAGAGATGGACAAAGAGTTGGACACATTTCATCACGTTCAAACACGTTTCCCATCCAAGTCACCACGGTAACGTTCATTAGTTTTTATGAGCTGCAAAAGGGTCGTAATTACTGATTTATACTCAAAATATTAAAAATGATAGATTCAAGGTTCTTTATTGTCATTTACATCACATGTGGTACATGAAGTAAAACAAAATTGTGTCAAGGTCCCAGTTACATCCAAAAATATCAAAAATATAAAGCATCAAAAGACACTACAAGGATGTAAGATATACACTAAACACTAATAATGTAAAATAATATGGTGTATTAAACAGCAGCCTGAACATGAGTCTGTAGTGAGCAGATGGGTATGAATACAGCAGCTTAAAGGCAAGAGATCAGCAGCATGGATAATCAGCAGCACAGATAAAGTGACATAACCAGTTAAAGTGTCATCACAGTGATTATTCTGGTTAGAGATTCATGAGTCTTAACAGCTTCAGGGTAGAAGCTGTTCCTCAGTCTAGTGGTTCTACACTTAATGCTCCTCAACCTCCTTCCTGGGGGGAGTGGGGCAAAAAGTGTGTGTGCTGGGTGAGTGGGTCCTTCATGATGCAGGTGGCCCTCTTCCTGCATCTGGAGGTGTAAATGTCTGATGGTGGGGAGACTGACTCCAACAGACTTCTGTGCAGCCTTCACTACTCTCTGCAAAGCTTTCCTTTCTACAACTGTGCAGCCTCCATGCCACGTGCGCTGATTTGTGGGAAACGTGTTCAAAGTTTTACATCTCATGAGATGATGATGATGGTGTCGTTACGATGTGTTTTCACCTGTGGACATCATCAGTGCACATTTTCCTCACAAAGAAGTTTTTTTTTTTTAACGTGGCGCCACTTTAACACGTGTCAGAGGGCGGCGGCGCTCAGACCTCAGCCGTCTGTTCTTTAACGAGGTCCGGTTTGATCACGAGTGAAAAACACTCGTTTTAAAGCAGCTCTGCTCTGACGTCAGCCATCTTTGTTAGCAGTAAACTGCCACAGCTCCAGGAAGCTGCTCTGATCAGATCTTTTGTAGTGCGATGTTCTGTAGACCGAGACTTTTCATGAGTTTGAGGACATCGTCCCCCCAGAACCACTCTGCTCATGAGGCCCGACTTAACGCTTTGTCAGCAGCCGACTCACACAAGAAAGGAAAGATTCACCATCACTGTAGTTAAAGGCAGCATCACTCACTTAGATGTCAAACACTGTTCAGCCTTCTTTAATAGTCTGTTTGTGGACTTTTGTACACGCCAGCTTCCTTTTTCCTCCCGTGTCGTGCCGTCCTGATCCCTCTGAGGGAAGTGCCCAATTAACATGAAAAGTTCTGATTCACTGAGCCACTGAAGGAGGAGGGAGTCTGCAAGGTTTAAAACAACCGAGCCGCTCATCGCAACGTCTTCCGCTATAAATACACTCACGCTTCTCGAAACATTTACTGATTACTCAAGAGATGATGGGCCGAGGCCGTCGGCCCGTCACAGCAAACTGTTTCCTACGACTTTCTGAGAAATGTCGGGAGGTTTCCTCGTCAGCTCGTTTTGAGCAAGCAGGACATCTGTGATAGTTAATAAGGTCAACCTTCATCTTGTTTGTAAGGCGTCTTATTTATTCCACTGAAGCTCTTTTAATCTTAATTTTTTTTTTGTCCAAACACGCCCTCCTCCCTCTTCTTTAAAACACTGATTATGTTTGTGAACGTTCACAGACGATGTTTGTAAAACTAAAAATTCTGCAGCAGAATATTTTTAGAGACAATTTGCTGTACAGTATTTGTAAGCTCTATTTTTGTAAATGCTTTTTTCTTTTTAAAATAAAATAATATGCATTTTTTTCTTTGTTTTGCTAATTTTCTGTTTACTTATTTTAAGAAAACGTTGCATGTCACTGACTTGAACTGTAAATAAAGTTTCCAAGTTTGGAAAAGACGTCTTGTTTTTTTGTTGTTGCATGAACAACTTTATTGTTTCAAATGTGAAAAATGTACATTTAACTAATTTTAGTGACATTAAACAAGGTTTGTAAACTTTCATGGAACAGAAATCAGTTTTGTATCAGTTCAAACGATGCCCCTTTTATCAGTAAATTGACTTTTGATGAGGTTTTATAAGGTCACATGTTTAAATACTGCACGTTTTTAGTTGAACTTCAGTTTGAATAAAACAAACACCAAACAATAAAACATTTAAAATAAAACTTGAATAGTTTTCCCCCCTCTGCTTACATTTGTTGTATTTTTAGTGTTTAAAACAAAAATAGTAATAAAAAATGAATTAATCATCCATCCATCGTTTTTTACCTGCTTCTTCCTTTTTGGGTCACGGGGGTCGCTGGTGCCCATGTCCAGCAATCACTGTGGGAGGGGCGGGGACACCCTGGACAGGTCTCCAGTCCATCACAGAGACACATAGAGACAAATGAGATAAACAACCATTCACTCTCTCACTCACACCTAGAGACAATTTAGAGTTACCAATCAGCCTAACATGCATGTTTTTGGTCTGTGGGAGGAAACCAGAGTACCTGGAGAAAACCCACGCATGCACGGAGAGAACATGTTAACTCCACACAGAAAGGCCCCAGACTGGGATTTGAACCGGGGTAACCTCGCTGAGAGGCAGCAGCTCTACCAGTTGCACCACCTAAAATACAGATTTCATTAATTTTTTTAAGCAAAGTGTGTGTAGCTGCTTTGTTTGTTCAGATTTTTATCCAAGTCTTTGTTATTATTGTGACTCGTTGGTTTGGGAACCACGGATCAGAACCTCTGGTGGTCACTGTCTATAAAACTATTTTATTTTGAACTCATTTGAGTGGAAGTTTAAACCAAGACCAACATTTTTCAGTCAGGTCATCTGGACAGTTTCTTTTTTTGTGCTGAAACGTTTTGCCTTGGATCCAGAAGGCTTCATCAGTCAAGGAAACACACAACAAAACTGATTCTTCCCCCAACAGCTTACTCCAAAGTGGAACAAAACCAGTTTTGTTGGTGCCAAGATGGTCTCTTTGTCACACCTCCTCCTCCATTGCCGGCCCTCTTCCTGACACACTGTCAACAAGGAAGAGGGCCGGCAATGGAGGAAGGGGCGTGACAAAGAGACCATCTTAGCACCAACAAAACTTTTGGAGTAAGCTGTTGGGGGAAGAATCAGTTTTGTTGTGTTTCCTTGACTGATGAAGCCTTCTGGATCCAAGGCGAAACGTTTCAGCACAAAAAAATAAACTGTCCAGATGATCTGACTGAAAAATGTTGGATTGTTTACCTGGATTATTGAGCATGGACTTTGTTGTTTAAACCAAGACTTCTAATAAAATAATCTGATGGTCCAACATCGCCACCTTGTGGTTAAATAAGACAGTTCAAATGGGTTTTATTTTCCATGTTTTGTAGTCCATAGTTCTTAGCATTCTTTTAGATTAAAAACACAATTTATTTTGACA
Source organism: Nematolebias whitei (assembly GCF_014905685.2). Classification (NCBI taxonomy): domain Eukaryota; kingdom Metazoa; phylum Chordata; class Actinopteri; order Cyprinodontiformes; family Rivulidae; genus Nematolebias; species Nematolebias whitei. The sequence continues at coordinate 35,138,403 of NC_056500.1, forward strand.
TCTTTAACTCAGGCAGGTCGTAAACATGTGATCCAAGGCCTCGGAGCAGGTTTTTTATTATCTGAGCTGATGTGAAACGATTGAGAACAGGCCAACAGCAAGTCTCCGTCAGGACAAATCTAACCAGAACAAGGTTTTATTCAGAGGGTTCATCATTATTTTAATCTGAGTCTGGACTGCCTTCAGTTATTTATATTATTCCAGTAAATGTTTTACTATCAAATATTTATTTTTTTCTTAAAAAGGAAACATCTAGCTGAAGCCTGTTGGTTGTTTTTAGAAAGCTCTGTGAAACGTCCAGGAAGCATCCAAACCTCAACCAGGAAGTGTTTTCATTGATAATCAGTTAAAAGGCATCAACAAGTAGACAAAAACACTGACCAGGTGTGTTTTATTGTCAGGTAGCCTTTAGGTTAAGTCGTGCTCCGAGTCCTTTTGTGTTTTTTTGGTTTTCACGTTCTGCTTCTGAGACTTCTGCAGCAGAGCCAGTGTGTCTCGCTTCTCTATTTTCCTGAAATGTTTCTTCTTCATCCGCTTGATCTTCGCCGTGTTCCGGATCTGAAACAGAGGAGACGAGTTCATAGAAATGAGTTCATAGAGACAAGTTCAAAGAAACGAGTTCATAGAGATGAGTTCAAAAGGATGAGTTCATAGAAACGGGTTTAAAAAGACTGGTTCAAAGAGACAAGTTGAAAGAGACAAGTTCATAGAGATGGGTTCAAAGAGACGAGGCTCAAAGAGACAAGTCCATAGAGAC
>NC_056500.1:35139169-35139327 GCF_014905685.2 Nematolebias whitei
AAAAGACGGGTTCAAAGAGACGGGCACAAAGAGACGAGGCTCAAAGAAACAAGTCCATAGAGACGGATTCAAAGAGACGAGTTGAAAGAGACAAGTCCATAGAGACGGGTTCAAAGAGACGAGGCTCAAAGAAACAAGTCCATAGAGACGGGTTCAAA
>NC_056500.1:35139337-35139757 GCF_014905685.2 Nematolebias whitei
AGACGAGGCTCAAAGAAACAAGTCCATAGAGACGGATTCAAAGAGACAAGTTGAAAAAGACAAGTTCATAGGAACAAGTTCATAGAGACGGGTTCAAAGAGACGAGGCTCAAAGAGACAAGTTCATAGGAACAAGTCCATAGAGACGGGTTCAAAGAGACAAGTTGAAAGAGACAAGTCCATAGAGACGGGTTCAAAGAGACGAGGCTCAAAGAAACAAGTCCATAGAGACGGATTCAAAGAGACAAGTTGAAAGAGACAAGTCCATAGAGACAGATTCAAAGAGACAATTTGAAAAAGACAAGTTCATAGGAACAAGTTCATAGAGACGGGTTCAAAGAGACGAGGCTCAAAGAGACAAGTCCATAGAGACAGATTCAAAGAGACAAGTTGAAAGAGACAAGTCCATAGAGACGGATTC
>NC_056500.1:35139767-35140034 GCF_014905685.2 Nematolebias whitei
AAGTTGAAAGAGACAAGTCCATAGAGACGGATTCAAAGAGACAAGTTCATAGAGACTGGTTCAAAAAGACGGGTTCAAAGAGATGGGCTCAAAGAGACAAGTCCATAGAGACAAATTCAAAGAGACAAGTTGAAAGAGACAAGTTCATAGAGACGGGTTCAAAGAGACAAGATGAAAGAGACAAGTCCATAGAGACGGATTCAAAGAGACAAGTTGAAAAAGACAAGTCCATAGAGACGGATTCAAAGAGACAAGTTGAAAGAGACA
>NC_056500.1:35140044-35147709 GCF_014905685.2 Nematolebias whitei
GTTGAAAGAGACAAGTCCATAGAGACGGATTCAAAGAGACAAGTTCAAAGTGACGTGTTAAAACATTTCCTCATCAAACTAATAAACATTCTGGAGGTGTTAAAGGTTCTGGAGGTGTTGAAGGTTCTGGAGGTGTTGAAGGTTCTGGAGGTGTTGAAGGTTCTGGAGGTGTTAAAGGTTCTGGAGGTGTTAAAGGTTCTGGCGTACCACTTGGACAATCTCTGCTTTGCGTTCGTTCTCTGCACGGCGTTTCAGGTTCTCCTCTCTTCTTTTCCTCTTTTCCTGAGAGCACAAACAAAAGCCAGGTTAGAAGTGTACCATCATGAGCGTAACAGAGGTCCAGAACATCTGGGTCAGGCCTAACACAGATCTAGAACATCTGGGTCACAGTACCTCTTTCTTCTGGGCCTTCTCCTCTTTCAGCCTCGCAGTAAACTGTTTGACGAGGTCCTTCTCTCGCTTGGCCTCCATCTTCTTCTCCCAGGAGGAGCACAGGGGCTTGTCTCGGACCAGGGAGGAGAACCTGGACACAGAGAGAACACAAGTCAAACCAGAACCTGGACACAGAGAGGACACACGTCAAACCAGAACCTGGACACAGAGAGGACACACGTCAAACCAGAACCTGGACACAGAGAGGACAGAGAACCACTTGGACACACAGGTAACTGGTGTTCAGCCCAGTTTTTAGGTGGTGCTGAAACCAAAACCAAACCATTGTGTGATTGGTCCAGCCGGTTCTGTAAAGTCTCGGCTCCAGCTTGATCCAGTTCTTACCTCTGCTTGTTCCGGTCCTTCCACACTCTGCCTGATTTGGGTTTTCCCAGAGGGATCGGTTTGGTGTTTGGCTCCAGAGCAGGTTTCTTCTTCGGGATCGGTTCTGAACCCTCAGGTACTGTTTCTGCCGGTGCGGGTCTGGGTATCTGGAGGTTTGGATCTGTCTCCGCTGTAGAACCCTCCTCGTCCTCTTTCGGCGGTTCTTCTGGCTCCGGTTCCGACAGGCTGGACTTCTTGACGGGACTCTCAGGTCTGCGCTCCGGACTCTCCGTGTTTTGTTCCTCCGCCGCCGGCAGCTCTTGGAGGACCGACCTCCTGGTCCTCCTGCCGGGGGTCCTCACCGGGACTTTGGAGGAAGGAGTGCGCACCGCGCGGCCGCTGCGGGTCCGTCTGGTCTCCACCTGCTCCTCTCCCGCTTCGGAAGCAGAGTTCTCCTCTGGAGCAGCTTTCCTTCTCTTCGGCATATTTTTTAAAACTTACCGAGACTCAAATATAGAAAAACCACTGAACCCACGTGCGACTGACCCTAACCGACAGGAGCGCTGTTTGTGTACGCTGCTTTTCCGGTGCTGACGTCATCATTAAGCGACACTCTGGGTGTTGTCTCCCCCTAAAGGCGCGGAGGAAAAACTGCAACAGACCCTCATCAAAGAGATCCACAAAAATACAAGAAAACAACTAAATTAATGACTAAACTGCGTATGATCAATTATTGGATGCATGTTTCTGAAGACAACAAATTAAAGAAATTTTAAATAAATAAAATATTTATATTGTAGACTTTAAAGAATACTAGAAAAAACTGCATTCTCTGCAAAACTGCAGCTTGCTGAGTGACTTGGCTGAATGTAGTTGGAGCTGAAACCGAGTTAAAACAAGCTGAACAGAAACTAAAATTTGCAAAAGCTAATTAGCTACAAGCTAAAGTTAATTGAACAATGGCTGCCAGGTAAAATTAGCAAAACAGTAGCTACAAGGTAAAATGATCAAACTGTAGGTAAAAGCTAACATTTTTTAAATTATTTTTTTACATAATTTTCATCCATTTATTATTGTTATTATTATTTTCAATTTATATGCTTTGTTTTATGATTGGGGCAGCAGGGTAGCGCAACTGGTAGAACTGCTGCCTCTCAGCGAGAAGGTTGCCGGTTCAAATCCCAGTCCGGGGCCCTTCGTGCATGCATGGGTTTTCTCCAGGTACTCCAGTTTCCTCCCACAGACCAAAAACATGTATGTTAGACTAATTGGTAACCCTAAATTGTCCCTAGGTGTGAGTGAGAGAGTGAATGGTTGTTTGTCTCGTTTGTCTCTATGTGTCCCTGTCATGGACTGCCTGCAGAGACCCCTTCTTGCCAGGGTGTACCCCGCCCTTCGCACAGTGATTGCTGGACATGGGCACCAGTGACCCCTGTGACCCAAAATGGAAGAAGCGGGTAAAGGTAATGGATGGATGGATTTTACGATTGTCTACTGTCATCATCAGTCTTTGTTAAGAAATCAGGTCTCTCTTGTAAATGAGTCCTCGAGGCTCTATGAGACTAACCTGTATAGATAAAGGTCAGTGTTTCTCTCTGGAATGTTTTCTGTGAATAAAGGGAATATTTTGAAAAGTATAAAAGTTGCAAATATCAAAAGTCAGAGCATGAACGTCCAACTCGAGCTTTTAATTTAAATTCAAACTTTGATACTTTTTTAGTTAAAATGATAAAAGTACGCAGAAGTAGCCTTGAGTCCAAACTCTGACTCAATAGGAAATACGCATAAGCATGAATCATGAATAATTCAGAGACAACAGTTCTTTACCTGCACGTTTAAATAAATCTGTTTTTAATAAAAGAAAAGATTAAAAAAAAAAAAAGTTTAAAGCTGCTTATAGCAGCGCCCCCTGCTGACTCAAATTTGTCACTGCATTATGTGTCACGTGACTCCACTTCCGCTCTCGTGATGTCTGTCATTAAACATGAGAAGTCAACTGTACCCGAACTGGTTCTGTTTGTATTCAACATCTGCAGTCAAAAGACTCATCATGACTCTGATCGGACTGAACATCTGGCTGCTGCTGCTGTCTGGATCCGCAGTGAGTACTGGTTCTGTCTGGACCCTCAGATAGTACTGGTTCTGTCTGGACCCTCAGATAACAGATAGTACTGGTTCTGTCTGGACCTTCGGAGAGTACTGGTTCTGTGGTTCTATAGTACAAATATCTGTTAATATGTTCAGTCTGAGTATAAATATCTGTTTATAATAATAATAATGTCATCACTGTATGTTTCCATACAATGGCAAAATTAGTTTCTGCATTTAACTGGGGGAGTGGTGGCACAGAGGTTAGAAGATGGGCTTGTGATCGGAAAGTCACAGGTTGCCAGGTCAAAACTCAATTTAAGATATCTAGAATGTAACTACAGATAGTCAGACTACTCGATTTTATGTTAAAAGGGCTTGCCATAAAACACCCACACCTCCCTCCACCCTCACCCGCCCCACCCTGGGCCCCCGTGCAAGGCCCCCAACCCCCACCATCCGCTCCCCAAACAGGTCTCTCTTGAAAATGAGTTCTCGTGGCTCAATGGGACTACCTGGATAAATAAAGGGTAAATGGAAATGAAAAACTCATCCACCACCAGGTGGTGCAGTGGGCAGATATTGAAAGTGCCTGGGGGGCATTTTAATATTCAGTCTGAGTATAAATATCTGTTTAAATATATATTTAGTTTGAGGGCAGCACGGTGGCGCAACTGGTAGAGCTGCTGCCTCTCAGTGAGCAGGTCCTTTGTTCAAATCCCGTTCCGTGGGCCTTCCTGGGTGGAGTTTGCATGTTCTCTCCGTGCATGCATGGGTTTTCTCTGGGTACTCTGGTTTCCTCCCACAGTCCAAAAACATGCATGTTAGGCTGATTGGTAACTCTAAAATTGTCCCTAGGTGTGAGTGAGAGAGTGAATGGTTGTTTGTCTCGTTTGTCTCTATGTGTCACTGTGATGGACTTGCAACCCGTCCAGGGTGTACCTCGCCCTTCGCACAGTGATTACCAGACATGGGCACCAGCGACCCCCGTGACCCAAAATGGAAGAAGCGGGTAAAGATAATGGATGGATGGATGGATATTCAGTTTGTGATATTTGTGTGCTGACCTGCAGCTCGGAGCGCCTTCGTTCAGCCTGGACTATGAGAACGACTGCTTCCTTAAAGATGGACAACCATTCCGTTACATCTCAGGAAGCATCCACTACAGCAGGATCCCCAGGGCCTACTGGAGAGACCGGCTGCTCAAAATGTACATGGCAGGACTGAACGCCATCCAGACGTAAGTTGAACTTAAAGTGGGCTTTTATAGATTCAAGCCTTTGAGTTGTTAACTTTCCACAAGTTGTTGTTCACAGCAGACTGACTGAAAGTGTCTCATGGGAACAAAGACACTGTTTACAAAATTTACGAGCAGATTCCATGAATGGTTTGAATAATCTGGGTTCTTTGTGCAGCTACATTCCCTGGAACTACCACGAAGAGTCTCCGGGTCAGTATAACTTTACCGGCGACAGAGACGTGGAGTACTTCCTGAAGCTGGCTCAGGACACGGGCTTGTTGGTCATCCTCCGGCCTGGACCCTATATTTGTGCAGAGTGGGACATGGTGAGTCCGGCCGACACTAAATATAACAGGTTCTAAATGTTCTAAGAGGTTCTAACAGTGTTCTAACAGGTTCTAACGGTGTACTAACAGGTTATAACAGTGTTCTAAGAGGTTATAACAGTGTTCTAACAATCCAAAAAAAGTTCAATCTGGTCCTCTGGACATTCAATCAATAACGCGTACTAACAGGTTATAACAGGGTACTAACAGGTTATAACAGTGGTCTAACAGGTTATAACAGTGTTTAACAAGTTCTAACAGGTTATAACAGTGTCCTAAGAGGTTCTAACAGTGTTCTAACAGGTTATAACAGTGTTTAACAAGTTCTAACAGGTTATAACAGTGTCCTATAAGGTTATAACAGTGTTCTAACAGGTTATAACAGTGTACTAGCAGGTTAGAACAATGTACTAGCAGGTTATAACAGTGTACTAACAGGTTATAATGGTGTACTAACAGGTTATAACGGTGTACTAACAGGTTATAACAGGTTATAACAGGGTACTAACAGGTTATAACAGTGTTCTAAGAGGTTATAACATTGTTATAAGAGGTTATAACAGTGTTCTAACAGGTACTATCAGTGTACTAACAGGTTATAACAGTGTACTAACAGGTTATAACAGGGTACTAACAGTTATAACAGTGTTCTAAGAGGTTATAACAGTGTTCTAACGGGTTCTATCAGTGTACTAACAGGTTATAACAGTGTATTAACAGGATATAACAGTGTTATAAGAGGTTCTAACAGTGTTCTAACAGGTTCTATCAGTGTACTAGCAGGTTATAACAGTGTTCTAACAGATAATAGCAGGTTATAACAGTGTTGTAAGAGGTTATAACAGTGTTCTAACCGGTTATAACAGTGTAGTAGCAGGTTATAACAGTGTACTAACAGGTTATAGTGGTGTACTAGCAGGTTATAATTGTGTACTAACAGGTTATAACAGGGTACTAACAGGTTATAACATTGTTCTAATAGGTCATAACAGTGTTCTACGAGGTTCTCACTGTACTAATAGGTTATAACAGTGTTCTAACAGGTTTTAAAAGAAACTGTCCAGATGACCTGACTGAAAATTCTTGGATTGTATACCTGGATAATTGAGCATGGACTTTGTTAGGTTATAACAATGTCCTAAGAGGTTCTAACAGGTTCTAACATGTTCTAAATGTTCTAACAGATTCTAACAGTGTTTTAACAGTGTTCTGACAGTGTTCTAAGAGGTTCAACAGATTCTAACAGTGTACTAACAGATTCTTACAGTGTACTAACAGTTTCTAATAACTAAGCTAAAAACAAAAACACACGCTAAAGAAGTCGTCTCAGGGCACTGGACAGAAACATATAGCAGTAGGGCCAATATTTTAGGCCGATATAGGTGTTTGGGACCTGTCGATATCTGTGATAATTATCCCATTATTCTCCGATATAAACACTTCTCATTTCCACGCCTAAAATGCTGGAACCAGCCATAACTGTACAATGTATCCAGCATAGTGCGCATGAAGACAACTTTCAAGTCATGACCATTCACTTTAAGTTTCACTTTCATCACAGTCGAAGCAGCGAACAATACTGTGTAGTAGAGTTGCACTCGGGTCCAAATAATCCAAACCGACCCAGCCCCAGCCTGCAGCCATCATTTTCGAACCCCACCCAATCCGACGAATTATCAGTAATTACAGGTCCGAACCCGAAAAAAACAACATTTTTAATTAAGCTTACCACCGACTATTATTAATGGTTGGCGTACACACGCGGCTGAGTAAAGGGGCAGAAGATCAGAGCTTAAGAGCTGTCAAAGTGCATGAAATGCTTCCCCTGCTTCTGCCTGCATTGGGCCCTGCCCTGACATGTCGGATCTTTTGGGATCTCACCTGTTTGGGTCGTTGGCTGCGCGCATCCGCTGAGTGCAGCGGCTGAATGAACGTCCATTTGGGCGATGGATCGCTTTCTGGCAGTTTAGTCTCATCTGAAGCTTAACTGAACTTTATTTTACCTCGTTCAACGGGCCGGTCAGCGCGCGGTGAAATGGCCATGTGTGGCAGGTGCAGTATGGCAAGCCATGTTTGCATATATTGAATCATGTGCCGTGCCCCGGATGCAATGAAAAGCCCGACACCGACCCGGCCCACACATTAAGCACATTATTATGGCCCGTTCCGAATTCGGGTCGGGCCAGGCTCAGGGTTCGGGTTAGAAATGACAGCTCTACTGTTTATTTTAACTGATCTGTAAAATAAATCATCAATAATAAATTATCTTCAATCCTCCAACCTGCTTGTCATTAGCTACGTGCCTCTCAAGTTAGCAAGCTAATGTATAGATAACCTAGCATAGGCTATTGCCTTGTAAAACTTTATCCAGAACTATAAATCTAACGTAGAGGTAAAATATATCAGAGTTACAAACGTTTAGTTTAAAACTCTGGCATGAGAAGATTATATGCATTCCTTGGTTTTTTTTCTTCCTCCCTGGCTCTGATCGAGGTGGCTGCTTCTGTCATCCCTCCCCCGTTTTTCCTTCTTCCTGCTCTGCTCTCTGTGTGTCTGAAGTGCCTGGTTCACATCTCCCGAACATAAATTAAGAAGATTATGGATTTAGTATTGTGGGCATTCAACTCTATTGATAAGATTTTTTCATCAAAGCGACAAGATCCTGGAGAATCGGCGTGTCCAGCTGAGACTCACGCTGTGGGGTACGTCATGGATTCGTGGGGAGTGTGGCAGATGATGTGCCTCTCAGTCCTGTCTCAGGAGGATGTTGAAGACGTTTACATATTTGGAATTATGATAGTAGGGACTTAGCTTTTTGGCATTGGCGGGGCTCTGTTTTATCGACTTTTGAAGAAGACAGCGGCAGCAGTTTCGGCCATGGAAAAGCTTCCGAGTCAGTGTGAAGGTTTGGTCTGTGCAGTAGGAACTTTAAATCATCTGGTTTACGAGATTAACCTTAAGATGGAGGCAATTTATGAGAATCGCAGGCCACCTGCGGCTTCTGGGACTCGTCAGCGTGGTGGGTTCGACCTTGAGGGAGACTCATAGCATGGATCAGTGGAATGGAATCCCACAATTAGGCATTTTCGGAACCAGAACGCCCAGATGGACTCAAGGCTGAAGAAAAAAGTAACCTCTGCCTGAAATAAAACAAAAATCAAGTTTATCTAAATCTGATGCCCGACGGCCTCGGAGACAGGCCGACTATCAAATTTCTCCCAGGTCATGAGTACCCAAGGACAAAAAATCTACCCC
>NC_056500.1:35147809-35150079 GCF_014905685.2 Nematolebias whitei
CCCCCCCCCCCCCCCCCCCCCCCGAGAACTTTCTGTGCAAGCTTATCAGAACTGTCCGCTGAAACAACATCTTCAGAAACTGTGGCTGATCTGAAAAAACGCTCATGGACAAATCTCAACACCTTGATGTCAAATGCAAATGTAATCATGTTTTAATTGTGCTGCTGGTAGAGTTTTTTTATGTCTCAAATCATGTCCTGATAGACAAGATGTGAAAGATCTTTTTTTGTAATACCACTATCTACCCTCATGTTTCTACCCCTTTTCCTATCTAAGATTATTATCTGATAAGGATAAGAAGGCCACGCTTTCTATAGTTGCAGCTTCGTGCACTCCGCCCATCTTTAGGACGACTGTACGTACATATTCGCAAAGAAAAAACTCTGCTTCTGTCAATACTAATCAGGTCTTCACCAAACGTGACTGTTGAAACAATGAACAGGGAGGGTGTTTCTTTGTTTAATTTATACTTTGTATTTTTGTAACACACTTGATAACTTTAAGGTGAATATTTGAGGATAGAAAATGTGAATGCATGTTAAGAAGACTGTTTCAAGACTTCAGTTGTTAAAACAGGTTTAAAAGCAGCTGTTTACTTAAGATTCTTGGAGATGGACAAAGCTCAAAAATTTCCAGCCAATATATCAGTTATCAGTGATAGCCAAAGTTTACATATTGGTCAAGCTCTAGTTCCAACAGGTTCTAACAGGTTCTAACAGTGTTTGTTACCCTGACTGTGTTACCATCAGGGTGGTCTGCCTTCCTGGCTTCTCAGTAAGAAAGACATGGTGCTGCGGTCGTCAGACCCAGGTAAGCAGCAGAGACAGGTGAGACTGAGCTGCGTGTCGTACTGCAGGAAACACACAGAGCTGTGATGTGTGTGTTTGTGTGTGTGTTTCAGATTACATCACGGCTGTGGATAAATGGATGGGGAAGTTACTGCCAATGATTAAACCTTACCTGTATCAGAACGGAGGTCCAATCATCACCGTCCAGGTGAGTGTGGAGCTCTGGGCTCACCCTCCTGACTGTCTCATCTGTTGTTTGGCTTCTTCGTTAGCGAAATATCTTCTGAACCAGTAGACAGTTTTGTTAAAAGTAAGAATCTTTGGATGAACACCTGCAACTGATTACCTTTTGGAGTCAGATCCATTCAAGATGGCTGCCGCAACTAACTGAGCCTAGCCAACACAAAAGTGTCTGTAAGTCAGTCAGTTTTATAGATGTTGTGGTGTGGTAGTAGCTGAGAGTCCTTCCTAACACGTCACAAACGGCGGTGGGCGACATGCATTCCTTCGGGGGGTTCTGGTCATGTGACTCGTATTTTGACTTTTCAGGTGGAGAACGAGTACGGCAGCTACTTTGCCTGTGACTTTAACTACATGCGTCACCTGAGCGACGTGTTCAGGTCTCACCTGGGGGAGGAGGTGGTTCTGTTCACTACAGATGGCGCGGGGCTGAACTACCTGAAGTGTGGCTCGTTACAGGGCCTCTACGCCACCGTGGACTTCGGGCCAGGTGAGTGTGAATCATTTGTCTTTAAAATGAACGACGCGTCAAACAGGAGGTGCTGTGGACTGAACCAGAACATCGTAGATGATTGTGTGAATGTGGACAAACCAGTTGGACTTTTAGACATTGGCGTCCTGCTTTGTCTCTGAGTCAGATGACTCATTCATTCAACCTTTATTTATACAGGTTAGTCGCACTGAGTCACAAGGACTCATTTACAAGAGAGACCTGTTTTAAACAAGGAACACAGCTGAGGCACAGACAACTAGAGACAATCATATAAAATCATATAAAATGAAAAGTAAATAAAAGAAATGAAATAAAAACTAAACAAAAACAGCTACATTATAAAACGGTGTAAGATACTAAAAACAGGAACATGTCTATGTTGGTTTTTGCCATGAACTTAACAGATGTTTAAAGTCCTTTAGAGAGGTCAAGGTCGAGAGCTTCAGGTCTTTTTGTAAGATATTCCAGGAAACAGGAGCAAAGTAGGAGAAGGTCCTTTTGCCTAGTTCAGTCCTCACTGAGGGAACACTGCAGGTAATAATGTCCTGAGAGCGCACGCTGTAGCTGCACTCACGCAGAGACATGTAGGAGGAGATGTATGAAGGCAGCAGACCAAGAAGTGATTTAAAGATGAAAATGTACCAGTGAGAGAGTCTGCATGAAGTTAATGATGTCCAGTTAACCAGTGAATACAGGGTGCAGTGGTGGGTACGATAATCACAGCCAGTTATGAATCTTAGTGCACCATG
>NC_056500.1:35155079-35159873 GCF_014905685.2 Nematolebias whitei
CATGGTGCACTAAGATTCATAACTGGCTGTGATTATCGTACCCACCATTGCACCCTGGATTCACTGGTTAACTGGACACCATTAACTTCACACAGACTCTCTCACTGGTACATTTTCATCTTTAAATCACTTCTTGGTCTGCTGCCTTCATACATCTCCTCCTACATGTCTCTGCGTGAGTGCAGCTACAGCGTGCGCTCTCAGGACATTATTACCTGCAGTGTTCCCTCAGTGAGGACTGAACTAGGCAAAAGGGTCTTCTCCTACTCTACTCCTGTTTCCTGGAATATCTTACAAAAAGATCTGAAGCTCTCGACCTTGACCTCTCTAAGTGGCTTTAAGAATCTGTTGGACTCCTGGCAGGGACCAATGCAGACATGATCCTGTTGTTAGTTTTCTACATTTGTCTTGGAATCTAGCTGTTTTTTGTTTTGTTACCTTTTCCTTTTAGCCATCCTATTTGTTAAAAAAACAAAAAACAAAAAAAAAAAACTGTAGTATGCTTTTTTTATTTTTATTTATTTTTATAATTGTTTATTGTTGTTGCTGTTGTCCATTGTTGTCATCTTTCTTTGTTGAAATCAGGTCTCTCTTGTAAATGAGTCCTCGAGGCTCAATGGGATTGACCTGTATAAATAAAGGTTGATTGATTTAACTGATGCAGTTCCTGATTTTTCCAGCAGGTGGCGGTAATGATCATTTATTGGCTGCAGGTCCCTTTCTGTCCAGCAGGGGGTGTAAAGATCCTTGATTGTGTGCAGTTTCCCAGTTTGTCCAGCAGGTGTCGGTAATACTCAGAGTCGGGTGGATCCAAACTACCATTAGAGTAGAAGAAGAAGTGTGACGGCGGTCTGTTGTAAGTTTAACTAGTTTCACTGAGGAAATAAGATTTTTAGAAGTGTTTACTTCATCAACGAGGTCTTAACATTTAAACTGAAACATCTTATGTTTGTTTTTAAAGTAATTTGTCAGTAATTAGGCAGTTTTTATTACGTGGCGGTGATCAGCGTTAGCTTGCTAGCTATCATTCCGGAAACAGTTTTTATTTTTAGTTTGTTTTGCTTTAAAGAGCTAACTAAAACTTTCCACATCTGTAGACAGCAGCTTGTTAGCTCCCGTATAAGAATATCTGAATGCTTGAAGCCAACATTAACCTGTATGTAATAATTGTGTTTTAAATCCTCCACAGATTCCAGCCCTGTTAGTTTGTTTGTTTGTTTGTTTGTTTGGGACAGACTCTCAAACGCAACATCTGGAAACCCAGGATGCTGTAACCCTGCCAACCCACAGAGTTTAACATCATGATCCAGTGCCTAAATAAGGGGACATTTTGTACCCTGACGACCCAGGCTGCTTGACACTGAGGATTGCTGTCCTCTGAGTAAGATCTGTAAACCAGCTCTGTCTTCGTCCAGACCATGGTGGACAATCGGTATGCCACAGCCCTGGTCATCGGCTCGGTTCTGAGCCTGTTGGCCACGGTCTACCTCTCTGTGGCGGTGGGAACCCAGCACTGGTTCCAGTACAGCAGCCCGCCAGTCAAACAGGGTGTGAACCTGTCAGAGCTCAAAGAGGAGTTTATCGGCGGTGACTTCGATGAAAAAACCTACAGCGAAGCCATGTTCCATCTGAACGGCACCCTGGGACTGTGGTGGAGGTGTATCCAGGTCCCCAGCCCGTCACACTGGTACAAACAGCTAGGTATTACTGTCTGTTCAAAATACTACACCTTTATTAAGCACGCAACAGGACACCTGTGCTTCCTCTGCCAGAGTTTTGTTTCAAGTGATGCTTTACTGATACATATAAGACTCACAACATGTAAAACTGTACAAAAGTTTATACTGTGCAATAGTTTAACCTCAGATTTCTTTAGACTGTGCTTCCAAATGAGTCAGACCTGTATGATCCGTTTCTCAACGTCTTGTTTTTCTTTGCGGCTTTTTCCACTCATTTTGGGCCCAGTTCTTCTACCCGACCACGAAAACATGGTTTGTGCCTAAAAAAAGGAACAAAGTAGATAAATGGAGAACAAAAAGAAGTGTCAGGCCCAAAATAAATATAACATTCAGCCAAGATCTAAATCCTTCAGCTGATCTTTAAATTGCAGCTGCGATGGAGAAATGGCAGGTGGTGGTGGTTCAGAGAACAACACTGGGTGGGATTGATTGGACACAAGCTGCGGTATGAGACGTCTTTATTTGCAGTGGTGTGCTGAGACCTTGGAGGAGCTGAAAGCACTCTGTGTCCCTGTGAAGGGAAGAGTGTTGTTGATTGAAGACAGATGTGGTATGAAGGGGATCAGTCCTTTAAATAACCTGTTGGGACCTGCTCATTCTAAAACTCTTTGTTTCATGTTAAACTGCTTTAGTGTTCCTGTGTTAGTCAACTTTAAAAGATCACAAGAAAGTCTGGCTTCTTGTAGACAAAGTCAAGTCAAATGTATTTGTATAGCACGTTTAAAACAGGAACTGCTACCAAAGTGCAATAAAAGATAAAGGACTCGAAGGGAAAGACGACTGAGAACTTTTGCACAGTGCTGTATATTTTTATTTGTTTCATGGTTTTGAAGATAAGTGGGGATAGATGTAATAGAGAAATGTGATTTTTAAAGACAGCCCAAGGGTTTTGAAGGTTAACGTCTGTATTCTGCTCCGTTTGTGCAGCTGTTGCTGCCTCTCAACATGTAAGGAAATACTAGACACCATACAAGAACCAGGATGTTGAAGCTGGAGTGGGTACTGCATCCTCACATCCCTAGTCCTCAGCCTCTGGTTGAACTGGTTCCTACTGGCTTCATTTCTCAACAATGGATGAAGGTGGTGACACCTGGTCAGGTGTTTCCTCACATGTCGATGGTTTCTGCTGGTTAAAATGCCTCAGTTATGTTCTCAGGAGATGTTGGGAATCCTCACCTGACTGTCACCATTACACTTTTGTTCTAGATATTAATATGAAACTCGTAGAGATTTTATTTTTAGTGCAGCCTCAGCTGATGTTCTAAACAAGGCAAGTTAGTCGAGCAAATTCAGAGTTGTGACTGCATGACGTGAAGGCGTCAACGGTCCAACCAGTCCAAGATGTCCGCGTTCGTTCCTGGAGGTAGAATTAAACGAGATGAAACCAGAGTTCTGGTTCAAAAGCACTTGAATTTATTAACAAATGCTGACTTGTAGTACCTTTAAGAGGTATGTTACACCATTTTAAATTTAAACATTAGAATCTCGAGCTGATTCTGACTGCCTGGCCCTGTTTCACGGTTTCTTTAAGGCAGTGATGATATGTGCTCCAGCATCAACATGTGGCATGGAGGCTGCACAGCTGCAGAAAGAAAAGCTCTGCAGAGTGGTGAAGGCTGCACAGAAGTCTGTTGGAGTCAGCCTCCCCACCATCACAGACATCTGCACCTCCAGATGCAGGAAGAGGGCCACCTGCATCATGAAGGACCCCACTCACCCAGCACACATAGTTTTTGCTCCACTCCCCTCAGGCAGGAGGTTGAGGAGCATTAAGTGTAGAACCACTAGACTGAGGAACAGCTTCTACCCTGAGGCTGTTAGACTCATGAATCTCTAACTAGAATAATCACTGTGAAAAAAATCACATCATGATGCTGCTGATCTGTTGCATGTTGCTGCTGATCTCTTTCATGTTGATGTGTTCATGCGTGCTCATCTGCTCACACAGACTCATGTTCATGCTGCTGTTCTATGTAATGTTTTTATGCTATTAGTGCTTTGTGTATTTATAGTTGATGTTTTTCTTAGTTCATATCTTAGATCTTATTACTGTTTTTCTTACATTTTATTGTTTGATGTAACTGGGACCCTGTGTACATAATCTCGTTCCACCATATGAACCACATGAGATGCGAATGACAAATAAATCTGACTCTGATATTTGAAGCAAGCAGCTCAGCTGGATCCGTTGTCTTTGTTCACTTTAGACTCCACGATGGAGACGAGCTGCGTGAGCTTCACTCTTCCTCAGCAGTTCAGCCCCAAGTACAAACCTCCCCGGATCAACAAGGACGAGGAAGACCTGCTGAGAACATGTGAGGACTCGACTTCAGGCTGTTTTAACAAACAAACATTTCCCTAAATCCCACACGTTAGGAGAGTTCTTGATAAATGTGCAAAACATTGAAGTGTTTGTCGTTTTGAGACGTTAGATCTAGTTGTTGGATCGTCTTTGTGTCAAAGGACCACAGATGATGTTGGGTTTGAATGTTTTCAACAGACTGTGTTTAAACTACGCAGTTATAATCTGTATCCACACTGACTCTTTTATTGTCTTTTCTGCAGACCTCTGGAGGTCCCAGTTCCTCCTGCCCTTGGTGTCTCTGGCTCTGGTGTTTCTCAGCGGTCTTGTGGGGGTCTGTGCATGCCTCTGCCGCAGCTTCACCCCAACTGTGGGCGTCGGCGTGCTCCATTTTCTTGCAGGTGAGAGAAACACGACCTCCTATAAATAAAATCTAAGGTTATGTTTTAGATTTCTGTGGGTGGAGAGCAGTGAAACTCTTAAACTGACCCGTACTTGAAGTCCGAATAAAAAGGGTTACTCAAGACAAAGACAAGTCCTGTTGAATGACAGGTTTATCTGTGAATAACACTGAATAAACTGTAAATAATAATAAAACATGAAAAAATGAGACGAAGAAACAAGCATCTGAAGATCTGACTGTCAGGAGGACCTGAAGATGGACAGGAACAGTTCACAGGCTGGATCCTCTGAGACCAGGAGAGATCTTAGGACAGGTCCATGAGAGACCTTAGGACAGGTCCATGAGAGACC
>NC_056500.1:35159883-35166710 GCF_014905685.2 Nematolebias whitei
ATGAGAGACCTTAGGACAGGTCCATGAGAGACCTTAGGACAGGTCCAGGAAAGACCTTAGGACAGGTCCAGGAGGACATGGCTGCTTGGTTTTCTCCAATGGAGGAGAACTTTCTCACAAGTGAAGCTGGAGACAGGTTCAGCTTGGTCTGGTTTGGACCATCTTAGCTAGAACATTCATCAACAAAAGTTCATCTGAATTATTTTACAAAAAGAAGTTGTTTAAGTATCAAAGTTCTGTTAGATAGAACAAAGTTCAGTCAACTAAAAAATAAATCCCCTGAAGTTAAGCTGAGGAACCTTCAGAGGCTGCCTTCATCTGAGGTTCTGATCAGGAAGGATACGTGAAGTCAGCTGTGGACACAAGTCTGTCCCAAAGACGATTGGTTTCCCATCAAACACACACCTCAGAGTTCAAAGGTTAAATGCTAACCTCACAAGCTAAAAGGAGAGAAGAGGTGAAACACTGCTGATCAGAACAAACACAGATTTAAATGATTTGTCGTACTCAAATCAGAAACACCGGACTGAACAAACGCTGATTTATTCAGAGTTTCCCTGACAGTCAGGACCACTCATCAGATACAGGATCTGGTTTTATGGTCCAGCCTCCTCGTTACCATGGAGACAAGATGGTGCCTGTTGTCCATCTGAGGAAAAATAAAGTGCTGATGCGAGACCGAAACAAATATACTTCCTGTGATGGTTGGAAAATGAATCCATGTTTGATGAAATCAATGCACACGCTCTGTGTTCCCTCGCGACTCACGTCACCATCAGAAAAATAATAATTTTCTTCATCTGCAAACTTCAAAGATTAAAATCAACCATAAATCATTTATACAGTGACCTAGAAGTTTGTTTTTCATCCAGACAATTGTTTAAAAGTCTGTCTTTTTCTCAATCCATTCAGCTTGAGGACAGAATGAAAACAAATTTATATGATTTTTATACATTTATTGAAGATAAAACCTTATTTACATAAAACACCTATAAAAAGTAATCACAGGCTTTTGTGGCTGTCATAAACCAATGATGGTAAAAATAAATTAACTTTCTTTACAAATAAATTAAAATAAACCTCCAATCTTAGTGATAAAAACAAATCAAATAAGTGATTACATAACAATCTCATAACATAATAAGAGATTACATAATGTAATGCCACTTTGATTGGTGATATGTGCTGCTGATTTTCCATGCTGCTGATCTCTATTCATTCGTACTAATCTGCTCACACAGACTCATGTTCGTGCTGCTGTTGTTCGGCGTATTGTTTTGCACTATTGGTGTTTAGTGTATTTCTTAGTTTAAATCTTAGATCCTTTCTTTTACAAGTTATATTTTTGCTGTTGTTGGATGTAACTGGGACCCTGTGTACACAATTTTGTTCCACCTCATGTACCACATGTGGTGCAAATGACAATAAAGAACCTTGAACCTTTAAATACTGACCCTCTTTAAAGTGACCGTCCTGAAAACAGATTAGATTATTGAGTTTATACCAATTCTATTAACTGTCAAAATACTATTAGATTAAAGAAACAAGTCGGCATGGAGTCAAAAGGATTTTTAAGAACCTAAACAGCCCCAGGAGTTCTGTTAAAATGGGAGAAATATGGAACATGTGTAAATCTACCAAGAGCAGGCCGTCCTCACAAACTGAGACTGTGAAGGAGAAAAATGAGGGCGATCACCAGGACACCTGAGACCACTCTGAAGGTGGTACAGGCTTCAGCAGGTGAGATGGGAGAGACTGAGCATACAACAACTGTAGCCTCAGTTCTTCACCAGTCTGAGCTTTAATACAGAGAAGCTGTTGAAGAAAGCTCAGATTCATCTGTTTGTTTAGATTGTTTAGAAACTCTAGTCTCTGTTTCTGCTGTTTTGTTTCTTCATGCTGGATCGTTGGACTTTTGAACGATAGTTTCGTGGCGTAGCTGATTAAATTTGTTTATACAAAATAAACAGTTTGAAGAAGATCCTCAAAGCGTGCTGGTCCTTCCTTTAATCCAGGGGTTGTAGCTGAAACATCTACGTGCAGTAATCTCTGAGTGTTGGATTAAAGCTGAAGCTCTTTCATCTTCGACCTTCTCTCATCCTGATGCCTTCTTGTCTCTGTGCTCTACTCATCAGGTCTGTGCTCTCTGGGTACCGTCTGCTGTTTCCGGGCCGGTGTTGATCTGCTCCACTACAGTTACCCCCCACCAGGAGGGGTGGAGGGCTCCATGGGCTGGTCTCTCTACCTCGCCCTCATCTCTTTCCCTCTGCAGATGATGGCAGCCGCCCTGTTTCTGTGGGCAGCCAAAAGTCACCGCAAAAACTACACTCCCATGACGGCTTACAGGGTGGCCTAAATGAGAGCACTTACGTTCTTTTAGTTGGATCCAAACGTCCCTCAGGGTGTTTTGTGGTTCAGGGAGGTTGTCAGTCAAGTGCAGTATGCAGCTTGTAACGTTTCACTTCCTCTGTAACAGTCTTTTCTTAGAAGAACACGGTTACAGAGCAACACAAACCACATGAGTAACGAGGAAGTCTGCAGCTGATCATCACAGATTGAGTTTTTTAAGTGTCTTTTCTCATCTTTGCCTTTTGTGCTTGTTTTTAGTAGATGTCGCCTGCACCTTCTGATGGTCACTTAGTTTCTGAACTCTTGTGGTTTTTGCCTTCCACCTTTTGTTTGGTTGCCAATTCATCTGAAGCTGCTCACCGCATCGCCCTTAATAAAATCCATAAACCCACATTGTCTTGAACTTCAGATCTGCAGGGATCCGAGTGTAGGTCTCCATTTCTGTTGGACGAACTTTTCTGCCGCACCTGTTATTTGAATGTTGTCACGTTTGCATGATTTTAAATATCAAGCCTTTGCACGTCTTTCAAGCTGACCTTTCCATCCTCTGTGTTAATTATGGATTTTAGTCTGTGGTAGAAAACCACTAAATGTCAGAAAATGTCGCTCACTAAAAATAAAGCCACTCACTCTTGATGGAGATAATCTGCTTTTACACAATTACAATTAGTCTGTTGAACTGCTGATGCTCTTCTGCCTCTTCACATGTCGAAACTTGTGTTTCCCAAATACTTTAAGTTAGGTGTGTGGTTTTGTCTTTAGCCCTGACTTGTTTTTATTAATGAGCCTTTTACAGACACAAAACGTCCTCGCCTCGATTCAACTAAAGCACTGAGCAGATAAATGAACGTTCAGTCCTGAACCGACAATCAAAGTCTGGCAAACCGTTTTTACACATCACTGAAAGAACATGTTGATTTGTTTTGAGTTACAAAGTTGTGGTCAGCACAAGGACATAAAGGCTGTAAATGTTGAAGCACACCAATTATTAATAAAGTTATCGTTCACAGAATTTCTTTGATGTTTCTTTTGTTTGATTAAAACATCGAAGGTGTTTTTGTCCCAAGGGTTTAAACTAAAGCTGATGAGAAGGGACGAGTTGAGATGAGGCAGCTCTCGAACACTCTGTTGAGGATGACTCTCTGCTACCACACCAAACTCTTCAGCCGTGTGTGTGTGTTGACGGATGTTGAGTAGCTGTGTTTGCAGTTTGACCTGAGCTCACCGAGACTTAATGATTCGTGGATGAAAATCCAATGAATACTTTGAAAGTTTCAAGAAAACGCATTCAGCCAATTATTAGATATTTTGCTAACACTTGGAAACACACAGGCTCAGGCTAAAACATGGCCTCCTGCCTCAGCAGGTATTTTCTCTCTTGTAGAAATGTTCTCACCTGTAAACTGGAGGTTTATGAATTTTTTGTGTGTGTGACTTAATCAAATGAAACTTTATTTTCCTGAGTTGGTTAAAATGAAGTAAAAAAAAAAAACAAGCTGGTAAAATTATATTTAAAATAATCATGTTTCCATTTAATTGTAAAAAGTAATCAGTCTTTCAGAACTTTTTTTTGGCTGATTGATCTTAAAGTGATTCAGTGAAGTATAAAAGTTGAGAATTAGGCGGACAGAGGTGATCGGACACTTTGATCTTCGGCTGTTATCCAGCTCGTTGAAGGTGATGGAGCTCAGGCTGCACTTTGTTTCAGCTCCTACTTTGCTCCAGTTGCTTTCAGCTCCTCAGACCAATGGAGGGCAAAGTGAAAGTTGTCCTCCGAGCTAAATGGAAAGCAATCTTCTTCTCGTAGTAGGCACATTCGTTCACAAATAAAGGGTAGAACTCCTCTCCATCCTCGTGCTTCACTGTTTCCCCAGAAAACGACAAGAACGCCGGATCCCCCGACCGCAGGGGCTGAAAGTCATTATCCTGGAGACAAAACGCTTATTTAAGATTTACTCTTTGTCCACAAACCAAACTATGAAAGCATCTTTGAAGGAATAGTTCAGACCTTTAGATGTGGGATTCTGTATAAAGGCTTTAAACAAACGTCTTTTATTTCCCGTCATTTCCACAGAACCCACTTCATAAGATCTGAACTCTCACTTTAAGCTTTGACATCTGCCTCCATCCATCGTGTACCTGCAGCTCGGGGTGTATGACAGCAGTTATTTCACCGGCTGCATCTCTTGGATAGTCAACACTTTTTACGTAAGTGAATGCTTCCACTTCGCCTCCTTCAAAAGTGTGTCCTGTTGGTCCAAAAGAGAAGGGAGGGTCAAAAGAATAAAACTTATTGTGTCCATGTCTAATGACACTAACATTAAAGAAGATCCTGCACAATGAAAACAAATGTGTTCCTGAAATGAGCTCAGCAGCCACTAATAATTTACCAACAATCAGAGGTTTGATTCTTACCAGAATTGAACTCCTGCAGCCACGTTAACGTGAGGTCCACTGCTGTTTTCATCATGTTAAAGATGTCAGCTCGGAGCACGCCGTTGGGCTGAGGCCCCACTTCTATAGCTGCAAAGAGGGAACATTCTGCACACATTCACACTACAAGGAAAGCTTCATCCTGAAAGCAGCACTTCAAGTTACCAAAGCCATGTTTCCCCACCGACTCCAGGGAATAAGCATCAGCGCTCGCTACGTCCAGCTGGAGCACTCTCACAGGCACTTGAGTCATCTTACTCTGAAAAACAAGTTGGGTTTCATCTTTTACCCTTCCAAGATTTATTTTGTCCAGTCCAGATAAAGTCCAGCGCAGACAAAGGAGTCAGAGATGAGGAGAACCTGAAGATTTAAAGTGGGTCACACACAGACTCAAACTCTCCGTATACTGAGTTAGGATGAAGCTGAAGACTGGGGGTGTTTCAGACACACATCCATGTGGGATGCCTCTTAATATTTCTGTTTCCATTTCTGGTGATGGAACATATCCAGTACTGTTCTTTACAAGACAAAAGTGGATCTAAAGCATGCAGTCAGAACTTCTGTCTTTAAGATGACGGACCGGTTTGCAGCGAAGAACCTCAAAACTCGACTTTCTGACCTCAAAGAGCCTCTGCTTTGAAAATTATCACCATAAATTCAGTCAAGATTCTGTAGAAAACAGGAGATTATATGATGAAAATGTATGTCTGCACTGACAGATCTATAGAAATATCTTTATTGCTTTCATTTATTAGACAGTCAGATTAAAAAAATGGATTTTTTTTAACAGAACTCTAGAAGAGATTTATCAAACATGCTACAGGTGAATTAGCTTAACTTGATAAGTGTGTTTGTGAGGAGCTCATATTTTCATGGCATTTTAAATTATCATCAGTTTGAAGACATTTTGAAGTGTTTATTAAAAAGTTAATCATGTCACAAACTTAAATCTAAGATTATTTGAGTGTTTTAGCCCAATTGTTGCTGACATCTAAAAAGAGTGAACATGCAGCTGAAGGTGCTTTTTATTCCATGATTTGTTGCACCGGTTCTTGTTGTGCAGTGTTGTGTTGTAGTCTTTGACACCACGATCATATTGAAGACGGCCTCTGACAGGTTGTGCGATGAGCGTCTTACCTGTATGTATTTGTAAATGTGCAGGTTGATCCAGTCCAAGGAGTAAAAGATGAGAGTCAGGCCCATGTTGGCCGTGGTGTTGTGCAGGTCTATGAGCAGATCTACGGCCTCCTCGCTTCCTTTGGGTCCCAGCTGAACGTTCAGCTCCTGGGCTCGTCTCACCTCGTAGGGAGTCCCGTCTGTTGTGGGAGAGCTGAGAGACGGTTGGACATCATTAGGAACATGGCAGAGCCCTCAAATGGAAAACCCCAGTCCTAAATAGGTCAAGATGTGGTGTAAAATGTCAATAAAAGCAGAATGCAAAGATGTCAACATCTATTCAACCATATTTTATTTCCATTAGATCAAAGTTAACATTTGTTAAACTAAAAAAATGTACTTTTTTTAAGGAAAAAAATAGTTAATTTTGAATTTTATGACAGCACCAAATCTCAAACAAAGACTGGACAGAGTCCTGTTTCCTCTGTGAAGCTTCTCTTCTTTATTGATCATCAATCTGTAAATATTAAATACCAGAGGAGACCAGCTGCTGGACCTGAGGAAACCAGCTGCTGGACCAGAGGAGACCAGCTTCTGGATCTGAGGAAACCAGCTGTTGGACTAGAGGAGACCAGCTGCTGGACCTGAGGAGACCAGGGAGGCCTTGAAGGACCAGAGAAGACCAGCTGCTGGACCTGAGGAGACCAGCTGCTGGACCTGAGGAGACCAGCTGTTGAACCCGAGGAGACCAGCTGCTGGACCTGAGGAGACCAGCTGCTGGACCGGAAGAGACCAGCTGCTGAACCTGAGGAGGCCAGGGATGTCTTGAAGGACCAGAGAAGACTAGCTGCTGGACCTGAGGAGACCAGCTGCTGGAACTGAGGAGACCAGCTGCAGGACCTGAGGAGACCAGCTGCTGGACCTGAGGA
>NC_056500.1:35166720-35181324 GCF_014905685.2 Nematolebias whitei
GGAGACCAGCTGCAGGACCTGAGGAGACCAGCTGCTGGACCTGAGGAGACCAGCTGCTGAACCCGAGGAGACCAGCTGCTGGAGGCTTTTACGGATCTGAGGAGACCAGCTGCTTGACCTGAGGAGACCAATTGCTGGACCAGAGGAGACCAGCTGCTAGAGAGTTTGGAGGACCTGAAGAGTCAACTTGATGAAGATTTTTGGGGGAACTGTTGTCCTACTGGTCTGATATAGGACTGTACTGGGTCTTGTTTGCTGTATTTTCATTTCATGATGCACCAAATGTTTATAATTACCAGGAGGTCTGACTTCAGGCATGTCAGACCAGCACCAGGACTCTTCAAAGCCATGCTGTAGTCATGGATGCAATCTGTGGTTGAGCATTGTTTTGCTGGAATATGCAAGACGTTCTCTGGAAAAGTCATCTGGACTGGATCATTAGTTGTTTTAAAACCTTTAAATACTTTTCTACATTGATGGAGAATTTCCAAGTGTATTAACTTTCCATGCCCTGGGCACTAATGTACTTCCATACCATCAGAGAGGCAGGCTTTAAAACTTTTCTCTGATAACATGCTGGATGGTCCCTCTCCTCTTTACCATGAAGGACAGGGAGTCCATGGTTTTCAAAATGAATTGTTTTGTCTGACAGTTCTGGACTTCCCCTGAGTCCATTTTAACAAGCTCTGGTCCAGAGAAGACTGCAGCGGCTCCGTATGGTGGAGAAGAGGAATGTTAACAATGTAGGACTGAGGGTGGCAACTCTAAATGTGGGAACAATGACAGGCATAGATGGAGAGCTGGCTGACATGATGCAGAGAAGATGTTTTATGTGTCCAAGAGACCAAGTAGAAGGGCAGGAAGACTTGCAGCATCGGAGCAGTTTTTTTTTTTAAATTCAACCTTTATTTACACAGATAAATCACACTGAGCCTCAAAGACTCATTTACAAGTGAGACCTGTTTAGACAGACAAAAAGTAATGAAAGTGACACGTACAGGATATGGAGGCAAAAAATTCCTATAAAGCTCTCACTCCTTAGTCGAGAAAAGATAGCCTGAGATTGAAAAAAACGTTCTGCACATAGGCACATAGTGATGCAGAGTGACATATTTAAACTGTTTTACCATGGTGTGGATAGAAAGAGAAATGGAATAGGGGTGATCCTGAAGGAAGAGTTGGCAAAGAATGTAGTAGAGGTGAAAGAGTGTCAGATAGGGTGATGTGTCTGAAGGTAGAAGTAAAACATCTGATGCTAAATGCTGTCAGTGGTTATGCTTTTAGGATTTTAGTTCCGCAGAGGCAGAGCTTAAATGGGGGGTTCCGCAGGGGTCCATCCTGGGTCCCCTCCTATTCTCTTTATACCTGCTGCCGCTTGGTGCTATTTTCCGGAAACACAACATGCCCTTCCACTTCTATGCCGATGACTGTCAAATTTACTTCCCCCTAAGACACAATGGTACATGCTCTATTCAACCGCTGCTCGACTGCCTGGCTGACATCAGGGACTGGATGGCTTTAAACTTCTTAAGTTTCAGTGATAAGAAGTCTGAAGCCATGTTGTTCCCTCCCAACGACACAATCACAAACCACTGCATCGACCTCTCCGCTCTAACCCTGTCAGAAAAACAAAGAGTCACTAATCTGGGCGTGATAATGGACCCTTCCCTGAAACTTAACAATCATGTAAACGTGATTGTTAAATCATGTTTCTTCCAACTGAGGCGGCTGCCTAAACTGAAGCCCATATTGTCCAAAAAGAACCTGGAGACAGTAATACATGCATTCATTACATCTAGGCTTGATTACTGCAATTCGCTCCTGTTTGGTATCAGTCAGACCTCCATTGCACGACTACAACTTGTCCAGAATGCAGCAGCCCGATTTTTAACCAGTACGGGCAAAAGAGAG
The DNA here is from genome assembly GCF_014905685.2 of Nematolebias whitei. Lineage (NCBI taxonomy): Eukaryota > Metazoa > Chordata > Actinopteri > Cyprinodontiformes > Rivulidae > Nematolebias > Nematolebias whitei. Next base: position 35,168,632 of record NC_056500.1, read on the forward strand.
CACATTACACCAGTTTTGGCCTCACTGCACTGGTTACCGGTTCACTTTCGAATCCAGTTCAAAATACTCATGTATGTCGACAAATCACTGAACAGTTTCGCAACCCCCCCCCCACCCCCCATCTCTCTGATCTGCTACAACCGTATGTCCCATCGCGTTCCCTGAGGTCAGCGGACCAGTTGCTCCTCACAGTTCCAGGAACTCGTCTTAAGTGCAGAGGTGACAGGGCCTTCTCTGTAGCAGGACCAAGACTTTGGAACGAGTTACCTCTGCTTGTCAGACAGGCCCCCTCCCTCTCGGTTTTCAAGTCCCGTTTAAAAACCCACTACTATTCGGTGGCTTTCAACACCAGATGATCTGTGTTTTGAACCTGTATGCTCCACACTGGTTTGTCATCACTATCTGCATCATTTTTATGTCTATATTCTTATTTACCTCATTTTGTATATTGCTTTGTGTGTTGTTTTGTCTGTACAGCACTTTGGTTGGTCTTGTCGCTGTTTTAAGTGCTTTATAAATAAAGTGGTATGGTATGGTATGGTATGGTATGGTATGGTATGGTATGCTCCATAGGTTGGATGTGACATAAAGGAGAAATACACATTTTGGAAAGATCTGGATGAAGTGATGGAGAATATTCCCAGGGAGGAGAGAGTGGTGATTGGAGCAGACCTGAATAGACATGTTGGTGAAGGAAACAGAGGAGATGAGGAAGTGATGGGTGGGTTTGGTGTCAAGGAGGAAGTACAGAGAGGGTCAGTAAGAACTTCATGGTGTCTTTGTGGATTGAGAAAATCATATGACAGGACAGCAGGACATGTTAGACTGGTACAGGACATGTATGAGGACAGCAGGACAGTGGTAAGATGTGCTGTAGGAGTGACAGATAGCTTCAAGGTGGAGGTGGGAGTGCATCAAGGATCAGCTCTGAGCCCCTTCTTGTTTGCTCTGGTGATGAACTGACTAACATATGAGGTCAGGCAGGAATCCCCGTGGACTACGATGTTTGCAGATGACATTGGGATCTGTGGTGAGAACAGGGAACAGGTGGAAGTTAACTTGAAGAGGTGGAGGTATGCACTTAAAGAAGAGGAATGAAAGTCAGCCGTAGTAAGACAGAGTATGTGCGTGAATGACTCACTGTGTAGACTCCTGAAGAGGGACTAGCTGAAAGAAGAGGAAGACTGTGCTTCATTGTAAATAAATTATGGGTTTCTGAGATTTATTTTGAATCACTGCATTCTGATTTTATTTACATTTACTCTCTGTCAGGTTGTGGGTTGCACGGATCCTTCATGTCAGCTTCTCTTTTGTTGAGCTTACCTCAGCAGAGCGTCTGTGAAACAGCGGTTCAGATCCATCTCCACGTATCTTCTGCAAGCATCAGTGGCTCGTGGGTTTGTCAGAACGGTGGTTACAGAAACCGGTCCCAGTTTGTCCATCTTCTGTTTCTGCAGCTCTCTCACGATGTAGACACCTGTCAGCTCATTCCCATGCGTCCCACCACAAATGGCCACCCTTAACACCGGATCAAAACAGGTTTTCTCCATCTGCAGGGCCAAAGACAACACAGATGTTGTGTCTTTGTTGATTTACAATCAGCAAAGACCCAGTCCAAGAGTCTGACCTGGAACTGGGCTTCGAAGACTTTAAAGTCCAAGGAGTTAATGATTTATGTAAAGAGGTGAGCAGAAGATAGACTTTTACTTTTTAAAGCATCTTCAAACAAACATTGCATGAACAAGTTAAAGTGTCTGAGACAGAAAGCTGCTCTCACATGTTGGATTATCTTCAGGAGTATAAATGAAAGCAAGCAGCTAATTCCCAAACATTTCCTAAAATGAAAAGGTTTAAAACTAACTATGTGTCCTCCGGTCAGTGTATTTTTCTGGTCAGGTGTTTCAGTTCTTCATGTTTCCACATCAAATATAAATCAAATGACTCTCCTCTGAGATCGGATGAGTTTTTAAATGTTGGTCGGATGTGCCTCATTCTGTTTGTCCTGAAGGTGGAAAACTGTTTTAACAGCCTTGAATAAACTCAGATTATTTTAAATCGAGAGCACTGATCTGTGAATGCAAGTGGGTCAAAGGTTAAACCTCACAAAGTGAACACAAACTGCTGTTTTTACACTTTAACACGTTAGTTATTCATGTTGTGGTTTCATTATTGTTCATAACTGATGGAGCTTCTACTCACTCAAACCAAGTCAAACTAAAGGGCATATTTTTTATTGTTTTCAAACTGACCCTCTGAATGTCCATGCTTTGTTTATTGGTTAAAACACAAGTAATCTGTTTTATCAATTTAATCTGGGGCCTGACTGCTCCGTTTTCAGTCTTGAACCTTGGATTTAAATCAAGTTTCTGCTCCGTGTTTCAGGTCAACAACAGAAACCACAGTAAGACAAAAAGGCCCGACACCATCAACCAGGTGAGAACAGTTAACTTTACCTGCTCCTGGAAACTAAAGGACGAACATTAAAGATACTCTCGTGTCTAAATGACGGAGTAGTTGTTGTTTTGGTGAAACATTGAAAATAACATTTTGAGCAACCTCATGGAAATTTACACCAATAACCCTCAGCTTCTACTACAACAAATTTAAACACAACACATGTAAAATCGTCTGAATTGTGTTCAGTTTTGTGTTTGCTAAGGTCAGCTGGCTGTGGTGGCCATCTTGGATTGGCTCCAAAAGTTAATCACTTTTAGACGTACACCAGCTGATTATTTTCCTGAAAGTCTGATTAAAAATCCATCCAGTGGTTCATGAGATATTTTTCAAACAGACACAGTTGACTCCAAATGGTTAATACAAAAATTTTAACCAAAGATCTTGTGTTGTCTGCTAGAGCTCAGAGAATGTTTGAAGGATCAGTCTCAGCTACTACCACACCAACATTCAGGTCAATATCTGTTAAATTGACACAGTTATTCCCTTTTTTTTTTTTACGTCAGGTGGTCATAGTCAACATGTTCATGCACGCACAGGGATTATAAAGTACACTTATGGGTTTCTGTGTAAAACGTGTTTGAAGTGCTGCTCTGTCAGAAAACTCCAGATGTTTTGCATCTGTCCTAAAACCGCTGACAGGATTTCTGCTGTGAGGAGCCTGATTAGATGATTGTCATAAGACAAAGACCATCTGACAGCAGGAATGTTTATAACTGACAGCTTTGAGAACAGACGTGAGTGAAAGACACTGTTGAAGGACGGCAGACTGTCTCTAATCAAAACGACTTTCACTGAAACTAAGTGCAGTTCTTAAAGTTCTTAAATCAATCAACCTTTATTTAGACAGGTAAATCCCATTGTCTAAATAAAGGTTGATTGATTTAAGAACTTTAAGAACTGCACTTAGTTTCAGTGAAAGTCTGAAACATTAAAGTTAAAGGTTCAGCTCTAAAACCCAACCAGATGACAAGAAAATGTTCAGAAGTCCTGTGGAAGACAGTCTTACCTCTAGGTCAGAACTCAGGTCTGTTTGCTAAACTTCAACAACCTTTGAACCTCGAAGGAGGACAACATGGACAGTTTTCCTCGGCTGTATGGACGTCCTGCAGGAGCTCAGCTGGAGACTGTTCCTCCCTCACGTTTGACGGGACGGACCAGAACTGCTGAATTCAGGTTTGTTCCCTTCAGAACCAGTATTCCTGCTCCTCGGGGCTGGTTCTTCCTACTCCTGCAGTTCAGATTTCAAACAGACGTGTGTGATGTAATAAAAAGTGGCCCTCTGTGTCAGCAGGAGCCAGCGTCACCGTGTGTGGTTTGTTGTGTAACTGTGAGCAGCAACACAGTGCTTACAGGTGTACACTCAAGTATTATGTGGAACCTTTTTTTTTCTTTGTATGAAATGCAATACTTTGCACAAAAAGTAAATACAAAGTAGAGAAGTTTAAAGCCCTGGGTAGAACTGACCTAAAACACTGACTAACCTGTCCAACTGAGACAAAGCAAATACTTTTTTGTTTGCTTTAGTTTCTATTTATTTCTATTGAATCATATAACCCCACTCTGATTTAAAAAAGATCCTCTAAGTCATAATTTTGAGATACTGTCACAAAACTATGGCATGCCATCAAATGAGTGTAAGACATTATCTCAGTTGTGGTTTAGCACATCCTGACTATGATTTAGTTTCTCAAAACTTAAGACCTCATATTTATCTTTATGAGATTTTAGGTCATAATTTGTCCATAGTAAGTCTTATTTATAAGCTTTATGCTTAAGCTTTATGTTTGAGCATGCATCAGGAGATCTTATTTATAAGGTTTGCCTTTCCCTTCCCTATCATTTGCACAGACTCTGTATTTGTTCTAAATGTTTAAGCTAATATGTATGACGTTAGCTCCCCAGCCAATATATTTGACATTAGCTTGAGAGCTAATATATATGATTTTAGCTCCAGAGCTAATATTTATATGACATTAGCTCCAGACCAGGTGGCACGGAGGCTCAGTTGGTAGAACTTTTGCCTCTCAGCGAGAAGGTCGCCGCCAGTTCAAATCCTCGCACGGGACCTTTTGGATGGAGTTAACATGTTCTTCCAGTGCATGCATTGGTTTTCTGCAGGTACTCTAGTTTCCTCCCACAGACCAAAAACATGCATGTTAGGCTGATTGGTAACTCTAAATTTTCCCTAGGTGAGAGTGAGAGAGTGAATGTTTGTTTGTCTCATTTGTCTCTATTAGTGGCCCTGTGAGCGACTGGAGACCTATCCAGGTCTCCCCCACCTCTCACACAGTGATAGCTAGACATGGCTACCTGTGACCACCATGACCCAAAAGGAAGAAGTGGGCAAAGATGATGGATGGATGGATGCTCCAGACCTAACATGTACAACATTATTGAATTCTAGAATTGCACTGCTCAAGATGGCTCTATGTGGGAATAGCTCTGTTACATTAATTCTGAGATATTGCTTTTGAATACTTCTTTTTTTTTTTGCTGGATGTAAATTGCTTTTTTGGATGAATATTTCCTCTGGTATCAGATGTTGTGCAGCTCGAATGATTTTTACTAAAACTTTTTTTTAACTTTTGGTCATTTGTTATAATGCATAAACATAACAACAAGGTGTTTTGTTTTTTACAACCAGGAGCAGCTGTTTTTCAAAAGCTCAAATAATACATCAACTACAGCCCCAAATCCCAAAAGAGTTGAAAAGGAGGCACCATGGATGCATTCCAGTCTACCTGGTGGCAATGAAGTGCCTGAACACTGAGATTCTGGAGCTGGCAGCTCGTGACAGCGGGAAGACCAAGATCCTCCCCCGGCACCTGCAGCTGGCTGTCTGCAATGACGAGGAACTCAACAAGCTGCTGGGAGGAGGGCCATTGCATCGTTGTACCTGGCATTCAGGTGGTCTTGCAGCCCAAGAAGGCCAAAAAAAACAGGCAAGTCCAAGTAGACCAATTCATGTCTGCACCCAGTTTCTTCAGATTCACTGTAAGACAGACTGCTACAAGAGATCTTTCCTGCCCACAGCCATCAGCTTCTATAAGAACTCTTTAATGAAACCAGGATAATGTGTTACAACAACATTTAATTTCCTCTTCCTTGAATCACCACCTTATCGTGGTGGAGAGGTTTGTGCACCTGAATGATATGCTGACCGGGGCAATTGTAAATGCCTCTGGTAGGATCTCTACATTGCATGCATTGGTATTGGTAATGGTAATGATCAATGAGGCAGATTGGTTCTAGGTGACAGGTCAAACAAAGAGTGATTCAGAAGACTTATATGGACAAAAGAAAACAAGGAATTCAGTGTCCCTTGCATGGACGTGAGTTAGCGGGCCCCCACCTTGGAGCCAGGCCTGGGGAAAGGTCTTGTCAGTGAGTGCCTGGTGACTGGGTCTCTACCCATGGGGCCCGGTCGCGCTCAGCCTGAACGAGTAACGTGGGTTTGCCTTCCTGTGGGCCCACCACCTGCAGGAGGGGCCTTATCAGTCAGGTGCATAATGCTATGGATAGTGGCCAAAGGCAGGGGCCTTGGCGCTCTAACCCTGGCTTACCAAAGCTGGCTCTTGTGTCATGGGACAATGTGACCCCTCTGGCAGGAAAGGAGCTTGAGCTTGTGCGTGAGGTTAAGAGGTACCGACTAGATATAGTTGGGCTCACTTCGACGCACAGCATGGGCTCTGGAACCAATCTCCTTGAGAGGAACTGGACCTTATTCCACTCTGGAGTTGCCCATGGTGAGAGGTGCCGAGCTGGTGTGGGTCTACTCTTTGCTCCCGATTTGGTACCTGTTTGTTGGAGTTTTCCATGTGAGATGAGAGGTAGGCCTTCGACGGCTCTGACAGTAGTTTGTGCTTATGTGCCAAATGGCAGTTCAGAGTATTCGGCCTTCTTGGAGTCCTTGGCAGGAGTGCTGGAAGGTGTGCTAGCTGGGGACTCCTTTATTTTGCTGGGGGACATTAATGCCAATGTGTGTAATGACAATGTGACCTGGAGGAACGTGATGTGACCTGGAGAAATGATGTGATTGGGAGGAAGAGCCTCTCTGATCTGAACTCAATCGATGTTCTGTTGTTGGACTTCTGTGCTAGTCATAGTTTGTCCATCATAAACACCATGCTCGAACATAAGGGTGTCCATAAGTGCAGTTGACACCAGGACTCACTAGATTGTAGATCAATGATTGACTTTGTGGTCATGTCATTTGATTTGAGGCCATTTGTTTTGGACACTCGGGTGAAGAGAGGCGCTGAGCTGTCAACTGAGCAACATCTAGTAGTGAGTTGGATCAGATGGTGGGGGAAGATGCCGGAAAGACCCAGTAGACCCAAATGTCTAGTGAGGGTTTACTGGGAACACTTGGCAAAAGAACACATCAGAAAGATCTTCAACTCACTCCTCCGGGAAAGCTTTAACCGCATCCCAGCTGAGGCGGGGGCCATTGAGTCCTAGTGGACTGTGTTCCATGTCGCAATTATTGAAGTGGCTGCCTTGAGCTGTAGCCACAAGGTTGTTGGTGCTTCTCGTGGTGGCTATCCTCAAACTCGGTGGTGGACACCCTGGGTTAGGAAGGCTGTCAAGCTGAAGAAGGTGTCTTATCAGGCCTTGTTGGCTGGTGGGACTACAGAGCCAGCTAAGGAGTACCGGAGGGTCAAGCAGTCCGTAGCCTTGGCTGTAGCTGAGGCAAAAGCTCAGATGTGGGAGGAGTTTGGTGAGGCCATGGATAAAGACTCTTGGTTAGCTCTGAGGAGATTCTGGCAAATCATCATGTGGCTGAGAGGGGAAAACAGCTCTTTAATAACACTGTGTTCAGTGAAGGTGTGATGCTGTTGACATCAAAAACATGCTGCTTGGATTGTTTATATAAATATTACAGTATTTAAATTTAAATAGTTTATTTAAAGAGGGAGATTGGAGGTAACAGGCGATGAGAATGATTGCAGCCTGGCACATTTCATGACAAAGTTTACTGTACATAAACTTGAACTTGGACTACTGTATCCCTACTTTGCGGTTTTTCACTTATCGCAGCGGAGCACAGGGTACGGAACCCCCGTGATAAATGAGAGACTACTGTACATCAGAGACATCAGGAGAGCCAACCTTCTATGTTTCAGTGAGTCCTGACTAACGGGAAACAATAATGTCACAGACTTGGTGGATATACAGGTGCTGGTTGTAAAATTAGAAGATCATGAAAAAGTTGATATATTTCAGTAATTCCATTCAAAAAGTGAAACTTTTATATGATATTAATTCATTACACACAGACTGATATATTTCAAATGTTTATTTCTTTAATGGTGATGTCTTCAATGTCTTCACCGGCCTATATGTACATGTATAACATCTATTTATGTTGCTTTGTTGTGCTAGGTTTTTTGATGCCTCAAATCATGCCCTGTCTAGGACATGGCATGAGAGATCTTTTTTTATACCGTCTCTCCTCATGTTTTCTTCCCTTTTCTCATCTAAGCAAAATATCATTCTGAATAAGAATAAGAGGGCCACACTTTTTATAGTAGCAGCTTTGTGCACTTCGCCCATCTTTCGGACGACGGTACGTAGATGTTCTCGTTGTATCTCGGTGCAATGATAATAAAGTTTATTCTGATTCTGATGATTATAACTGACAACTAATGAAAACCCCAAATTCAATATCTCAGAAAATTAGAATATTACTTAAGACCAATTAAAAAAATGGCTTTTTAGAAATGTTGGCCAAACTAAAAAGTATGAACATGAAAAATTTGAGCATGTACAGCACTCAATGCTTAGTTGGGGCTCCTTTTGCCTGGATTACTGCAGTAATGCAGCATGGCATGGAGTCGATCAGTCTGTGGCATTGCTTAGGTGTTATGAGAGCCCAGGTTGCTCTGATAGTGGCCTTCAGCTCTTCTGAATTGTTGGGTCTGGCATATCGCATCTTCCTCTTCACAATACCTCATAGATTTTCTATGGGGTTAAGGACAGGCGAGTTTGCTGGCCAGTTAAGAACAGGGATATCATGGTCCTTAAACCAAGTATTGGTAGCTTTGGCACAGTGTGCAGGTGCCAAGTCCTGTTGGAAAATGAAATCTGCATCTCCATAAAGTTGGTCACCAGCAGGAAGCATGAAGTGCTTTAAAATTTCCTGGTAGATGGCTGTGTTGACCTTGGACCTCAGAAAACACAGTGGACCAACACCAGCAGATGACATACCCCCCCCCCCCCACACACACACACACACACACACCAAACCATCACTGATTGTTGAAACTTGACACTGGACTTCAAGCAACATGAATTTTGTGCCTCTCCTCTCTTCCTACAAACTCTGGGACTTTGATTTCCAAAGGAAATGCAAAATTTACTTTTATCAGAGAACATAACTTTGGACCACTCAGCAGCAGTCCCAGCCGAGATGCTTCTGGCTCTGTCTCTTGTTCAAGAGTGTCTTGACACAAGGACTGTGACAGCTGAACCCCTTGACTTGCATATGTCTGAGCGTGGTGGTTTTTGAAGCACTGACTCCAGCTGCAGTCCACTCTTTGTGAATCTCCCCCACATTTTGGAATGGGTTTTGTTTCGCAATCCTCTGCAGGGTGTGGTTGTCCCTATTGCTTGTACACTTTTTTCTACCACATCTTTTCCTTCCCTTCACCTTTCTTTTAATGTGCTTCACACAGAGCTCTGTGAACAGCCAGCTTCTTTAGCAATGGCCTTTTGTGTCTTGCCCTCCTTGTGCAAGGTGTCAGTGGTCATATTTTGACATACTGTCAAGTCAGCAGTCTTCCCCATGATTGTGTAGCCTACAGATCTAGACTTAGAGACCATTTAAAGTCCTTTGAAATTGTTTTGAGTTAATTATTTGATTAGACTGTGGCACTAGATGTCTTCAATATTGAACCTTCTCACAACATTTTGAATGGAATTACTGAAGTAAATCAACTTTTTCATGCTATTCTAATTTTATGACCAGCACCTGTATAACAATCCATTTCAACAGAGACACAGTGAATGGAGAACAGCATTGGAGGTGGGTGGTGTGTATTTTTGTGGATAACAGCTGGGCAGCTAACATCATGGTCCGTGAGACTGACGAAACAGTATGAGATAATGACTGTATTATCTGCCCCGTGAGTTTGGACAGATCACTGTTTATCTGGTTTATGTGCCCGGCCCAGGCCACTTTAGCAGCTGAGCACATGATTGACAGCTACAACAAGGTACAACGCCACTCCATGGATGACACAGTTTTTTCTGCTTGGTGACTTTAATGGTTGTGATATTCCCTTTTCTTCTGAATTTAGAACAATATGTGGCCTGTCTGACAAAAAGACAAGATTCTTACAAAATGATTAGAAGGGTGCTATCCTGAACCTGGACTCATACTAAGGCCTCTCTTGGACCTGTTCATAGGTTTTTCCTGGACTTGTTCAGAGATCTCTCCTGGACCTGTTCTCAGGTTTTTCTCCTGAACCTGTTCTAAGAGCTCCACTAGACCTGCTCTGAGGTATTTTCTGGACCTGTTCTGACAACTCTCCTGGACCTGTTTTGAGGTCTCTCCTGGACTTGTTCAGAGGTCTCTCCTGGACCTGTTTTCAGGTTTCTCCAGGACTTGTTCTCAGGTTTCTACTGGACCTGTTCTCAGGTTTCTCAGTGACTTGTTCTCAGGTTTATCATGAACCTGTTCTAAGGTTTCTTCTGGACCTGCTCTAAGGTATTTTCTGGACCTGTTCTGATATATCTTCTGGACCTGTTCTGAGGTCTCTCCTGGACTTGTTCAGAAGTCTCTCTTGGACCTGTTCTCAAGTTTTTCCAGGACTTGTTCTCAGATTTCTCCTGGACCTTTTCTCTGGTTTATCCTGGACCTATTGCAAGTTTTTTTCTGGACCTGTTCTCAGGTCTCTCCTGTACCTGTTCTCAGGTTTCTCCTGGACCTGTTGTAAGGTTTCTCCTGGACCTGTTGTAAGGTCTCTCCTAGACCTGTTGTAAGGTATTTTCTAGACTTGTTGTAAGGTCTTTCCTAGACCTGTCCTCAAGTTTCTCCTAGACCTGTATTAATGTTTTTCCTGGACCTGTTGTAAGGTCTCTCCTTGAACTGTTGTAAAATCTATTCTGGACCTGTTCTCAGGTCTCTCCTGTACCTGTTCTTAGGTTTCTCCTGGACCTGTTGTAAGGTCTCTCCTAGACCTGTTGTAAGGTATTTTCTAGACTTGTTGTAAGGTCTTTCCTAGACCTGTCCTCAAGTTTTTCCTAGACCTGTATTAATGTTTTTCCTGGACCTGTTGTAAGGTCTCTCCTTGAACTGTTGTAAAATCTATTCTGGACCTGTTCTCAGGGATCTCCTTGACCTGTTCTCAGGTTTTTTCTGGACCTGTTCTCAGGTTTATCTTGGGCCTGTGCTCAGATTTCTCCTGGACCTGTTGTAAGGTCTCTCCTAGACTTGTAGTAAGGTCTTTTCTGAACCTGTTGTAAGGTTTTTTTTCTGGACCTGTTCTCAGGTCTCTCCGGGACTTGTTCAGAGGTCTCCTGGACCTTTTCTCAGGTACAGTATCTCTAAAACCTGTTCTCAAGTTTCTTCTAGACCTGTATTAAGGTTTCTCCTAGACCTGTTGTAAGGTCTCTCCTGGAACTGTTGTGAAATCTCTCCTAGACCTGTTGTACGGTCTCTCCTGGACCTGTTATAAAATCTCTCTTAGACCTGTTGTAAGGTCTCTTCTGGACCTTTTCTCAGGTATCTCTTAGACCTGTTTTCAGGTTTCTCCTGGACCTGTGCTCAGGGTTCTCCTGGGCCTGTTGTAAGGTCTTTCCTAGACCTGTTCTCAGTTTTCTCCTAGACCTATATTAAGGTTTCTCCTGGACCTGTTGTAAGGTCTTTCCTGGACCTGTTATAAAGTCTCTCCTAGACCAATTGGTCTCTCCTGGACCTGTTGTAAGGTCTCTCCTGGAGCTGTTGTAAAATCTCCCCTAGACCTGTTCTCAGGTCTCTCCTGGACCTGTTGTAAGGTTTTACCTGGACTTGTTGTAAGACCTCTCCTGGACCTGTTGTAAGGTCTCTCCTGGACCAGTTCGTAAAGTCTCTCCTAGACCTATTGGTCTCTCCTGGACTTGTTGTAAAGTCTTTCTTTGACCTATTCTCAAGTCTCTCCTTGGACATTTCTTCATCTCTGTATTTTTAAGTGAACTCGTGTTGGGCGGAGTCTCACACCAGCTGCACTCTTTTTAAAGCCTCAGGTAATCTGACACGAGTTTCATAATCTGTCTCAGATGGAAATGAAAATTAAATTGAATTTGGAAACAGAACTGGAAGCTGTTACCTGCAGGCGTCAAGAGAGACCTCTATCGCCCAACTTTAAACAAAGCTGAATAATGATTTCAAACTCCGACAGCGATGACCTGTGAACTCAGTTTTGGTGATCTGGCTCATTCAAGTCACTGATTTAAGGCTCATTCTGGGCTCACTGGACCTGAAAATCTCTGCTGTGGTGTAAATAATCCAACTGTTGGTTCAGTTTTTCATTTCACTGATCTTGAAACACTGACTCAGTAAATGGGCATCGTGATGCAACTGCTGAGTGGAAAGTTAAAGAGATAAAAATCAATGAAGCGAGCTTCAATTGATCATAATCACATTTTTACTGCACAAATATTCAAAGCCAAATGACGATAAAATCATTATTTATTGTAGATATTTTAGAGAGATTTATGAGTTTGTTTTAAGCTTTCAGCTGAAAGTTTGAGCTCAATAGGGTTACAAACATCTGTAATAGTTTATATGCAGGGATTTTAAAAAACTTTACGTTTTTGTTTCACGTAAATCTGACACTGACACACCCATCATCCCTGCTGTCTAAATTAAACCACATCTGAATTATTGAAACACGACACAAGGGAGACATTTTAGGATGCAGCAAATGATCCGATGAGCAGATGGTGACCTTTTGAAGTTGGAGGGCAGGGCGTGTTGAAGAGCAGCTTGAGCGATGGCATTTGAGACAGGGAGGGGTCCAGAAGAGGTGGTTTCTGGTTAATGAGGTCCCACCAAGAGGAAACACGTTTTCTGACCTTCTTATGGTCTTTTCACTGTGGCCACAGATACCACAATTAATGTTGTGCAAAGTAAAAGTGAGAGATGAAAGAGGAACTTTCTGCTGGGAAGTAAAGAAAGAGGAAAAAAAGAAAAGGCTGTTTGGGTGTGAAATGCAGATGTGAAACAACACTGGAGGTCGGAAAAGGAGCTCA
>NC_056500.1:35181724-35183829 GCF_014905685.2 Nematolebias whitei
TTTATTTATATATATATATATATATATATATATATATATATATTCTGTTGTGACTTGGCGCTATATAGAAAAACTTAATTGAATTTGGAGGCAGTGTTAAACAAACACACACGCAAGGTTTATTATTATCAATTAAGACTCAGTACTCAACAATATTTATTCATTTATGTATATTACTTTACACCAGGCAAAATAATTTATTGTTACAATTACAGTAACTTTTTTGGCAACTATTATCCCACAAGTTTCAGTAAAACCAGCAGCAGCACTTTCATGCTGTTAAACTAATACCAGTAGTTTGTGACATTAACTGTAAATTAAAATACCAGATTGTACTGTTGTTTTTCATACAAGTAAACAGCACTGTAACAATATTTTCTTTAGTATACTTAAAACTATATCTTATTATATCTAATTTAGTTCACTGAACTTTTCTGGACTGAATAAAAATATAAACAAGACTTTTGTTTTTGCTCCCATTTTTCATGAGCTGAACTCAAAGATTGAAGACTTTATCTATGAACACAAACAGCCTTTTTCTTTCAAATACTCTTCACCTATTTACGTGAATCTGTGTTAGTGAGATGATCCATCCCCCTGACAGGTACGAAATGGTTTCTGGATCTTCATCTGTAGTGCAGCCTGTCACACGTTGTCTATAAAGCACCTCTGATGGAGGAGCTTTCACCCCAGAGTTAAAAACAATCGTTCTGTAGAGCTGAAGGCGTGTGTGGCGTGGCTGACACCGTTAATCCATTTATTAAAAAGCTCAGACATCAGAGGGTTATGAACGCTTCTTATATAACGATAATCCTGCAGTGAAGGCCCTTTGGTGCAGCACATGATAACAATCTTTGGATTGCTGTGTCTTGGAATGTTGCTGGAGGTTTATTATTTAAAAATAATAATTTTGAGTCTTTTCTTTGTGGCGCAGTTTCCTGCTTAAATAAGTATTGTTTGTTTTTTGGTCTGCATGTGTGAGAGGACAGAATTAACATTAACAGTCCTGAGCCTGGACCTCCTACACTCAATGATGAAACTGACATTTACACTTGAATTTTCATTGACTTTGACATAAACTCATTTACATGTTGTGTTTACATAAACAACAAAGAATGATCGATCATACAAGACCTTAACTTGATCTCAAGAGCGGTCAGCTTCAAACATCAGCTGGGACCGGGAGAAGGGTCGAAACATCACATCCTTACGCTTTGGTCTAAAAAGAAGGTAAACTCAACGAGCAAACTTTCACATAAAATGATTCAAAATCAGGCAGAAATATATAAAAATAAAGACTGAAAAGAAAAACAAAGGTAACGAGAAGGATACAGACATTTAACACGCTGTTGACCTTCAACCAAAGATTAAGCGTGTGTTAGGATTTTTTTTTTGTTGTCTCCAAACCCAATGTGTCATTTTTCACCACTTTTTATTGTCTGTCCAAACAGGTCTCAATTGTAAATGAGTCTTCGAGGCTCAATGTGACGTATCTGTTTAAATAAAGGTTGAATTGAATTGAATTGAAAATTTAACAAGAGTAAAGAAAAAACTGAACATGTATTTATTTATTTACTTCTATAGCGCTTTACACAACCACGGTGATGGTGACCAAAGTGCTTAACAAAAACAGCAATTAAAATGACAACAAGTTAAAAGCAAGAAAAACACTATAAAATAACAAAAAGAGAACCAGAAATGTCACCACATATTTAAGTACTAAAAGCCTGATGGAATAAAAAAGTCTTAAGCTTCGATTTAAAAGGGCCAAGTTCAGTAATCTGACTGATTTAAATCAGATTATATTGGAAATGACCATCAGTCATTTATGTTTTAACTTTACCAGTTATCAAGTCAGAAAATAAAGACATTACTGTCCCTGCAGCCTAACTCTGGCACAAACAGAGGATGATGGATGATGGATGGATGATGGATGATTGATAGATGATTGATGATGGATGGATGGATGATGGATAGATGATGGAAAATGGATGGATGATGGATGATGGATGGATGATGGATGATTATGATGGATGATGGATGATAGATGATTGATGGATGGATGATGGATGAATGATGGATAATGGATGATTGATAGATGATTG
>NC_056500.1:35183839-35193862 GCF_014905685.2 Nematolebias whitei
ATGATGTATGAATGATGGATAATGAATGATGTATGGATGATGGATGATTAATGGATAATGGATGATTTATCAGTATTTGTTATCCATCCATCATCTTTTCCCACTTCTTCCTTTCGGGGTCACTGGTGCCCATGTCCAGCAGTCAATGAGTGAGAGGCGGGGTACACCCTGGACAGGTCTCCAGTCCATCACAGGGACACAGAGACAAATGAAACAACCATTCACTCTCTCACTCTCACCTAGGGACAATTTAGAGTTACCAATCAGTCTAACATGCATGTTTTTGGTCTGTGGGAGGAAACTGGAGTACCCAGAGAAAACCCACGCATGCACAGAGAGAACATGCAAACTCCACCCAGAAAGGCCCCCGGCCAGGATTTAAACCAGCGACCTGCTTGCTGAGAGGCAGCAGCTCTGTGCCACTGTGGTAATATTTGTTAGGTATATTTAGTGAAAATACAAATATATTTCGTCAATACTATAAAACCTGTTTGCTCTGCTCTGGGTTCTGAAGATGAGCATCAAACATCAACAGGAAACAGAAATATTGTTTATTCACAAACCCTCATAAAACATGTTTATAATTATAATGTTAATATGTTTTATCTGAGCTGAAAATAAATAGTTCAATATTTACATAAAACATGTTAAAACTCAAAAGCTTCTACAGGTTTATTTTAGAAAATGAAGCAACAGAAACACCTTTTTCTGAACTAGTATTTAATAAAAATAAAAAAAAGTTTAAAATACTTCAGTTTTAGTTTTGTGATTAAAGAGGTCCACAAGGCTCCGTTTAAAGTCCGGGATCAGGTTTTGATGACAGTGGACCGGACCGGACCAGACAGTGCAGGCAGGACCCGCCCCCTCGACCCCGCAGAGACCGGCTCAGCATCAGGACCAGTGTACCAGTCAGGCAGAGCATCATCACAGTCCTCCTCTCCATCGGAACCGGTCCAGCTCGAGAATGGCTCCAGAACGGGACGGGTCCAACAGCAGCAGGGTTCTGAGCAACCAGTTCGTGCAGCCGGCGTGGCGCCTCGCGCTCTGGTCCGTGGCCTACGTCACGGCGCTGGCCGTGGCGGTGGTCGGGAACCTGGTGGTGGTGTGGATCATCGTGGCGCACAAACGCATGAGGACAGTGACCAACTACTTCCTGCTCAACCTGGCGGTCTCGGACGCGTGCACGGCGGCCTTCAACTCGCTCATCAACTTCGTGTACGCCGCGCACGGACAGTGGTACTTCGGAGAGCTCTACTGCCGCTTCCACAACTTCTTCCCCGTCACCGCCGTGTTCGCGAGCATCTACTCCATGACGGCCATCGCCCTGGACAGGTACGGTCCGACCCGCGGCGCGCGCGACAGGCTTCTTCTGTTAGCAAAATATCTCACGACCTCCTGAATGAGTCTTTTAGACGGCTGCTACTGCCAGCTGACCTTCATGAACTCAGAATGTCTCCAGCTCCTCTCTTCTTACAGATATTATGCTAACAGTGCATGCCTTCACTTGATCAGGGAAAATGAAATTTATTAAAATCATTCTTAAAAAATCAGAGAAAACTCTGAACTGCTGATTAAAACCGAGATGTTAATGTGTTAACATAAATTATATTTATGTGAATTATAATATTTTACATAATTCATGTATCCTCTAGGTCTGGAGGCTTTTTATCATCTGGTGTTACACATCATAATTCATTTTGGGCTTCAGGGAGCATGTTGTGTGATGGAAACATCTCCTGGAATTTCAGGAATGAACACCTCATGGAACCAGGTGTTCAAACTCCAGCAGTCAGCTCTGTCTCTGACAGAACCGGACCACCAGACACACGATCCTGAAACCCAGGGGCTAATCAACTGGTTAATGTTCACAGTCAACGCTATTCAACTCTGAGTTAGGATGTGATATGGTACTTTTGAGTCTTAAAATACGCAGGATGTGATGATGGGAGAAACTTCAGGAGGAGGATGAAAATACAGAAAAGAACACTTTGATCAATATCTTACAATTAGATTTTTGTTAGAGGAGACAAAAGGTGGGCAAAATGTTCCTCCAAGGCTGTATCAGCAGTAAAGGTGTGTTTGATACGAGTGCTGGTGGCTTCATTAAGATCATCCATGTCTGGCGTAGAGGACGACGTAAATAATAAATAGACCTCAGTTAAGAAATGTTTGTAACCTGCAGCTTTGTTTCCTGCTCACATTCAGAGAAACGTCCAGATTCACCTTACGGTTATATTTTACACCCATTTCTATTCTCACTCATAAACACATGGACTGATAAGAGTATGGAGGGCTGTAGGGGCACAGGGACAGGTCAACCTGCTGCAGGCCTGGGAATCAAACCCCCGAGTCTCGGATCGGACCAAACTGAACATTTAGATGGTTACGAGCTCTTCACGCTCGCTGTTTTCAGGGTTCTCTGAGTGGTGTCTCCTCGTCCCAGGTACACGGCCATCATCCACCCCCTGAAGCCCCGGCTGTCTTCTAAAGCCACACTCGGAGTGATCTTCTGTATCTGGAGCCTGGCCGTGGTCCTGGCCTCCCCTCTCTGCTACTTCTCCAGCACCAGGACCTTACCAGGCAGAACCTTCTGCTATGTGGCCTGGCCCCGCACAGCTGACGACCCCTTCACGTGAGGCCGCTCACAGCCACCATTTCATGCCCATAAAGATGGACGGTCCTGTCTTCCATCATAAACGCTGCAGCTCCTGTCTCTCGCTGCTCTGACCATCAGCGTGATATAGTCCCGTGTTTCCGTTATTTGTGCAGGTACCACATCATCGTTACAGTCCTGGTCTACGTGCTGCCCTTAGCGGTGATGGGTGTCACATACACCATCGTGGGGGTGTCGCTGTGGGGGAGTGAGGTCCCTGGAGACTCATCTGATAACTACCACGCCCAGCTCAGTGCAAAAAGGAAGGTAATTTATAAAATTCATGAAACGTTTTTGTTTTGCCCTGTAGATCTGTTGACAAGTCAAAGTGAAACCAGTTCATTGGGTGAAGCAGGAAGGGCGAGGCTCGCTCATGCACTCTTATTTGATTAGAAGAAGAAAGGAGCACGTCACAGAAATCTGGTTAGAGTTGCACAAATTCTACAAGTTTCATTTTTAGCAGAAAATGAAAATAGACAAGTATCACCAAGACTAAGTGTTGGTATTCTTTACAGAATAAACACTTGATCTAAAAGCAAACGTGAAGACAAAAAGACCTTTGAAACATTTTCTTATCAAAGGTCTTTGTCTTTGGATGAAACATTTAAACATTTACGTTTATGTTCACCCACAGCTGATCTGTGAGACCACAGAGAGGCAGCAAAGAATACGCTGGAGGTATTCATTTAGTCTTTGAACAGCTAAAAACCCTATACTTTATAAATTACTCTTAATGTTGATGAAATGGTGGATGGATTGGACCCACACCCAGACATCCAGAACAATGCTGGAGCAAACTGGAATCTTTATGGGATCCCCCTGAAGCAAACGGGTGTCCTGCCGACATCAAACAGAGAAACAATCTGACCATGAACAGGAGTCAGTGGTTCTCAGACTGCTGAGTGGAGACCTGAGAGCTGATGACAGATGGAGAACAGGTGTGTGCAGCTGAAAGCTAGCACTGCTAGCAACATCTATGGCTAATCATAAAAAGGTCAAAACAACAAGAACAACTGATACAGCATGGCAGAGCATCAATTAATATTACATCTATGACGTTTGGTCAGAATAAGTTATAAAACATTACAGCACAATACAGGCTCTTATTAAGGGTGTGACGACACACAAACCCCAGCTCAGTCCGCACCTCGCTTTTCAAATCATGGTTTGGTGCGTTCACAGTAAAGGAAACAAATGAATGTGTAGCACAGTCAAGATATGAGAGAAGACCAAGTTTCACTAAGGCTCAATCCAGAAGGCGCAGGGCAGCTACCCTCTCACCTACTGGGGAAAACTCACAGGCACCAAGATGGGGGGCTAAAAGAAGACCCACACCAAGGAGACTGGTTCCCATGCTGTGTGACTACATCTAGTAGAGCACTACCGATACTGGACAATTTGGCTATCGATACCGATATAGGGAGGGCTAATGCCAATAACTGATGTAATGGATGAAATTGTTGAGCTTTGTCCATCCCCAAGAATCTTAAGTAAACAGCAGCTTTTAAACCTGTTTTAACGCTTGAAGTCTTGAAACTGTCTTCCTAACGTGCATTCACATTTTCTGTCCTCCACTATTCACCATAAAGTTATCAAATGTGTTACAAAAATATAAATTAAACAACGGGACGCCGTTCCCTGTTCATTGTTTCAACAGTCACGTACGGTGAAGGCCTGATTAGTATTGACCGCAGCAGAGTTTATTTTTCTTTGCAGAGAATTAAAGATTTCAGAGAAACGATGCACTTCACGGAATACAACAAAGATAATGTTAATATGTTTTACCGCTACGTTAGATTTATTGTTCTGGATAAAGTTTTACAAGGCAATAGGCCATGCTAGGTTATCTAAACGTTAGCTTGCTAACTTGAGAGGCACGTAGCTAATGACAAGCAGGTTGGAGGATTGAAGATAATTTATTATTGTTGATTTTTTTTAATACAGATCAGTTAAAATAAACTTACCATGCTCTGTTCAGCAAAATACACAACACTGTATTGTTTGCTGCTTCGGCTGTGATGAAAGTGAAACTTAAAGTGAACGACCATGACTTAAAAGTAGTTTTCATGCGCCCTCTGCTGGATACATTGTACAATTTTGGCTGGTTCCCAGTGTTTATATCAGTGCATAATGAGACAATTATCACAGATGCCGATACCCCAAACACCTACATCAGCTTAAAATATCGGCCCTATCGATATATCGGTCAGACTCTAACATCTAGTCAGTACCTCCCAACCTCATGCACAAGCTCAGGCTCCTTTCCTACCAGAGACATTACGTTCCATGTCCCAAGAGCCAGCTGTGGTAAGCCAGGGTCAGAGCACTAAAGCTCCTGCCTCCGGCTACCACCCACAGCACCATTCAACAAACTCGTACATCCCCTCCTGCAGGTGGTGGGCCCACAGGAAGGCAATTACATGTGCCGTATTTGGATGAGCCTAATCGGGCCAACCTCTAGTGCAGGGACATAGAGCTCCACGCTGTCTTCCGTTTGAACAAGTGTTCTGTATCACTCTTTGTCTGGCCCATTACCCAGGAGCAATCTACCTCGAGAGACCCTAACTGGGACGCATAACTCCCAACAGCAGAGCTCCTAGGATCATTGAGGTACATAAACTCCTCCATAATGAGGTGGAGATTCAAGGAGGAGCATTTTAAATCAATTTGTATAAATCTGTTCACACGAACAGTGGATGGTTGTTGCCAACAACTGTCTCTTCATAAACTACAAATTATAAAACTTTGACTTGCTGTGAAGCACTAAGAGATTTTATTGTAAAAAAATCAATGAACATTTTAGGGTCGTGGTTGAAATTGTCCGGTAGTTTCTGTCAGCCACCTACAGTAACGAGCAGACGTAAAGACAAAGAGGACTTCACGTGATGAGAGGCAGCTGCGTCGTCGTCGCTCAGATCGGTTTGGGAGAGTTTTTCGAGGCTTCTCTGTGCGTTTGCTGCAGGAGGATTAAGAACGGCCCAGCTGCGTCGATGAGCATCAACCGAGACAGCTCGAGGATTAGAAAACAAGGTTCATTGGATAAAATCAAAAATACCACAAATAACACCCCAGATTATTTAGTCGACATGAGCGTGTACGAGGCTCAGGGCTGGGAATCATTCATTGATAAAAAATAATAATAATTTGCATTTCATTTTAAGAATTGTTTTTTATTTTAATATGTGGTCAGTTTCTATTGAGGCTTTTGGCACTTGGAAACTAAATTATATTCATTTTTCATGCGGATGTAAAAAAAGAAACGGATGTAAATCCACTGTTTGTCATCTTTAAAGGTTGGCAGCAACAAAAACTCCTCAGTGGTCCTAATTTCTTTTGAATGAAGCTAAAAATGATTTTTGAATGTCAGAAAACGAGGAGTGATCCAAAGGTCCAGAGACAGAATCTGTCACTCTTATGTGGGTTTGTTAGCAGAGCCTCCTGCAGCTCTCCATTGTTCTGATGAGTTCTGCCGTCCTCTCCCACCCGTATGACTGGACCTGCTGGGTCAGGTGCGTCATCGCTGACCTTTACCTGTCTTCATATAGTAGCTGCTCTGCTCTCATTCAATGGAAAATGTGATGATGAGGATGGAAGGAAATAATCGTTAGCCTCAGCGGTATCTCTCTTCGGTTTCCACCTAGACGCCTGAGATTTTCCCGCTCCACCATATTTGTTTATGTCACAGCAGGTCGGTCAGGTGACTCAAGCGTCCACCTGGTGTTAGTGGATTTGTTTACGTTGAGCGAGGACCCTTATTTCAGAACTGCACATCGATATATCTGTAAAATTACAAGGTGAAACTCTTTAAACTGCTCCAGTTGATGTATTTCAGGTTAACTGCTGTATTTTTATTTTTTTACCTGAGTTTGTTTAACTTTAGGGATTTGGACTTTAGTGAATTTAAATTTTATGTAAAGTTATTTTTTTTCCTAAAAGACAAGAAAAACCAGGCGAGAAAGTGCTGAACACTTATGGACTCTCTGTGAAGCTTCGTAATAAGTTTGATGAAGTCTACACCTGATTGTCTCTCAATCAGTTTATTCTACGACAAACACTAACATGTTTATGATATTTGTTGACTTTTGCCAATTGTCTATAGTTTCTCAAATTATTGAGTGTTTGCTTTTTAAGCTGCTGCGCATTTGTTGTAACTTCTGACTGAGTTGTACTTTATTTACCATTTCTGGATCTATGAGAGCTCCTAAAATACTATCTTCCTTTTGTCCCCCGTTGTGAAGCCAAGACTGGGAACTAGAAATACTGTTTGTCTATCTGTCCTGCTTTTGTAATCATAGCTTCAAAAAGGAGTGAGGTACCGACTGTAGCTGCATCTAAGGGTCACTATCAAAAATTGGGTTGCCACTTAAGAATTCAAGATGGCTGCCACCATATATATATATATATATGTGTGTGTGTGTGTGTGTGTGTGTGTGTGTGTGTATGTGTGTGCGTGTGTGTGTGTGTGTGTGTGTGTGTGTGTGTGTGTGTGTGTGTGTGTGTGTGTGTGTGTGTGTGTGTGAACCAAATCTATCCATCCATTTTCTTTACCCGCTTCTTCCATTTTGGGTCACGGGGGTCGCCAGTGCCCATGTCCGGCAATCACTGTGTGAGGGGCGGGGTACACCCTGGACAGGTCTCCAGTCCATTACAGGGCCACATAGAGACAAACAACCATTCACTCTCTCACTCACACCTAGGGACAATTAGAGTTACCAATCAGCCTAACATGCATGTTTTTGGTCTGTGGGAGGAAACCGGAGAACTTGGACAAAACCCATGCATGCACGAAGAGAACATGCAAACTCCACCCAGAAAGGCCTCCGGACCTGTAAACCAAATCATTTTAATAAATCGTATAGTTACCTCAAATGACTGGGGTGGCCAAAAATTAATCTACCGGGGCCAATGCCACCACTGGCTACCCCCTGGCTCCTCCATTGAACCTGGTGGTGATAAAATGTCTCCCTCCACTCTCCAGGATCCATCACTCTGCTCCACCTCAGACAAGAAAAAAAAAAACGTCCTCTGTACTTCTCCACTGTGCAACTTCTACCCATTTGAATATCTAAGTTTACTTCATTCTCTGTTCGATTCCATCCTGAAAAACGTTCATATCCAAATTGCAAATATTCACTATTCAAATCCCTACTGCTTGTGCATGATGTATTCATACCACTTGGTAATATTTGACTTGTGGATTAGTCCTTGAAAAATCCTTCTGCTCATGCTACTAAAGATTGTTTGTTTTGTTTTATACACATCAGACATAAGGGGGAGACAGAAGTGTCCCAGAAATGATTCCCAGGACCACTTCCTTCAGTCAGGTTGATCAAACATTCAGCTTTGTCTCCTTCCTCCTGCAGGTGGTGAAGATGATGATCATTGTGGTGGTGACCTTTGCCCTCTGCTGGCTGCCGTACCACGTCTACTTCATTGTGACGGGTTTCAACAAGCGTCTGGTGAAGTGGAAGTACATCCAGCAGGTTTACCTGTCAGTGCTGTGGCTGGCCATGAGCTCCACCATGTACAACCCCATCATCTACTGCTGCCTCAACAGCAGGTGGGTATTCATGTCTTAAAGCATGCCCGAAGACTGGCACATATCGGCCTTATTACCGTATGTTATTTCTCTATTCTAAATATTGTTGTTTGTGACACGTGAAAACTCCTAATTACTGAAAACATTATTTTTTTTAATTAAATTTTTCACCCAAGGATGTTGCCATTATTTTACCGGCACAATGCATTTTGGAGCGGTGACGTACATAGGTTGTAGAGGAGACTGATACACAAGAAGTCAAGGCTGAAACGTCATGCATGTGACAATAAAGTTAAATTTTTTATTAGTCATGCACAGTACATGGGTCAGAACGATCAAACGTGATCAAACTGTGATGTTTAATTTATTAGCTCTGGAGCTAACATAAAAGCTATAATTTTCCATTCTCCTCTCTGTCAACGCACTCTGGTTCAAAATTAAAGTTGAATGGAGCTCGCACCAGAGCAGCCTGCCTCGTCATTTACCCATAATGCACTGCAGCGTTACAAAATGAACCTATCAATATGCCATTAATTATTTAAGCGTTATACAAACTAAACAGCCTACAGTAGTTTTACAGTCTCGTTTTTATAGCTGAAGTAGTTGTTCATGAAATAAGGTCTATTGTTCCAACTAGTCAGAGATCTTTTAAATTCATCATTCAACCCAGCTGACAGGTCCGGCTTGTTTCTGGCTGCAGGTTCCGGGCTGGATTCAAGCAGGTTTTCCGCTGGTGTCCCTTTGTCCAAATGTCAAGCTACGATGAGCTGGAGCTCCAAAACACGAGACTTCGACCGTGCCACCAGAGCAGCATGTGCACCCTGTCTCGCGTCGACACCAGCATTCTGAGCAAAAACAAAAGCATGTGTTCTCGAGGGAACCGGTCCAAAAGAACCTCTGAGCAGACGGATGAAGATGGATAGGCTCAACATGACTCATAATAGATTGGTTTTGTGTCTTCAAGTTGTCCGGATGATCATGACTAATCTGTTTATTGTAGATAAATCTAGACGTAAATGTGATTTTGCAGGGAAACTCCTGTTTTCAGAGCGTAGGACACACCCTGCAGGAAACAGGAAAAGTAGCAGGAATGCAGAGGAAGATGTCTGAGAAAACAATTCTCCTGAGGGCTTCAGAACCAACAGCAAGTTAAATAAGTTGGGTTGTAGTTCAGTCATGTTGGCAGAGAGCTGACATACGGATCCAAAAGAATCTCATTGAATCTTAAAGTGCAGCTGATCGGATTATTAAACAGATGATTTTATTTTTGGATCTCAGTCTAAATGTCCACGTTTTAACTTTGAGACCCTTCCTCTGCATGAAACACGAGAGCTGATCGAATAATTCACTTTTTTAAGGATTTGCTGATAATTGTCCTCTCGTTCCTCTGAAAACTTAGAGCTGCTTGGAGACAACTTCAGACCCATTTTAATGTGCAGTGTGAAAACAATCAGAACAACCTAAAGTTCAGTTGTCGCTCACTGCAGGTGCTTGACTTTATCTTGTAGAATACGTGTGCACGTGTTCAAATGTGTTAATTAAAACATCCTGATGCATGCTCAATAATCCAGGCAGAAAAATCTAAAAAAGTTAAATCTGGTCCTCTGGACATTGAATGTCCAGAGGACCAGATTTAACTTTTTTAGATGTTCATTAAAACCTTTAACTGAACGCTGACTTGATACAAACACGTTTTATTTATTTCCTGTTTGCTTTGCTGTGCACATGCTGCTGTCCACAAACATTGTTCAGATTTATATATTTTATTAAATGGTTTCCCTGAATAAACCTAACAAATAACAGACAAGTCTTTGTTTCAAACCCCCCCCCC
>NC_056500.1:35193962-35232494 GCF_014905685.2 Nematolebias whitei
ACACACACACACACTTTCCTCCAAAACATTTCAAAATAATTCATAAATGAGAACAAGTAAATATAACACTGGTGCATTCTGTGTTGTATTTATTGGTAAAATATCAATAGATGTTTTTTTATATGCTAGATTTCCAGCAAGGGAACCACAAAAAGAGGGGCCAAGGGAGGCTATGGCCCTGAGATTACCCCCCACCCCCATCTATCTATCTATCTATCTATCTATCTATCTATCTATCTATCTATCTATCTATCTATCTATCTATCTATCTATCTATCTATCTATCTATCTATCTATCTATCTATCTATCTGTCTGTCTGTCTGTCTGTCTGTCTGTCTGTCTGTCTGTCTGTCTGTCTGTCTGTCTGTCTGTCTGTCTGTCTGTCTGTCTGTCTGTCTGTCTATCTTTCTATCTATCTATCTATACTAAAATAAACTACTACTTACAGTAAATACTACAATACACTACCGTGCCACTTACTACTACTACTGTACATAATTTTGTTCCAGCTCATGTACCATGTGAGATGGTAATGATAATAAAGTTTACTTGAACTTGGACATCTATCTCCCTACTTTTCGTTTTTTCACTTATCGTGGGGGGCGCGGTCCCAAACTCCCGTGATAAACGAGGGACTACTGTATTTTTTTATTTCCTCTAGCTATTTAGTAACAGTAGAACTTCAATACATAAAAAACATTGTTTTAGAAAAAATGTTTGGAAAGACATATTTTTATTCAAAGATTACCTTTTAAGAACCTTTCACTTTTGGTGTGCCCCCCTAAAATTATCAGTGCCCCCCTGTGTCCTCCGCCCCCATTAAAAACTTTCTGGAGGTGTTCTTGTTCCCTCTTTTTTAAAATTTATCTATTTATTTATTTTGGGGGGCGGGTTATGTTCTACATCTGTAGTTTTCATTCTGTTAGGAAAGTAAATACATTTAAAACTGTTTCTTATTGGTTCTTTTAAAAAATCAAGTGCTTCAGCCTTTTGAAACGTTGTTCAGTCAACAGTCGTGAACAGAAATAAAGTGACAGTAATTTGTAATTAAAGTACTGTGTTTACTGTTCATGGTAATTTGATTCAGTCTCACAAAAACATAACTTGTATTAGCGTGATTTTTTATTTTATTTTATTTTAAGTGAGAAAAGATAAATGTTGAGGCCAGTAAATATGTTAAATCACTGCTTTTAGCATATGAAACACGACAGAAGGCGTACCTCGTTAGGACATGAAGGCTTGATCGAAACAAAAGTTTTCTGTTGTAGATTTATTATTAATTGGAAAGTATCAGTGAAAGTTACTGACTTCACAACAATGGAAGAACAGGAAAGAAACTGTTACAGGAGAGGAGAACAGAGAAAAGTCACAGAAAACAAGCATTTTTACAGATTTATGATCTTTTAGAAACAAGAACCTGCTGTCAAATTTAAAATGATCCTGCTGGTTATCACAGGAAGCTCCACTTTTTAGTATTTAATCTTCATGTAAGCATTAAAACATCATTCCAGCAGAGTCCTGCAGACAGACAGCAAACACACAGAGGAACAACGTTTCACATCATTTCAACATGAAGGTTCATTAACAGATAAAGTGTCTAAGAGGAGGTGGACAACAGGTGCAAGCACAACGTTTACGTCCAGATTTAAATGGTTCAGGGTGAAAAATGTAAAGTCAGCTGAGTTCACGGATCAGTAGAGAAAAGTTCAGAGGACCAAACCGGACATGTTGCAAAGTTAAATGTGCTTCACAGCCAGTAATCTGTTCCTCTTTGTGCAGAATACTTTCAATCTGCTTCGGCTGACGTTTTCACAATCCTCTTGTAGTGAGCACCTTCACAAACCACCAGGATGAGCTCAGTTATCTGTTTGGTGTCAGGAAAACGGCTGAATCATGAAAGTTAATCCAGATTATTCAACAAGACTCTTCCATGAACTTCAATAGTTTCCTGACATCTAACTAAAATACAAAGAAAAGTATAATCAACAGGAAGATTAACACATCTGAAGACTTTATTTTGCAGGTAGTTGAAGCTAATCTTGATTAGTTGTCAGTTTTAGTAACTCTGAGGTCAAACTGTTTTCTGTCAAATGCTCCAGCCACAAAGAAGCGAGGCCACAAGCAGAGGAGCCACTGATCGGGTGGAGCTGACCGCTGCAGACCTGTGAAAACAAGAACAACATGCCACAGATCATTTTCATGCCTTTGATCGTCTCCCGTTATTCCCTCACCTGGTTTAAGTTGCAGAAACTAGGATGCAGCAAAACTTTCAGCAACGTTTGAAACTCCGAAGGGACTCCCAATGCTCGCTTCCTAAAAACGACCTCTGAGCTGATTTCATCTGGCGTTACAGAGAAACTCATACAAGCTGCAGTACCACCTGCAGCAGTAAAAGTAGAGCAATAATGCAACTGTCTGTGTATGCTGTTAGCAAAATATCACATGAACCACTGGACTGACTTTGATTATCTCTCAGAGTAATTACTGGATGTTCGGGGGACTGTGTGTGTGTTTGCAACACATTTCAATTCAGCTCCTTAAGCTTTTATTTTAAAGCTATTTTTATCTAACATGTGGCTCCGTTGGAAGAGTTGTTGCCTCTCAGCAAGAAGGTTGCCGGTTCAAATCCCGGCCCGGGACCTTTCTGGGTGGAGTTTGCATGTTCTCTCTGTGCATGCGTGGGTTTTCTCCGGGTACTCCAGTTTCCTCCCACAGACCAAAAACATGCATGTTAGGCTAACTGGTCCCTATGTGTGAGTGAGAGAGTGAATGGTTGTTTGTCTCGTTTGTCTCTATGTGTCCCTGTGATGGACTGGAGACCTGTCCAGGGTGTCCCCCGCCTCTCACACAGTGACAGCTGGATATGAGCACCAGTGACTCCGCGACCCAAATGAAGACGCAGGTAAAGATAAAGGATGTTTGTTTGTTTACAATAAAATGCACC
The DNA here is from genome assembly GCF_014905685.2 of Nematolebias whitei. Lineage (NCBI taxonomy): Eukaryota > Metazoa > Chordata > Actinopteri > Cyprinodontiformes > Rivulidae > Nematolebias > Nematolebias whitei. The sequence continues at coordinate 35,196,908 of NC_056500.1, forward strand.
AATTCACATCTTTAATGTTCATCACAGAGTTGATGGGAAACACAGAGCGGTCCTCTACTCTAGGCTGTAACATTAAAAGCAGTTCAAACAGATGAACTCATGAAGGTCTCCTGTTTTGGATGTTAAGAACGTACTGAGTTGTTCGCTCACAACTATGCATTGTTGAGAATGTTAAAGATGCAACTTCTGTTTGTGGGTGGCACAACATAACCCGTTTCCCCAAATCCCATCTTTACAAAACATGACTGGCAGATTGATCTTCACCTGGTGGTTGCAGATGTTTCAGCTTCACCTGGTGGTTGCAGATGTTTCAGTGAATGTGTTACAACCCACCCACCCCCGTCAGAGATTATTTTATTACCTGAGTCAGAGTCAGAGTCAGAGTTTCTTTATTGTCATTCGCACCTCATGTGGTACATGTGGTGGAGCGAAATTATGTACACGGGGTCCCAGTTACATCCAACAATAAAATGTATAAGAAAAACAGTAATAACATCTAAGATATGAACTAAGAAAAACATCAACTAAATATACACTAAGCACTCATAACATAAAACATTGAACATCACCACAAACATGAACATGAGTCTGTGAGCAGATGTGCACGCATGAACACATCAACATTGAAACAGATCAGCAGCAACATGAAACAGATCAGCAGCAACATGATATGGTTTTTCACAGTGATTATTCTAGTTAGAGATTCATGAGTCTAACAGCCTCAGGGTAGAAGCTGTTCCTCAGTCTAGTGGTTCTACACTTAATGCTCCTTAACCTCCTTCCTGAGGGGAGTGGGGCAAAAAGTGTGTGTGCTGGGTGGGTGGGGTCCTTCATGATGCAGGTGGCCCTCTTCCTGCATCTGGAGGTGTAGATGTCTGTGATGGTGGGGAGACTGATTCCAACAGATTTCTGTGCAGCCTTCACCACTCTCTGCAAAGCTTTTCTTTCTGCAGCTGTGCAGCCTCCATGCCACACGTTGATGCTGGAGCACAGGATGCTCTCCACTGCACACCTGTAGAAGGAGGTGAGGACTGAGCTTCCCAGACCAGCTCGTCTCAGCCGCCTGAGGAAGTAGAGTCTCTGATGAGCTTTCTTGATCAGGCTGGTGGTGTTGTTGCTCCAGCTGAGGTTGTCATTCATATGTACACCCAAGTACTTGTAGCTGGAGACCACTTCCACCGCAGATCCTCTTATGTTCAGGGGGGTGTAGGTGTTTTTGTTCCTTCTGAAGTCCACAATCATCTCCTTTGTCTTCTTCACATTGATGTGAAGGTTATTCTCTCTGCACCAGCTCTCCAGGTGTTCCACCTCTTGCCTGTAGCTGGACTCATCATTGTTTGTGATGCATCCCACCACCGCTGTATCATCTGCAAACTTTACAATGTGACCGCCTGGATGGGTAGCTGCACAATCATATGTGAGCAGAGTAAACAGAAGGGGGCTCAACACACATCCCTGAGGAGAGCCAGTGCTGAGGGTTATGGTGGAGGAGGAGAGGTTGTGGATCCTCACTAACTGTGGTCTGTTTGTTAAAAAGTCTAGCACCCAGTTGCAGATGGAGGGGCTTAGTCCTAGTGTGGATAGTTTGTCCATCAGGGTTTGGGGGATCATGGTGTTGAAGGCGGATGTGAAGTCCACAAAGAGCATATGGACGTAAGAGTTTTTCTGCTCCAGGTGGTTGAGCGCAGTGTGGACCACAGAGGAGATTGCATCCTCTGTTGATCGGTTCTCACGGTATGCGTACTGATGAGGGTCCTCGTTGATGTTGATGGTTGTTTTGATGTGAGTCATGACCAGTTTTTCGAAGTATTTAGCGATGATAGCAAGTCAGAACAGGGATTTAATTTAGCAACAAGATGTGTGACTGAAGAAGCTGCAGTTTAACCTGCAGAAGCACAAAATGAAATAAAGTCTTAACTAAACAAACTACTTTTTTATCTCAAATGTTTCCTCCTGGAAATCTCCACACACAGACCACGTGGTAATTTGAGGAAGTGGGAGGAGCCTGAAATGATCACACACTTGTGCTTCATTCTTAATCTGTTGTTCAAATGATCGAGTCGTAAACCTGATTAGCTTTTAGAGTTGACCTCGTCCACCTTAGTCAACGATAAATGGTTTCAGTGAATTTGACACATATTGAGAAGAACTTGGTGTGGTGGTAACTGAGAGTTGTTCTCAACATACAGCACAACATACATTGTACAACATACAACAAAAAATCCAAGATGGCCGTGCTCAGCCGAGTCGCAGCTTCACAGGCTCCCGGTGAACTCAATCTTTTTTGTTCCTGTTGTTTCTGTTTTAACCATTTTTTGCACCTACAATGCACATCCACCGTACAGGTATGACCACGACACATTTGTAGAGGTTTCTGTGTCGCTGCCTTGTTATCCTGCCATCGTGGTTCAGTCCTTCCAGCCTCGGGCTCAGGCCTGTCATGGTAGCTGTCTCCATGATCCTCCATCTGCCTGCACAGACCGAACTCTACGGACTCATGCAGTTCCGTGAAGAAACCTGGATGTCCTCCGTCTGCCAGACCCAGTTCTGGAGGGCAGTCTGGGAGGGCAGATGCTGCAATCATCGTTACCATTGTGCTGCTGATAGGACCTGCTAACAAGATCCTCCATCTGCCTGATTGGACCGAACTCTGCAGACCCACTTATTTCCGCGGGGTAACCTGGATGTTCTCTGTCTGCTGGACCCAATTCTGGAGGGCAGTCTGGGAGGCAGCTGCTGCAGTCCTTATTATCATCATGCTGCTTGAGGGACCTGCTAACAAGACCTGCTAACGCTGCTAACAACACCATGCCGCTAACAGTACCATAGTGCCAACGGGGCAGGGCAGCCGACTCTCGACCCGAAGGTCCCGGGTTCAATCCCCGGTCATTGCACACTTCGTGGTGTCTCTGAGCAGGATACCTTATTCCCAGTTGCTCCCCGGGCACTTTCCATAGCTGCCCACTGCTCTACCTGGTGGTGGATGGGTTAAATGCAGAGAGCCAATTTGCCATTGTATGGGAACATATAATGATGACAACACATACACATTATTATTATTATTATTATTATTATTATTATTATTATTATTATTATTATTATTATTATGTTGCTAAGAGAAACCTCATTGCTAACAGTATCATGCTGCTAACTGGACCATGTTGCTAAGCCTTGTCGCTGTTTTAAGTGCTCTATAAATAAAATGGTATGGTAAGATAACCTCACTGTCATCAAAACCACTCTGCCAATAGGACCATGCTGCTGAAGATTTATTTCTTTTTCACGTTTGGCACCTTGTTTCTGTATTTTTGTTGCATGCTTTGAATAAATCCTAGTTTATGTTAGTTTAGTTTATGTTAGTGCTCACATTAGGTGTGTACATTATAGCTGAACAGAACCTAAGAGAATCATGCTGCTGTTGTTCGGTGTATTGTTTTGCAACTATTAGTGACTAGCGTAGATCTTAGATATTTTAGTGTACCATTTGGTGTTCGTTTAGTGTATATCTTAGTTTATATCCCGGCTCTTTATTTACTGTTTCTTTTTACACTTTATATTTTTGCTATTGTTTGATGTAACTGGGACCCTGTGTTCACAATTTCGTTCCACCACATGTACCACATATGATGCGAATGACAAATAAAGAAACTCTGACTCTGATACAGTCTGAGCGTGACAGTGATCGACATCTTTGGTTAAAACTGTAGTGTGTGAAGCGATGGGAAATGTGCTGTTCTTTACTACTATGCTATTATTTTATTATTAATCAAGGTTGAATATGTTCTTAGTAAAGTTTATCGTCTGCACTGGATGAAGATGCCTTATTGAGTTTTCAACATTTAGGGTTTTAAACAACATAACATGCAAACTTGTGTGATTAGGAAACGACGTGGTGTTTTTGAAACTCCGCTCGTGACACCAAACCCATTTATGACCTGCTAATAAACAGACTGAGTCAGAAGCTTTCTGGACATGAATGAAGTGACGTTTAGCTTACCTTGGGAACATGTAGCAGTCGTGGGTGCTGTTCAGGCCCTGGTGGGTTAAAATCACCTCAGTGTACTCGCCTTGATTAAGTTTGTGTGAGTCCTCCACCGTGAAGACTTCAGCTGGAGATATGAGGGTTTTCAAGATGTTTTTCTCACAGATGTGGTCGTCCAGATTGACGTAGAAACAAGATTTTATACGTAAAATGGTTTCTCCATCCACATCTCCAAGGCTGTCAAAGTCCGAGTGGACCACAGTGAAACCTGAAAACCTCACTCTGGTGCCCACCAAAGGCTTGTCTTCTTCTTCCTCCAGGAAAGCGAAGACGGTTCTGCAGGTTTTATTCGGGTTCAGCAGCCTCATGGAATCTGTAAGCAGGAAGTGAAGGGACTTGAAATGGAAGTTGTCTTTGTAGGTGGAAAGGTTTGCTCCCATCGTCTCCACTGCCTGGTTTAGCTCCTTGAGAAACTCTGGGTCTCCGAAGTGGAGGACTGAAAGTGCAGTGGTGTGGTCTTTGGTTCCTCCAGGGATCAGAGGACACTGGGAGTTCGAGCGCCACACTTTCTGGAAGCCCTTAGACGAGTTGAGTTCTTGTTCCAACAGGTCAGGGATGAACTTCTTCATGGCTTCTTCATGGCATGCACCATACAGATCATCCACAACATTCAGGGTCATGCTCAGAGGTTTCACACCAACCCCGGCCACCTGTAGAGTCCATGTTTACAGGAGAGAACAGTTTTACTCACAGGAGCTGTATGAGATCATTAATGTGACAAATAATACTGACTTGGCTGTGGACCATGTAGATGATGGCAGCGAGGAGCAGTTTCCCTCTATCAAACATCCTGAGACGTCTTCTTCCACAAACTGCTGTGAGAAAAAGAAAAAGCTCTTAAGTCTGTCCACAAGATCGGACTTGTTGCTCAACTAGTTCAGAAATGTTAGTTTGATCTTCTGTCTTCTCCGTTTCCTTCAGGATACAACATTCCTCCTTTAATTGGAAACATAAACATTAAATTCAACATGCAAGAAAAGTGGAGACTCAAACCTTTAGGGAGGAGAATAATATCTGAGGCTCTCTCAGACTGAAGTCCAACAAACTGCGAGGGAGTGATTGTTTTCGGCAGAGAGAAGTGAGGTACTCATACTTATCTCACTGAGCAACTGTTTTCCTGTTTCTGAGGAAGGAAACAGAAAACCTCTGGAGAGAGACCTGCACTCGCTTATTCCCCACAAGCTACTCTAAGAACTGTCTGTCTTTCTTTCTTTCTTTCTTTCTTTCTTTCTTGTTTCTTACAGATGTAATATGTATGGAATGTTATGCGATAACGTTCAATAAATTGCCTCCCTAATAAATCTTCTTCCCTTGCTGATTAAATACAAACCACCCATCATTTATTTATACTTATTTTCAGATGACTATTTAAAAAAGGCCTTGTTCCGTTACTTACAGTGCCTTGCGAAAGTATTCGGCCCCCTTGAACTTTTCAACCTTTTGCCACATTTCAGGCTTCAAACATAAAGATATAAAATTTTAATTTTTTGTGAAGAATCAACAACAAGTGGGACACAATCGTGAAGTGGAATGAAATTTATTGGATGTGTCAAACTCTTTTAACAAAAAAACTGAAAAGTGAGGCGTGCAATATTTTTTGGCCCCCTTGCGTTAATACTTTGTAGCGCCGCCTTTTGCTGCAGTTCCAGCTGCAAGTCTCTTGGGGTTTGTCTCTATCAGTTTTGCACATGGAGAGACTGAAATTCTGCCCATTCTTCCTGCAAAACAGCTCGAGCTCAGTGAGGTTGGATGGAGAGCGTTTGTGAACAGCAGTCTTCAGCTCTTTCCACAGATTCTCGATTGGATTCAGGTCTGGACTTTGACTTGGCCATTCCAACACCTGGATACGTTTATTTGTGAACCATTCCATTGTAGATCTGGCTTTATGTTTTGATCATTGTCTTGTTGGAAGATAAATCTCAGTCTCAGGTCTCTTGCAGACTCAAACAGGTTTTCTTCCAGAATGGTCCTGTATTTGGCCCCATCCATCTTCCCATCAATTCTGACCATCTTCCCTGTCCCTGTTGATGAAAAGCAGGCCCAAACCATTATGCTGCCACCACCATGTTTGACAGTGGGGATGGTGTGCTTAGGGTGATGAGCTGTGTTGCTTTTATGCCAAACATATCGTTTTGCATTGTGTGGGGGGCGGCAAAACTGTTCAGCGATTTGTAGACATACAGGAGTATTTTGAACTGGATTCGAAAGTGAACCGGTAACCAGTGCAGTGAGGCCAAAACTGGTGTAATGTGCACTCTTTTGCCTGTACTGATTAAAAATCGGTCTGCTGCATGCTGGACAAGTTTTATTCGTGCAATGGAGGTCTGACTGATACCAAACAGGAGTGAATTGCAATAATCAAGCCTAGATGTAATGAATGCATGTATTAATGTCTCCAGTTTATTTTTGGACAATATGGGCTTCAGTTTAGACAGCCGCCTCAGTTGGAAGAAACATGATTTAACAATCATTTTTACATGACTGTTAAGTTTCAGGGAAGGGTCCATTATCACGCCCAGATTAGTGACTTTTTGTTTTTTTGACTGGGTTAGAGCGGAAAGGTTGATGCAGTGGTTTGTGATCGTGTCATTGGGAGGGAACAACATGTCTTCAAACTTCTTTTCATTGAAACTTAAGAAGTTTAAAGCCATCTAGTCCCTGATGTCAGCCAGGCAGTCGAGCAGAGGTTGAATAGAGCATGTACCATTGTGTCTTAGGGGGAAGTAAATTTGACAGTCATCGGCATAGAAGTGAAAGGGCATGTTGTGTTTCCGGAAAATAGCACCAAGTGGCAGCAGGTATAGAGAGAATAGGAGGGGACCCAGGATGGCCCCCTGCGGAACCCCCCATTTAAGCTCTGCCGCTGCAGAACTAAAATCCTTGATGGAGACACAAAAGGATCTGTCAGTGAGGTAAGATCTGAACCAATTGAGGGCTGATCCTGTGATGCCCACCCACTGCTCCAACCTAGCAATGAGGATCTCATGGTCGATGGTGTCAAAGACGGCTGTGAGGTCCAACAGGACAAGCAGCACAGAACCGGTATCAGTGGATATGAAGATGTCATTAAAAACCTTCAATAGGGCAGTTTCAGTGCTGTGGAGAGGTTTAAAGTCCGATTGGAATAGTTCAGACAAAACAAACAAAATTAAATGAAAAATAACAATCAAGGAAATACTTAAATAATGTAAATGAACAATTACTTGAAACCACATAAAACTGTAATTTTTTTTAAAAGTTGAATAATTAGTTTTTAAAACTATGTAAATGTATGCAACAATTTGCAAAAGCTGAACTTAAAATAAGGCTTCTTCAGGAAGGCTTCATCAGTCAAGGAAACACATTCCTGTTTCCTTGACTGATCAAGCCTTGTGGATGGAAGGTGAAACTTTCAGACAAAAAAGAAAGAAACTGTCCAGATGACCTGACTGAAAATTGTTGGAGGATTGTATACCTGGATTATTGAGCATGAACTTTTTTGGTTAACAATAGACAGTCATAAAATAGGGATACAAATTTAAGTTTCTCTTTTTTATCAAATCAAAACAAAATAACAACCAAAAGGACAATCAAGAGGAATAGCAGCAAAAAAAAAAAAGCAGCTAGATCAAAAGGTGATTTAGAAAACCAAAAACAGGTCTGTATTGGCTCCCGCCAGGTACTCAACAGCCCGGCGATTACGCAATTAACTATTGTTAATTGCTGTTAACTGTTGTCAACTGTTCATTGGGAGCTATTGCTGTAGTTAGGGTTATTTATTGTATTTTATTTAATGTATAGGGGCAGAAGTTGCTGGACTGATGTTAACCACCAACTTGATTTTCTCTCGCTAGAATAAATACAGTGAGCCTGAGTGTGTCTGTTGTAAAGTCAACCTACTGGACCTGAGACAAACAAAGAGGGTTAGACATGCAGTCTTTGAAACACATTGGATGTTCGTTTTATTTTATAGAAACATTTGTTTTTTTGAATTATTTTTTTTGTGTGTGTGGTTGATTCTCATTTTGAAAATAAGTTTCCGGAAGCTGCTTGTTGGGCGATACTATAATTCTCTTAGGGGTAGAAAACTAAAACTTCCCTGCACATCTTATTCGCTCTTCCTTCAACTGAGATATTTTTTTTGTTTTATAAAATCTTTATTTAAGAGCTTGTGGTGTTAAAGTGTTTTAAATATGTTTTAAACTGTGTTTTGTTTTCTTGTTTACCGATTCGTCGATGGACTCAGCTCACTTCCGCTTCCTGTAGCGCGAAAAAAAAAAAAGTTTATTATGTATGTAACGTGTCCTACTTGTTATTTTCTTACTGTCAAACAGAGTCTGCACGAAGTTAAATAATTTTAACAAAGTACCGAGGAGACATTTCAACACAACTGTAACGTTGCTGAAGGTTTGTGAACTAACGGGGCTACCGTAGCACGGCGCTTTAGTGGCGAAGCGCGATTTGTTATATTTTCCTTATTTTTAAAATTATTGTAATTTAGGATAGAGGTATACGTATATATAAGTAGACAATACTAATGCAAATAATTTAAAAACATTTGATTATAAACTTTACACCAGGCACCAACGCTGAGCCACTTCCTGTTTACAGCGGTGATTGACACGTGAGCAGCAGGGATCTGTAGTGAGAGTAGGGAGCAGATTAAAGAAAGTCTGGAGAGGGTTGTGACAGAATGAATGTTTCAATGGGAGGTGTAGGTGTATGCAGGTGATCCAGGTGTATCAAGAAGCTGCGAGGACTGTTGGTAGGGGATGAATTTAGGTACCTGGGGTCAACCATCCAAAGCTGGAGAGGTGAAGCAGAGAGTTCAGGCAGGGTGGAGTGGATGGAGATGAGTGGGAATGATTTCTGACAGGAGAGCTGTAAGAGCAACCAAAAAGGTTTACCGGATGTTGTACCTGCTGGGACGTTTGGCTGGAGAAACTTTCATTGACATTTGCTGCTTTTTCCAGTTTAAGGGATGTCAGAGTAGCAGAAGGTTGTCCAAGCATCCCTTTGTCTGCAAGCTCTTTTCTCTGGAGGATGAGCAGGTGGGGAGAACGACTGAAGAAGGTGGAGCAGCTTGCTGAGTCATTCCAGCAGCATCCCCTGACGACACGCTACAAACCTCGACTGTGGCCGTGTCAGCCCTCCTCCGTCTGGAAGCTCTTTCCCCGTCAAAACATGGCCGTCGGTTTCGCTCAGAGCTGCAAAGAGGTACAAAGAATCTGCCTCCTGATTTCTTAGTTTACACCCGATGTGTGTGAAAGTGGAACTGCTGACTTACTTTTAAATATTTGTAGGCTGTACACATTTTTGCTCTTGAAAAAGAAAAGGCTTCTCAGGGCCAAAGGATCTACCTGGTGACCAGTTACAGCGAGCTGTGGCATTACTACAGGTGAACACCACATGGACCTTTTCCATGTGAAAGAGGAGATCTCAGGTCTAAAGTTTTCATTCATCTCGTGTCTATTCCAGAACGTACCCACAGTCGTTGATGCACTGCTATGAGGTGATCCCAGAGGGAGCTGTGTGTAAGATTTACTTTGACCTGGAGTTCCACAAACCTTCAAACAGAGAATCTGATGGGAAGTCTATGGTGGCTTTGCTTGTTCAGGTAGAGAACATTTTCCTATAATTGATTTTATATATATATATATATATATATATATATATATATATATATATATATATACATATTTTTTTTTTTTTTTTTTTAGGGCATTAACAGAGTACTCGAGTAATCTACACTTCGATTGCTAGAACATCTATCGAGGTTAAAAATTTAACATCGAGTATCCGTAGTGACGTCATATTATGTGACCACCGTAGGGGGCGGTGTTGCACTGTTTCAGGTCACAGAGTATGGTGTAACACGGTGTCCAATGCACCGAACCAGAACCAGTTTCGGTTTAAGTTTCGTTTTTGACGTGCTGCATGTTTCTTCACGTTTGCAGTTTAATAATAATAACTAATAGTTTAGTTTTTCCTGTGACTTATTTGCAGTATGCTAAATGGTAGGAGCATAATATACGCTCCCAATGTTTTGTTGGTCTTTTTTTTTTTTGTAAATAATTACCTTTTTTTGCGGTTTTATTTATTTATTTATTTTTGTATCTTGAGATCTATGACGTCATCAAATACTCGAGTTGTACTCAGGTTTTATTATGTTAATGTCGAGTTTATATATATATATATATATATATACATCCATTTTCTTCCGCTTATCCGGGGTCGGGTCGCGGGGGTAGCAGCCTAAGTAGGGAGGCCCAGACTTCCCTCTCCCCAGCCACTTGGGCCAGCTCCTCCGGGGGAATCCCGAGGCGTTCCCAGGCCAGCCGAGAAACATAGTCCCTCCAGCGTGCCCTGGGTCTTCCTCTGGGCCTCCTTCCGGTGGGACGTGTCCAGAACACCTCACCAGTGAGGCGTCCAGGAGGCATCCTAAACAGATGCCCAAGCCACCTCAACTGGCTCCTCTCAACATGGAGAAGCAGCGGCTCTACTCTGAGTCCCTCCCAGATGATCGAGCTTCTCACCCTGTCTCTAAGGGAGAGCCCAGACACCCTGCGGAGCAAACTCATTTCGGCCGCTTGTATCCGAGATCTCATTCTTTCGGTCACAACCCAAAGCTTGTGACCACAGATGAGGGTAGGAACGTAGATTGATCGGTAAATTGAGAGCTTCGCCTTTTGACTCAGCTCTCTCTTCACCACGACAGACCTGTACAGCGCCCGCTTCACTGCAGACGCTGCACCTATCCGCCTATCGATCTCACGCTCCATTTTTCCCTCTTTTGTGAACAAGACCCCAAGATACTTGAACTCCTCCACTTGGGGTAGGACCTCCTCCCTGACCCAGAGAGGGCACTCTACCCTTTTCCGGCTCAAGACCATGGCCTCGGATTTGGAGGAACTGATCTTCATCCTGGCCGCGTCGCATTCGGCTGCGAACTGCTCCAGCGAAAGCTGTAGATCACGATCTGATGAAGCCAATAAGACTACATCATCTGCAAAAAGCAGAGACGCAATCCTAAGGCCACCAAAACGGATCCCTTCAACACCTTGGCTGCGCCTAGAAATTCTGTCCATAAAAGTTATTAACAGAATCGGTGACAAAGGGCAACCATGGCTGAGTCCAACTCTCACCGGGAACAATCCAAACGATCCTTGGCTACAGAAGCTGGCTATTGGGATGTGGAATGTCACTTCACTGGTGGGGAAGGAGCCTGAGCTGGTGTGTGAGTTTGAGAGGTTCCGGCTTGAAATAGTCGGACTCACCTCTACACGTCTCTGGCTCTGGAACCAGTTTCCTTGAGAGGGGCTGGACACTCTTCCACTCTGGAGTTTCCCCTGGCGAGAGGCGCAGAGTAGGAGGGGGCGTGCTTGTTGCCCCCCATCTTGGTGCCTGTACGTTGGGGTTCACCCTGGTGAACGAGAGGGTAGCCTCCCTCCACCTATGTGTGAGGGGACGGGTTCTGACTGTTGTTTGTGCTTATGTGCCAAACAGCAGTTCAGATTACCCACCTTTTTTGGAGTCCTTAGAGGGGGTACTGGAGAGTGCGCCTCCTGGGGGCTCCCTTGTTCTACTGGGGGACTTCAATGCTTACATGGGCAAAGACAGTGAGACCTGGAGGGGTGTGGTTGGGAGGAATGGCCCCCCTGATCTGAACCCGAGTGGTGTTCTGTTGTTGGACTTCTGTGCTCATCATGGATTGTCCATATCGAACACATTGTTCAAGCATAAGGGTGTCCATATTTGCTCTTGGCACCAGGACACCTTAGGCCGCAGTTTGATGATCGACTTTGTTGTCATCTCATCTGATCTGCGGCCGCATGTCTTGGACACTCGGGTGAAGAGAGGGGCGAAGCTGTCCACTGACCACTACCTGGTGGTGAGTTGGCTCTGATGGTGGGGGAGGATGCTGGTCAGACCTGGCAGGCCCAAACGTATTGTGAGGGTCTGCTGGGAACATCTGGCAGAGTCTCCCGCGAGACGGAGCTTTAACTCCCACCTCCGGGAGAGCTACGAACACGTTCCGGGGGAGGCGGGGGACATTAATTCCGAGTGGACCATGTTCCGCGCCTCTATTGTTGAGGCGGCTTATCAGAGCTGTGGCTGCAAGGTTGTCGTGCCTGTCATGGCGGTAACCCTCGAACCTGGTGGTGGACACCATCGGTGAGGGATGCTGTCAGGCTGAAGAAGGAGTCCTATCGAGCCTTTTTGGCCTGTGGGACCCCGGAAGCAGCTGATTGGTACCGGCAGTCCAAGCGGCATGCGGCTCAGGTGGTCGCTGAGGCAAAAACTCGGGCGTGGGAGGAGTTTGGAGATGCCATGGAGAATGACTTCCGGACGGCTTTGAGGCTATTCTGGTCCACCATCCGGCGTCTCAGGGGGGGAAAGCGGTACGCAACCAACACTGTTTATAGTGGGAGTGGTGTGCTGCTGACCTCAACTCGGGATGTTGTGGGTTGGTGGGCGGAATACTTTGAAGACCTCCTCAATCCCACCAGCACATCTTCCACTGAGGAAGCAGAGCCTGGGGACTCTGGATCGGGCCCTCCAATCTCTGGTGCTGAGGTCACCGAGGTAGTTAAAAAGCTCCTCGGTGGCAGGGCCCCGGGGGTGGATGAGATTCGCCCGGAGTTCCTAAAGGCTCTGGATGTTGTGGGGTTGTTTTGGCTTACACGACTCTGCAATATTGCGTGGATATCGGGGGCACTTACCCTGGATTGGCAAACTGGGGTGGTGGTCCCCCTATTCAAAAAGGGGGACCATAGAGTGTGTTCCAACTACAGGGGGATCACGCTCTTAAGCCTCCCTGGTAAGGTCTATTCAGGGGTTCTGGAGAGGAGGGTTTGTCGGATATCCTGATGCATGCTTAATAATCCAGGTAGAAAAATCCAAAAAAGTTCAATCTGGTCCTCTAGACATTGGTTCAGTATGAACCAGACATCAGTCATTGGTTCAGGTATGTTGATGACACCTGGGTTAAAATTAAATCTCAGGAAGTCCAACATTTTACTGACCACATCAACTCTGTGGATAAATACATCAAGTTCACACGAGAAGATGTAAAAAATGGCAGGTTGGCTTTCTTGGACTGTGAGGTCTCAGTCTCTGTTAGAGGACATTTGCAAACCGAGGTGTACCACAAACCCACCCACACAGATCAGCATTTGCAGTTTGACTCCCATCACCCTTTGGAGCACAATTTAAGAGTCATCAGGACTCTGTATCACAGAGCAGACAGCATCCCCACTAACTAACTGGGGGAGTGGTGGCGCAGAGGTTAGAGAGGTGGGCTTGTGATCCGAAGATCACCGGTTCACGCCCCGGCCCCGACAACATCAAAATTGTGGGTGGGGTAGGTGAAACACCCACACTTGTCCCCACCCTCATTCGCCCCACTCTGGGCCCATGAGCAAGGCCCTTAACCCCCACCATGTGCTCCCTAAACAGGTCTCTCTTGAAAATGAGTTCTCGTGGCTCAATGAGACTAACCTGGATAAATAAAGGCTAAATGAAAAAAAAAAAAAAAAAAAAAAAATCCCCACTAACTCAGGAGCCAGGCAGAAGGAGAAATCCTACACAAGACAGGCTCTAGAGCAATGTGGATATCCTAACTGGGCCTTCCTGAAAGCAGAGAAGAAACCCAAACAGGACTCCAGTCAGCCATCAGGTGAAAAGGAGGAACCCAGACCCAGACCAGTGGTCATTCCGTATGTTGAGGGAGTATCAGAGAAACTGAGACGTTTATTTTCTAAACATAACGTCCCAGTGGCTTTTAAACCCCAAAATACATTACGGCAAAGACTGGTTCATCCCAAAGATCCAGTCCCCCAGCACAAACAGAGTAATATTGTGTATGTTGTTCAGTGTCAGGAGGGCTGTGATCAGTCTTACATTGGGGAAACTAAACAGCCACTTGCAAAAGGATGGCCCAGCACAGAAGATCAACATCATCAGGCCAGGATTCTGCGGTCTACACTCATCTCCAGGCCAGCGGTCACTCTTTCAGGGATGAAGATGTTCACATCCTGGACAGAGAGGAACGATTGTTTGAGAGAGGAGTAAAGGAGGCCATCTTTGTGAAAATAAATCATCCATCATTAAACAGGGGTGGAGGCCTCCGGGTTCAACTGTCCCCCTCTTACACTGCTGTTATTGCTAGTATCACTCAACCCCCTGTGAATAGTAAACAGCCATCAGTGTGCTAATGATCCATTGTTAGGCTGATAGTCCTTCTTGACCATGTGAGCAGCTGGTTTTGGTTGTCAGTAGCAAACTGGTTGATCCACTCTGAGAAGGTGCTATTTAAGAGACTGAGCTGAATACAGCACCTCAGACTGAGGAAGTCTCTCGGATGAGAGACGAAACGTTTCTATATTTTTTTGCTTTGTTTTTTTTTTTTTTTTGAATGTCCAGAGGACCAGATTGAACTTTTTGGGGTTTGTCGGATAGTTGAACCTCAGATTCAGGGGGAGCAGTGCGGTTTTCGTCCTGGTTGTGTAACACTGGACCAGCTCTACACTCTCAGCAGGGTACTGGAGGGTGCGTGGGAGTTTGCCCAACCAGTCTACATGTGCTTTGTGGACTTGGAGAAGGCATTCGACTGCGTCCCTCGGGAGCCCTGTGGGGGGGTACTCCAGGAGATTGGGGTTCCAGTCCCTTTGATACGGGCTGTTAGGTCCCTGTATGACCGGTGTCAGAGCCTGATCCGCATTGCCGGCAGTAAGTTGGGCTCGTTCCCAGTGAGAGTTGGACTCCGCCAAGGTTGCCCTTTGTCACCGATTCTGTTCATAACTTTTATGGACAGAATTTCTAGGTGCAGCCAAGGTGTTGAGGGGATCTGTTTTGATGGCCTTAGGATCACCTCTCTGCTTTTTGCAGATGATGTAGTCTTATCTGTGTTTTGAACCTGTATGCTTCACACTGGTTAGTCGTCATATTTATTATCTGCATCATTTTTATGTCTATATTCTGATTCACCTCATTTTGTATATTGCTTTGTGTGTTGCCTGTTTTTCTGTCTGTACAGCACTTTGGTTGGCCTTATCGCTGTTTTAGGTGCTCTATAAATAAAATGGTATGGTATTGGCTTCATTAGATCGTGACCTACAGCTTTCGCTGGAGCGGTTCGCAGCCGAGTGCGACGCCACCGGGATGAGGATCAGTTCCTCCAAATCCGAGGCCATGGTCTTGAGCCGGAAAACGGTAGAATGCCCTCTCCGGGTCAGGGAGGAGGTCCTGCCCCAGGTGGAGGAGTTCAAGTATCTCGGGGTCTTGTTCACGAATGAGGGAAAATGGAGCGTGAGATCGATAGGCGGATAGATGCAGCGTCGCCAGTTAAGCGGGCGCTGTACAGGTGAAGAGAGAGCTGAGTCAAAAGGCGAAGCTCTCAATTTACCGGTCGATCTACATTCCTACCCTCATCTATGGTCATGAGCTTTGGTTTGTGACCGAAAAAACGCGATCACGGTTACAGGTGGCCAAAATGAGTTTTCTCCGCAGGGTGTCTGGGCTCTCCCTTAGAGATAGGGTGAGAAGCTCGGCCATCCAGGAGGGACTCAGAGTAGAGCTGCTGCTTCTCCACGTCGAGAGGAGCCAGTTGAGGTGGCTCGGGCATGTGGTTAGGATGCCTCCTGGACGCCTCCCTGGTGAGATGTTCCGGACACGTCCCACCGGGAGGAGACCCAGAGGAAGACCCAGGACACGCTGGAGGGACTATGTTTCTCGGCTGGCCTGGGAACGCCTTGGGATTCCCCCAGAGGAGCTGGCCCAAGTGGCTGGGGAGAGGGAAGTCTGGGCCTCCCTACTTAAACTGCTACCCCCGCGACCCAACCCCGGATAAGCGGAAGAAAATGGATGGATGATTATTTTTTATGAATAGATACAATTTACCTGAAAAGTGGACATTTTATTGATTACATTTTCTTGTGTAGCTCTAATAAAGGAAAGTGATAAGAATCTGTGTCGACAGTATGTTTGTGACAAGCTGATGGAAGTCTACGGGATTAAATGTTCGGTGAAAAATGTCCTCAACCTCGACTCGAGCACGGAGGAGAAGTTCAGTCGTCATCTTGTCTTCATCCTGGAGAACGCTGCGTTCAAAGACAACCTTCACGTTGGTATGGTCAAGCTTACATCAAACGTTTCTTCATACACACATTCTTTGTTTACTCTGTCTGACGTAGTGGTTTTTCTCTCTTCATAGGCAGGTTTGTCCATGCTGTTCTCCAACCAGTCATCAATAAAATCACAGTTGAAAGTTGTCCAGATGAAGGCCCAACAACAGAAGACAGTCAAAGTCGGTTAGTTTTGTTCAGGACTCATCTAAAATAAAACATTGAATTTTCTCTCTGTATTTTGTGTAATTTTATGTCCTAACGCTGACAGAGTTGTTTCTGAGCCGACTGAGGGTCCAGAGATGAAGAGACGTAAGGAGGAAGAGAGAGACCTCAGCTTCCTCCTGGTGAAAAACAAAGATGCACGAAACGGTCTTTTTGTGGATCTCGGTAAGTTTTATTTATCCTTTTAGACTTTTGCACCTGCTTAGATCACAAGTTTTCTGGTCTTAAAAATAAAATAAAGTTTGTTGTAGTGGTTTTAAAATAAAAATCCCACCTGGAAAACTAAGCAACGACTGAGAACCTAAACAGTTTTCTTAAAAGTGCATTTTTAATAAACATAAAAAGGGTGCTCTCACTTTCTATGAATAATGTCCTGTTTTATATTTCATTTGTGAGTAAAACACATTTCAGACCATTTTACAATAAACTGCCATAATTAAAGAAAGTTTGTGTGTAAAATGTAAGTAAAAACAAAAAGCTGTAATTTAAGAATCAAATAAATCCGTATTTTATTCACAATGGAACAAAATACGATGTTTAAAGTTTAAACTAAATATTGGACCAAGTTAATGGTAAAAAAGGGGATTTTGAATTGGTAACATCACAGCTCAAGAAACAAAAGACGGTAAAGCTAAGAGGCCAGAACCAGCTGCAGCTTTTAGTAACTCATTCATTCAACCTTTATTTAGAAGGTAAATCCCATTGAGCCCCGAGGACTCATTTACAAGAGAGACCTGACCTCGTTATGTCAGAGGACTGCGGATAAAATGAGACATTAGAGAATCTGTCCCAAGTAAAGATGGGCAGAGGTTCATCAGTTTGTAGGAAACTTTACATTTTACACAATGTCTCAACTTATTTTAAACATTATTTTCTGAGATTATGTTCTATTAATAATGGAGCAGCTAAACACTAATTTGCACAAGAATTATACAAAATGTGAAATTAGCACCAACCTTACAGTAGCACGGATGTTCAAGTTCAAATATCTTTGTTGTCATTCACATCACATGTAGTACATGAGGTGGAACAAAACTGTACTCGGTGTCCCAGTTACACCCAAAAGTAGCAAAAAAGTATAAAAAGAAATGGTATATAAGAATCTAAGATATACGTCAAACGAATGCTAAACGATACGCTAAAAGATATAAGATATACGCTGAACACTAATAATTTATAATAAATAATACGGTGTATTAAGCAGCAATCCGAACATGATGGATGTTGGTTCTACCTGATTGACCATCTAAACTCCAGCATGGTTAAATTATTATAATTATCCATCCGTTATCTTTATTCCTTTTTGGGTTGCGGGGGTCCATAATTATATTATTAATTGACTAATATGTGGTATTTGCAGAGTACAGGGCTACTGATGCAAGAAAACCTATAAATTGACACAAAGATTTTTTAAATCGATCAAGTCGTTGCAACATCACATTATGGTGCAGAAATAATCTCCTTTTGGCAGCCATCTTGGATTTTCAAATGATTTGGACAAATACCACAAAGGAAATTGTGATGCAAAGTTTGGTGCTAATATCCGCTCCAATGTGATGATCCAGTAGAACCACAGAGAACAGTTTGTCTCTTAATATCCAGTTTCTGAATATTTGTCTCTGTCTGTTCTGAGCTGGTGCAGTCTGAAGTTCTGGATCAGGACTAAATGTGGACCAGCAGTCTGATGACAGAATCATCGGAGTTTCTGAGGACGTGATTAGCTTGAATGAAGTCATGGAAAGCTTTGTTCTAATGTTCTTATGAGTCTAGATGTAGTTCAGTTGAAGGGAACCATCTTCCAACCTTCAGCTGTTTGAAACTGGAGCTCATGCACTTTTATTTGTTCAGGTGTCTACACCAAGAACAGGAACTTCCGCCTGTACAAGTCGTCCAAAGTGGGGAAGAACGCTGCGTTCACGGTAGCAGACGACAACGAGTTCGTTCCCGAACCTACAAGAGGCGTTTCTACCGAGGAGAGCGTTTTCCTGGCGTCTTTAGTGTGTAACGTCAGGTACAGTTGTGCACCGTGGAGCCGTCTCTTCTGCTGGGAGCTCGTTCTGACCCTGCTCCTGTCTGCCAGTTTTACAGCTCAGAGGATTCTCACGTGGGACGCTCCAGAAAGAAGCGGACCTCAGTGTCAGCAGGGACCAGCTTCAAATCCAGGTAGGACCGAGGGTGTGCCCGCTCACTCTGCAGGAATGCACGTCCTAATGAATATTAAAACACCTGAGGAATTATTTCAGGTGTTTACTCTTCTTTGTCCATCCAGCTCTAACCTTTCAGATATTATCTGTAGCTCTTTGAGTTGGTGATTTTGTGTGTTGCTGTAAGTCCATGACATCGTGAGTGTGCAGACTCCACAAACGCAGCATGGCAGCCTCCATGAAGAACGTAGCTTCAGTTTGACCACAGTTCTGTTGTATAGATTTTTCTTTTTGTGTCCGAAAGGTTTTTATTCTGACAAACGTTTATTTTAAAGTTGAAATGATGGTGAACGGTCAAAGCTGACTTTAAAACCTGATAAGTGATCACTTGTTTTGTATGTGTTGTAATATTTCAGTTTGTCTGAAAACTTTTATTTTCTGACAGGCACGGTCTCCGGCTGCAGTTCGTCTCCGTACCAAGAAGTGGACAACTTTGTGTTGACCTTGGTCAGAAAGGATGGGATTCAAGGATGTATGTGTTGCTGCGTGGCAGTTTTTAATTTATTACTTTGATTACAGCTCAATAAAAACATTCCTGAGTATCGGGTCACACTGATTAACGGAGCATTTGTTGCTTTAAATTTAGGACTGGGTTCACACATTTACAGTCGTGAAGTTAATAGTTGAGGAGCGGTCCTGATCCAGGACGTCACAGCAGCGTTGTGTGAATGGTGGATCATCTCTTTTGTTTCAACTCCACAGACGTGAGAAGATGGAGCTACTTCGCTGCAGAGCAGCTTCTCGTCTACGACATCAACAAGTACCGCTGGTGTGCCAACGTGGGCCGGTTCCACAAGAGCAACAACATCATGTACGTCCAGCACGTCCTGCTCCGAGGCCCGGGTTTGGTTCTGATCTGCTCTCGTGTCTGCAGGATCGTTGTGGATCTGAAGGAGGAGGTTTGGTACCAGAAGTGCCACGACCCAGACTGCAGAAACTTCCGGTCGTCGAGTACGTTGGGACAGTTTTTATAATAATTTGAGGTAAGCTGATGGAAGTAAAGCTGTCACTGTTGCAGGTTATCCACTGCCGCAAGAGCTGTGCGTCCGCTACATCCTGGCTCTGGTTAGTCCCTTCAGTCTGAAGTCCTGAACCGTTGTTCACGCTGCAGCACGAAGTGATCATGTGTGCTGTTCACCGACAGGACGAGGAGGACCAGGCGTACATCATGGACGACGCAGGCAACTTCCAGCCCGGCCGAGCGAGTCCAGACGACAAGACTCCCGACGTGTGGGGGGACGACCAGGAGTTCTTAGAGAGCCTGGACCAGTTCGAACAAACCGGCGAGATCTCAGACCAGCTGCTGCTCGCCTGCGTGGACGATGGTTCCTCCCTGCAGGAGGGGCAGACCGACCAGTAACGCTCAGAGTAAAACCTGCGATACAGTGTGGTTCTGAATGGAGGCGGCCTTCAGTCTGTCAGAACAAACCTACTGCTGCACCTTTACAGTTTCCTGTTCTTTTATAGACGATCACTAAAACAAGACAAACATCCATTAATAAAAGACAACTTACACTTTGAAGTATTTTATTTGACACAAGTCCGACATTTAGGAAAACATCCTGTGTGCTCTTTTATAAGAATCAAAACACATTTTCATGTTCAGCTTTTCACAACTGTCTGAAACTGAAGAGCAACAAAACCTGAAATGTTCTCTCTTCACGTCAGGACGTTGAAATGATGGAGTGACACCGCAGCGTCGCCCGACAGAAAACTGGTTATTTAAACAGACATTTTAATGGCTGGGGTCCTGACAGGTTTTAAATCTGTACAAACAGGTCCCTTCTTCCTCCTTCACTTTTTATTATCGATATGTGAGAAACGCTACAAACAGCAGACGAACTGGGTTCAGACAGCAGGATCGTTGTTTGTATATAAACTCATGTTGACGGCAGCCGACCATGTCCCAGTTTTTAATGCAAGACGAACTTAAAGGCACCGAAGAGGTTCCCGACTGGACAGGATAGCTACATTCAATAATTTACATGCTTTAAACAACAAAAAGCACTGAACTCTTAACATGTTAATGAAATCAGTCGTTTCTCATTTGAACTCAGACTTGTGGGAATGCAGGTTTCAACTACAAGGTGTCAGAAACACAATCTGCAGATAAACTTTTACACTATTTACACGTCTGAGCATCGCATGAAATAACACGTTACCAAACTGTTGAATAGCTTGGTGTATAAACAGTTGGTGTTCGTCACGGTAAAGGATTTTTTTTGCTACAGGAATATAAAAAAAATAAGCTAAATTATTTTCTGACCTTAAAGAATCCGCCTTAATGGAAGAAGGAGCTCACCTTTCCCCTTTGATTGACAAACCCAATAATCAAAATTTACCTTTAACTTTATCATTTACCCGTCAAAGTAAAGAAAATAAATACTTTAAAGCTGAGATCCATTGCCCCGCTTCATGAAATGATTCGTACCCATTAACTTCCACCATCAATGACAGAAACGTGGAGGGTCCTCCGTTTGGACGTTTTTACATTTTAATTGTGGCGTAAAGTTTGTCGATTTGTTCTCTGAAGCAGCTCTGGAGCTCGTTCCTCTTGGCCTTCAGGGTGGGGGTCAGCAGACCGTTCTGCACAGAAAACATCTCTGGATGTAGCGCGATGTCTCTCACCTGCAACAGAAAACAGCATAAATACTAGAGCCCAACCGATGCTGGCCGGGCTGACATAAATGTCTGGACCTATTGGTATCTGTGAGAATTGTCCCATAATGCACCAATATAAACACTTCTCATTTCCACCCCTAAAATGCTGGAACCAGCCATAATTGTACAATGTATCCAGCAGAGTGCGCATGAAGACAACTTCAAGTCATGGCCGTTCACTTTAAGTTTCACTTTCATCACAGCCGAAGCAGCGAACAATAGCATGGTGTAGTTTGCTGAACAGAGCATAGCAAGTTTATTTGAACTGATCTGTAAAATAAAAACAATAATAAATTATCTTCAATCCTTCAACCTGCTTGTCATTATGCCTCTCAAGTTAGCAAGCTAACGTTTAGATAACCTAGCATAAGCTACTGCCTTGTAAAACGTTATCCAGAACAAACGTAACGAAGAGGTAAAACAAAGAGTTGGTAACGTTATCTTTGTCGTCCTCAATGAAATGCATTGTTTGAACTTTAATTCTCTGCAAAGAAAAAAAAATGCAGCTGTGGTCAATATTAATCAGGCCTTCATACGTGACTGTTTCAACAACGAACAGGGAAGGGTGTTTCTTAAGTTTAATTTATATTTATGGAACACACTTGATAACTTTATGGTGAATAGTGGAGGAAAGAAAATGTGAACGCATGTTAGGAAGACTGTTTTTGTGACCAGTGCACCACTTATAATCCTAGAGTGGGAATACGTATAGCGTGGATCTGGTTAGCTTAGCTACATGGTTGCTAACAGCTGTGCTAAATAAACAAACCCAGCTCCACATTGCTGTTTTCTTAGATTTCATTCATTAATAAAAACAAAAACTAGAAAGCAAAGATTCCTGAAATGACTGGAGTGGTGGGTTTACATAGATAAGAGGAAGAGAAGGCGTTACGATACCTAAAGGATCTTTCTGTAGCTTCTGATGAGATTATTTGTAATTATAAACTTTAAATACACGGAAAGCTGCCGTGTTTTATTCCTCTAGCCTCATGAAATTAATTAATATAAAATATTAGTATAACGTTTAATTGAAAGGTTTGTATTGAAACATCAACATTAGTAAAAATGTATTTAGACATGGAGATCGGATCAGAACCGCTCCAGATGAGTTCATCCAGTTAGACGTGTCCTCATCTGGTATTATTACGAGAGCAGATCTGAAAGTCCAACATGACATCAGTCACCTGTTCAAAAGACTTGAGTCCTGCTTCTTTACCCAAACTCAGGATGTCCTCCAAAATGGCAGATTTTACATCCTGAAATAAGAGAGAAGGCAGAGATCAGACCAGGAGTGTTGAGCTGCAGCGTCAGGATCGTTTAAACAAACCCAACCTTGTTCTGGCACAGCTCAGAGTAGGATCCTTCAAAGCCTTTTCTCTTGGCCCAGATAGGCAGGAAGTCTGGATCCGGTACCACGATCCCCACCAGGCAAGCCTGAAAGGATCCATGACGTAAACCCAATTAAACGTTTACAGTGTCAGGATTAAAACAACAAAAAGTTTGGATGAGCTCTTTACCTGCAGGCTGTCGCCATGAACAAAGATCTGGGCCACCGGGTCGCTGCGATTATAAACCGTCTCGATTTTCTCCGGGGCGATGTACTCTCCCTGTGCGAGCTTGAAGATGTGTTTCTTTCTGTCAATAATCTTCAGACTGCCGTTCTGCACAACAAAGAACGTGATAAATCTGCAGCCAGGTGTGGGTCAGAGCCCAAATGGTTCTGTTGCGCTCACAGGAAGCCATTTCCCGATGTCTCCTGTGTGCAGCCATCTGTCCGCATCGATCGCCTCTGCAGTTCTCTCAGGATCATTCAAGTAGCCCTGGAACACGTTTGGTCCTTTGACGCAGACCTGCACCAACACAGGGGACACATTAAAACGTAACACTGCGACTGCTACACAACTTGTATATCTTCTGTTCTGCTGAATTCCAGTTTGTCGTTTCGGCTGCTCCCTTCAGAGGTAACGAGCGAACTCGCACAAAAGATTTGTTTTATGTCGGATACCTTTCCTGACACGCCTGGGCTTGAACCTTCAGCCTCAGGATCATGAGACCGCAGCACTGACCTCTGAGCTACCTCCTATTCAGTCTACACCGTATGAACGTTTATTTTTAATTAACCACACTGTGTGACACGTAAATGTCAATTTTCCTGAATTTTGATGCTTTTGTTTGTAAAATAAATGTTAATTTTGGAATCTCCTGAAGTTACATATCTTGTGACGTAACTTTAAAATGTGTACAAAACTTTGCTGGTTGACTATAAGTGAAGACAATGATGTGTTTTCTGATTTCAGATACACAAATTAAAATAAAACCCACAATGAATAAAACACTACACACAATAAAACAGAAATACGTTATAAAGTCAACTTTATACCTTTCCTGACTTTCACCACATTGATTAAACACGCTAGAGTTGTATTTTGGGCCCAAAAAAATCAGATCAGGCCCGGCCCCAGCCTGTAGCCATCATTTCTAAACCCCACCCAACCCGATGAATTAACAGCTCCATCCATCCATTATCTTTTACCCACTTCTTCCATTTTGGGTCACAGGGGTCGCCGGTGACCATGTCCAGCAGTCACTGCGAGGGGCGGGGTACACCCTGGATGGGTCGCAAGTCCAACACAGAGACAAACGAGACAAACAACCATTCACTCTCTCACTCACACCTAGAGACAATTTAGAGTTACCAATCAGCCTAACATGCATGTTTTTGGTCTGTGGGAGGAAACTGGAGAACCCGGAGAAAACCCACACATGCACGGAGAGAACATGCAAACTCCACCCAGAAAGACCCTCGGACCGGGGTTTGAACCAGGGACCTGCTCGCTGAGAGGCAGCAGCTCTACCAGTTGCGCCACCGTGCTGCATACACACTCTGACATGTCTGCTTTGGGATCTCACCAGTTTGGGTTGTCGGCCACACACGTCCGCTGAGTGCAGCGGCTGAATGAACATCCATTTGGGTGATGAATCACTGCCTGGCAGCACAGTCCCATCTGAAGCTTAACTGACCTTTATTTTACCTCAAGGCCGGTCAGCTCGCGGTGAAATGGCCACGTGGGGCTGGTGAAGGTATGGCAAGCCATGTTGCCATATAATCGGATCGCGGCTGATCCGCCGACGCAATCAAAAGCCCGACACGACTCGTCCCGTCCATTCAGCACATTATCATGGCCCGCCCCAAATTCAGGTCAGGTCGGACCGGGCTTCGGGTCCAGGTTAGAAATGACAGCTCTAAAACACGCCCACCAGGTGAGCACACACGTAGGCGCCTAACTGACACCACATCTGCGTGTGAATGAGTCATAGCACATTCTTCCCACAATGCTTTGCACCTGAGGCCGGCTAGCTGAAGGTGGAGCTCCTCACCTCTCCTTCTCCGTTGGCTGCCAGGTAGTTCATTTCTGCCACGTCCTCCAGTTTGACAGCGTTGCAGGGCAGTGGCGGTCCAACGTGACCTGACAGAACAACAATCAGAACCAGCTTAACGGGTCAGATGACCCGAGTCCACGTCAACAGAACCTCTTGGAGTTTCTTACCTGCTGACCAGTCTCCAGGCATGGACATGGTACATCCAGCTGTACACTCAGTCTGACCGTACCCCTCATAGAACTGGAACAGAACCAGATGATCAGAACTTGTTCATCTAGCAGCCGACCACACACAGAATATTTAATAATAATAATCATTTTATTTAAAAAGCGCCTTTCATGACACCCAAGGACACTTTACAGTAAGAACAAAGATCAACAGGAATAAATTGCATAAAGAATATAAAATACATAAAGAATATAAAATACATACAGAATATAAAATACATAAAGAATATAAAATACATACAGCAAAGTTAAGGATAAGCGAGTCTATAGAGATGTGTTTTCAGAGCATTCTTGAATATAGAAAGAGACGTGGTGTATCTTAAGTCAGGGGGTAGAGAGTTCCAGAGATGAGGAGCAGAGCAGGTGAAGGCCCTGCTCCCCATGGTGGAGAGGCGGGCAGAGGGTACATGGAGGTGTAGTGAAGAGGAGGATCTGAGAGAGCGAGAGGGGATGGAGATGTGTAAGAGGTCAGATAGGTACGGAGGGGCAAGGTTGTGGATAGCTTTGAAAGTGAGAAGAAGAATTTTGAAGATGATGCGTGATTTAACTGGGAACCAGCGAAGCTGCTGCAGGACAGGAGTGATGTGGTTATAGGAGGAGGTCTGAGTGATGACACGGGCAGCTGAGTTCTGGACCAATTGCCGCTTCTGGAGAGATTTGATGGGGAGGCCATAAAGAAGGGAGTTGCAGTAGTCAATCCGAGAAGTCAAGAGGGTCAAGAGGGAAGCTATTTGGGTCTGGAGACGCGTCATTTTATTTAGGCATCCTTTTGATCCAAAGAGCCACTCCTGCACCTTAACCCCCCACAAAACAAAATGTCTCTGGAGCCGCAAAAACCTGCGACGACTGATTATCAACTGCTGGCCCATGGGCCATGTCAAGATTGATGGACGGGACTTTTCTGGCCAGTGGGGGATGACATTTTAAAACTAAAAATATATAGTACATTTGAACAATTTAGGATTACACAAAAGAGAAGGAAATAAAATGCAGTTCACATCAATTCTGATAGAAATTCAGAGTTACTTATCTGTAAAATAAATTATCCGTAAAATAAATTATCCAAGTCCCACTTTAAAGTCATAAATCATAAACTTAAGATGTGTATGAAAGTAGTCCCATTCGTTGGAAATGCACGTGACTCGTTTAACTTTTTAATAAATACTTTTATCCACTTTGAAGTAAATTATATTTTGTTTTCTCATTTTTAAGCTCAATTTGACTCGTATTTCTTCTAAGCGACTTTTCCGAAGATGATAAATCTACTCTACATGTTTTGCTCCTTGCTACAAATTTCCACATATTTTCAGAAAATTGGCAGGAAAACTGCTCCAACTAGTCTTTTGTGTTGTGGGTACAAAAGGCTGATTCTGAAGCAGCTCAGATTGATTTCAGCAGTACTGAAGAAGCGGCTGTGGGTTTATAAAGGAGGGCGGCGATGACGGTGACTCACTTGGCAGCCGAGAGCAGCTCGCAGGAAAGTCAGGATGGTGGGCGACACGGGGGCGGCTCCGGTTATCATCAGTCTCACCCGACCTCCAAGACTCGCCTGGAAAGGTTTAAAACCCAAAGTGAAGGTGAAAACGTTTATGTAAAAACGAAGGTGAGGGGTTCGTTAACGGCTGACCCAAACATCTGCTCGAGTCGGAAGCAGGCAGCTTTACCTGGACCTTTTTAAAGATGAGTCTGTCCCACATGCTGTCCTTTCTGACCACACCATTTTTAAGCTCCGCCTCCTTCCTCCTGAAAGCAAAGTCCAGCAGCCATCTTTTCAGAGGCGTGTTGGCCTGACTGAAAACCTGGAGGGGAGTTCATGTCATTAAGTCCAGCGAGGAAGAGGACGCTGCTCAGAAATAACAAAAGGCGCCTGACCTTGTCAAACATGCGGTTGAGGAGACGAGGGACGACGGGAAAGACGGTCGGCTGCAGAGTCTTCAGGTCATCCATCAGGAGTCGGATGTCTCCCTGGAAGTAGCCGATTCGTGCCCCGTGGATGAGGATGACACCCTGAAGACAAAAAGGCTGATTATTCCAACTTTCATCAGTCGAACCTGCAGTCTGAGCACTAGAGGGCGCTGTTGAATTAATCACTGCACAAGAAGGAAGGCAAACAAAAATCCTTCAGCTTTTATCAGAACTCGAGACATTTACGGGTTTACCAACAAGTAGTTTACATCATGACATGCAGACATAACAAACCTGAAGTTTTATGAGCTTAAAGAGCTGATTCAAATATGTGAAGGTAAAAAGCAGCACACATACCTGCACAACCCGTTCAAACATGTGAGCGAGGGGGAGGTAGGATATGTGAACGTCGTGTACGTTCAGCATGCTGTGCACCTGCAGGGGACACAAAACAACACATGCACGTGTGCACGTCAAGCACTCGTACCTCCACCACCCTCTCGAACATGTGGGCCAGGGGCAGGAAGGAGATGAGCACATCTTTGGTGCCGGCCCTCAGTGTCTCCTGAGCCGCACGGGCCAGAGGGCGGGGCCACGGAACGGGAGGCGGATCGAGGGTCCACCGGAGGCACATAACGTTTATTTCATCAAGAGTTGAACGCAACGTTCTCCGTTAAAACAAGTTTCATAAATGGATTTTATAATGCTGTGTCCAGGCTAGGCTAACAGCTACCTGAACGTTTTATAAGGAATCATCAGATTTATAAAACAACGTTCTCTACGACGACACACTGCTCTGTGCACATTTAGCTTGTTGCTGTTCTCTGAACCAAACCACGTCGGCGTTACAACAAGAATGAACGGCCCAGCTTACACAACACTGGTTATGAACGAATCCGAAGCATTTCTACTGCGTTTGGCCACTCGCGTACACAACAGTGCTCGTTTTCTCTAAAACTGAAGCTTTGTGAATCCAGGGTTCTTAATCTAAGAATGAAGGATTTATAAAGTTGTGAAATCACGCAGTGGTACTGGAGGCTGCAGTCAATGAGCCACAGAAACATTGGAGGGCAGCAGGGTGCACCCACAGAGGGCACTTTGCCCGCCCCGCACATCTTTTCCATCTGTGATGGCGTCCAAAATGGCCGACAGCTGCAAACTGTTTAATTAACAGAAAGCCCAACTGGATCTGTCACAATATCTGTGAATTAACCCTCCACCTTTATAAACCCTCCATTATTATATGTACAATAACTGATAATAATTGATATAATTAATGTTTATTTAGACAAGAATTATGTAAAACAGCTCTATGTTGTAGAATATATTAAAATAAACTAACAATGATCTAAACACGACCTGAAGTTCATCAATAATGATTTCAAGACTTTAGCTGCTTCAGTGATTACTTGATGAGTTTGAAACAAATGGTTTTAACATGTAAACTGTGTTCATGCAGGCTCTGCTAGCTGCAGCTACCTGCAGTGATCAGTGTCCAAGATTAAAAAGAACTTTTTCAGAATTCATGCAGAGAGAGCAGGTGATGAGCAGCTCGGACTCTTTAATAACTTGTACTAAACTGTAGCACAGCACATCTGCCACAGAAGCTACGATCTAACTTTACATCAGCTGTAAACAGATCCATTAGCAGCTTCAGTTCTGCTCAGATCACATCGAGCTAAATAAGATCAAACCTGCTGACTTGTGGAAGGAGACACGTTTTCCCTTTTCTCCTCTGTTGCTACATTCGTAAAAAACAACTTCCTGACATATTTACAGTTTATTTACAGGCTAATAATATATTATTATTATTATTATATCACAGACATTAATGTAGTAACTCGGATGTTGATTAGCTGAATAAACAGCAACAAACTAAACAAATGGTGCAGATAATGCAGCGTTTTTCAACAGCACTTTGTGATTTTTGTGTGAAACACTTGATGTTTAGGTTAGCCGTTAGCATGAGGCAGATGAAGTTTTGCCTCTTCAGACTCTGTTCTCCATCACTGAACTGATAAACTAAACAACATTGTTTTAAAAATGACCGCACTATCCCTTTAAATGTTTTTTTTTGTGCTTTACATTAAAGAACTTTGTTTATTTCTTCCTTACTGTAGTGAAACTCTTAATTATTACTGTAGTTAAAGGTAATTTATTAACATTAGAAAATGTTTAATTTTGATCAAATCAGAGAAAAACTTGGAGAGAGGATCAGTTTTCCCTTTAAGTCTCTGTAGTTTTACCCTGAAAGCAGTGAAGCTTTTAACTCGTGCAGCCATGGGAACGTTTAATGTGACAGTTCTGGTGGAGGTTCTAACTGGGTCACAGGTGAAGCAGGTGTGTGTGTTTACCTTCGTTACTTTAATGAAAGCTGCCGTGTTGGAGACAACATTCCTGTGAGTGAGCATTGCACCTTTGGGGTTCCCTACAAAAGAAAACTGAATTAAATAAAACACCAAGGTGAGAACGAACGAGTTATTTTAGTCGTGACTCACCTGTGGTTCCAGATGTGAAGCAGATGATGGCGAGGTCATCTGGTTTGGGAGGCTGGAATGAGTCATTCATGATAACAACACGTTATTTAAATGTGACATTAAAGCCGTGCTGCCTAAAGAACGACCGCAGCTGAATCGAGGGCTCTTCATCAAGTTGGTCTGTGGTGTTTGTGCTCACCAAAGGCTTCTGATGGACGGCTTTACCCGCAGCCTGAAAGAAATGAAACATAAAAAGCATTCGATCACAGCGAACGCTTCACGAACGAATCGAGCCGTTTGTGACTCTCACCTCAAAATCCTTCAGACTTATAATCTCGACGCTGCCCTGCGCTCCGCGGCTCACCAGCTCTTCATCAAACGCCTCCATGAGGACTATCGTCTTCACCGTTTTGCCTTTCCCACCGATGCAGTCCAGAATCATGCGGGCCTTGTCGGGAACGTCGCAGATCACCGTCGATATGGAGGCTGAAACGCAGACGACACGCAGCTCCTCAGAGCCGGCAGCTTACAGGCGAGGGAGGCGGAAACCTTTTATACCTTTGTCGATGACATAGCCGATGGACTCGGTGCCGAGTGTGTCGTACAGCGGGACGGCCACCATGGAGTAGGTGTAGCAGGCCAGCTCGCAAATGGACCACTGCAGGGACAGACAGAACCTTGTGATGGGTTTAAAGGAACAGAACCCCGGCAACGTAAAACAAAGAGGGAAAACAGATCTGCAAAGAATGACGGGTCAAAAATAATCACGACTGCACCTTTCACAAAGAAATATAAGAGTATCGCTAACGACATGTCTCCTGTTTTCACTTTGACCTTGGTTTGACCTTGACCCTGGAGCTGGGAGGATTTAAAGAGTACCCAACACATTTAAAACTTTAAGATACAAGTGACTGAGGTGGAGGTCCTTCAGTGCTAACAAGATCTTTGAAAGTGGGTGTCTGTGTAAAGTTACAAACAGTGAATATCTTACCTGTTGTAGATCGCTCTTTGAACACTTGAGAATCATCTGAGCTGCTGCAACAACGACGATCATCTCAAAATATTTAAAATGTTCATGCAGATCTTATTTTAAATCTTTCTCCAACCAGCAGTTCCACGTCAAAGTCTCTAGCTGTGGCGGCAGCAGCTAGCTGTATCTTTGCAGCTTGTGAGCACTTTCATCATCAACATCATCATCATCATCATATTTAAGAATACAGTAAAGTTATGTGGAATTTTAAAGCTTTATAACGTAGATTTACTGAACGTTTTGAGACTGGAGTTGCAGCTTTATCAGTCCATTCAGAATTAAACTGAGGCAGCTCAAATGCCATCTACAACAGGTCAGATACTGATTACTCATTAACTGTGAAAGAACCTTACTTTAAAACCTTTGAACTCTCCCTTTAAGGTTGCAGCTTGTACCTTTAAGTACAAACGCAGATATTCACGAGACGTCTTTGCAAAGGAACAATGATTTATATTTGTCTTTCTGTGAACTCTGACATCAGGCGCTTTAACTATTGATGGAACAGTCAGACAAGAATTTAATGATTAATTATGGGACCTGTGGAGAAAATCTAACGTACAGCTTTGAAACAGCGAACCAGTCCTGTAAACTAAAGCTGCTTCAGGCTGAAACGTTAGCATGAAGCAGAAACTCAAACAGAGGATCAGTGAACATCTGGAGGTTACCTCTGGCCTGTTTTGTGAAAAGATGCCAATAAACTTGTCTCCTGTGTGAGAATGTCCTTTGTGAAGAAGAGCCGATCCGATGTTCTCTGCTCGGTCCACCACCTAAACAAAAACACATTTAAAAATAAAACGAGTATCACATATGACACATCGTCGAACACACAGCAACGACATGGACAAACAAAGACCTGTTTTTAACTGTGGGGGGTTGAAGTGTTGGCGACACCGTCAGGTGATGCTGAGTTTATGAAGCTACATAAATATATGTGAACTTGTTCTGCAGGAGTTATGGTCCTACCTCTCTGTAAGTCTGCCACTCGTATGGCTGGTTCGGTTTCCTCGACCCGAGACAAGGTCCGTTATCTGCCAAAGACAAAAGGCAAGTTTTGTTTTCCTCTCATCGGTGCTTCGGGTGGTTTCACGATGAACTTGTTCACTCACTCGACACTCGGAGTCCTCGCTGGAACACCTCGTACAAAGTGCGAGCGTCGCTGTAGTAATGCGTCATGAAGTCGCTGTCGTCGTCGTTCAGCACCGACCTCCTGGCTCGCTCTCCGTCCTACGAAGAAACAAACTGCGAGCTGAGTCCCACACGTATGCACGCTATGATGCAGTGAAAACACGTCAGCCGCCTGCAGCTGTGACAGGAAGCATTCAGCGCGGGTCACTCACTGATATCTCCAGCGACTGCAGTCCAAGGTCACACGGCGGTTTCAGGGCTTTTGGTCGTGTGGCAAACCAGTACGTGGTGATGGCGGCGAAGGCTCCCATACCCATGAAGGCATTTGTTGGGAAGCCTCGGATGTACTGCCGAACATCATCCAGCTCGGGGATCCGCAGCTGTCTCAGGAGGTCCTGAGCCTGCATGGCTGTCCTGCACTGAGCCTGTCCAAAACACACACACACAGAGAAAATACAGTTCAGTTGGATCATTGTCTGATTCCAGGACCCAGTTTCTACCAAGCTCCAGCTGTCGGACAGACAGCCTCCCGTCCAACTCTTTGGTTACGGAGGAGTTCAGGAGCCCACATCCTCAAACATGCACCACCTTTCACCTCCTAAAGAAGGAGCAGACTCACACTGACAGAGTGGCATCGTATGAAACCTGCTGCTGGATGAAGGCTTCCTAAATGATTGATCAAAGTTCAAGAGCTACAAGGCGAGTTCTGAAAAATCTAACTCTGTTCATCCATCCATCCATCCATCCATCCTCTTTACCTGTTTCTTCCTTTTTGGGTCGCTGGTGCCCATGTCCAGCAATCACTGTGTGAGAGGCAGGGGACACCCTGGACAGGTCTCAAGTCCATCACAGGGCCACATAGAGACAAACGAGACAAACAGCCATTCACTCTCACTCACACCTAGAGACAATTTAGAGTTACCAATCAGCCTAACATGCATGTTTTGGTCTGAGGGAGGAAACTGGAGTACCAGGAGAAAACCCACGCATGCACGGAGAGAACATGCAAACTCCACCCAGAAAGGCCCCCGGACCGGGATTTGAACAAGGTTAACCTGCTCGCTGAGAGGCAGCAGCTCTACCAACTGCACCACCGTGCTGTCCCTAATTGTGCTCCATGAATATTCTTTCTTCTCCTGAACTCTCATTTCTTTGGAGACTTTTGTTCCACAGAAACATTTATAATAATGGGAGATTTTAAATTTTCATTCAACTTTTATTTAGACAGGTTATTCCCATTGAGCCTCGAGGGCTCATTTACAAGAGAGACCTGAAATAAGTAAATAAAGCTCCTGACATCCATCGACTGGTTCAGGTCTGTGGACCAATGTTCACCATTCAATTAATATTGAACAGCTTTTAATATCTAAAGTTCTCAATCAAAATCAAAGGTCTCACTGATTCTGTTTTCAAAGCGTCACCGGAGTAAACAGGAAGTGACACAGACGTGCAGATTTTCCAGGTACATCTCGGCGGTGTTTGAGTCGGTTTTCGTTTTGGCGCCACGTTTTACGTTTGCAGCTCTTTTGACTAAAGTCTCCACTAAAATAAACTTTACCCAAACTATTACAAACAAAGGCAACTGGACTTAATTTCTTGTTTTGTTAATAAATTTGGTTTTATAATTCGGTGTTTGGAGCTGTAAAACTGAGCTCGCAGGTAAATAACACTCCCTACCCTCCCTGGAGAGGGTAGGCCTGGTCCACAAGAGCGATGTTTATGGACCAAACAATCATGAAACTCTCTGTCCAAATTAATCTCATGTAACAGAACCTCTCTACGTGGACCAGACTAACAAAGACCATAATGACCCTCCAAAGGGAGGGGAGGGAGCGCGATCTGCATGTGGGTTCAAATAGTTCAGATCAAATTCACTACACTTTTAAAACACTTCTCAATCTTCAGGGAACAAGAAAACACCAGCTGCTGTTTTAAAAAGCAGAAACTTGCAGAGCAACTGTAAATCTACAGAAACTCTGCAGGTTGAAAAGTTTCTCCCTGAAAGTCGCCCTTTGACCTTTGGCTGCTTTGCAGACCTCAAACTCAACGGAGGTGCGTCGCTCCATTAAACAGCTGGGAGGAAAGACAGCAAGGAAACATGACCCACGCTTTGTAATCACACGGCACAAACCAGCACAGCCGAAGCACGTGAAGCGTTCTGATAAACTGAAACCTCATCTGTCCACACGGCGCTGCTCTGCTGAATCTCCCAGTCAGATCAGACGTTAAACTGGGCTCAAGCCGAGCCTGGGGGAGACTTCAAGTCACTATTTAAACCCCTGAAATGTCAAAAACACCTAAACAATGAACCCAAATAAGAGACTCGGCTCTCGGCTGGTTCCGAGTCATTTGACCTCTGGATTGAAGGTATAATCAAGTCTCCGGAGCAACACTTGGCTGTTCATCTAAGTTTGATCTATGGAACTACAGGGACGGTCGGCTGCAGCCGGGCAAGGAGGAAAAGGTCCAAATGAAGGCGTTAAACACGTCACACCTGTTCCTGTTAGAGGACACCAAAGACCACCTCTGGACCAGCCGAGGTCCAATTTAAATCAACACATTTCCACTCAGATCAGTACTCACAGAGTGTGGACGAGGAGTGAAGGAAAGGTGAGACCGTGTCCAGACGGGAGACAGGTCCAGATCAGTGCAAGGCCCGGCAGGGCTGCAGTTGCTATTAGAAGGACTCCTGCTGACCTCTAATAGACCTCTGAAGTCCTCCCCACTATGAATAGCAGAGACACGCCCCTTGTCAAACAGAAACACAGAGGCGTGAGACACCTCACGTCACTCCCCGGTCGGAGTGACACGGAGTGACATGTGCTGCAGCTAGCAGTAACCCGTCTAACGTTTAGTCGGGACTTGGTGTGTTTAACGGAGTTTCAAAGCGGCGCCGGTCTGTGCTTCTCCCACCGATGTTTGTTTGAGGCCACATCTTATCAGTTACAGCGTGCACTTGTCATGTTGTTGAGTGTTTAAACAGCTGGAACGTGTCCAACGAAAAGATAAAAATGTTTGTGTTCTACACGTCTCTGATGTCTCTTACCACTATCTGCCTTTTCTTCTGCTGCGTTTCAACATTTACAGAAACTATTAAAAAAGTAACGTTTCCGTTTTATTCAGAGGAAACCAGTTTTTTTTTTTTTTTTTGGGGGGGGGGGGGGGGGGGTCACAGCGACGGGATTTATTGGTAAGTCTAAATTGAATCAGTCACTGAGTGAGAGTGTCTGTCTCGTTTGTCTCCATGTGTCCCTGTGATGGACCCATGTCTCCTCCAGGGTGTCTCCCCCCCCCCCCCCCCCCCCCCCCCCCAACAACTGCTGGAGATAAACACCATCTTTCCACCATCCTGCACGGAAATGTGGGTAAACCGGATGGAAAGGAATACGTCTTCATTTTCTTTCCTTATTGAGAAGGAACATCTGATTGGGAGTGGTGGCGCAGAGGTTAGAGAAGGTGGGCCTGTGATTGAAAAATCGCTGGTTCAACTCCTGTTACAGACAACATCAAAATGTGGGTGGGATAGGTGAAGCACCCACACCTGTTTCCACCCTCATTTGCTCCAGTCTGGGCCCTTGAACAAGGCCCTTAACCCCCACCATCTTCTCCCCAGGCGCCCTAGACTTCAGCTCTCTGCTCCACACAGAGGGCTGTGGTAGCTCAGTGGTCTTTGTGTCAGGAAGGACATTCGACATAAAAATAACTGCCAAGTCTTTGTGTGACTTAGTTCACTGTGGCGACCCCTAAAGAAGGGCGTGCCGAAAGAAGAAGATTGAGAAGGAACACCTGATGTCAATCAACGCGTCAATCATTTAAACGTGTCAGATTTAAAACATACAGGCTCACCTGGAGCCATGTTTGATGTGGGTGAACTGAGTAGCAACATTTTACCAGATGAACAGGAGCACCTGACTTCCTGTTTGATTGTCGCAGAGCGGTAGGAGCATCATCTCAAGTCGTAACAAATCAAACTGCCATGCCGTAACCAACGACTTCAACAACTTCATGATGCGCACGTGTAAAAGTGCTGCTAGTCATTTAGTCTTAATCACAAAAATGGACCTGACTTCCTCAAATGTCTTGTTTTGTCTCAAACAAAAATAGTTTTGTTCATAACAAAAAAAACCACAACTGGCATTTCAGAGCATTGAATTTTAAAGCTCACGTGACGACAAAATATTTGTAATAAACACAAAAAGGCATTAT
>NC_056500.1:35232594-35241890 GCF_014905685.2 Nematolebias whitei
ATCTGCAGGGTTCTTGTAGGAGCGTTCATGTAAATAATGTCACCGTAATCAATGGAGGGAAGGAAAGTCACAGATACAAGGAGTTTTCTAGCATTCAGGGTTAGACAGGATTTGTTTCTGAAAAAGAAACCCAGTTTAACTTTCAGTTTCTTTACCAAGTTTTCCACATGGAGCTTAAAAGAAAGATGTGAGTCGACCAAGATACCCAAATATTTATAGGAATCAACAAACTCAATGGGGACACCATTTGAGGATAAAATCGGGGGAAGAACTGCTGGGACCAACTTCCTATTTGAAAAAAGCATCCCTTTGGTTTTTTTTTTTTTTTTTTAAATGAACTTGACCACTGTCTGCTTGACTGAGAGGGAACAAATAATAAATAAATCTGCAAATGGGGAGTCTACAGAAAATTTGCACATTATTATTATTTTCTTTGCACATTATAAGTAATTTATCGTCACATAAGGAAAGTAATACAGAGGGCAATTACCAGTTTAATTAATTTAAATGGCATGAAAACAATTCATTCAACCTTTATTTATACAGGTTAATCCCATTGAGCCTTGTGGACTCATTTACAAGAGAGACCTGGAACAAAAGGTTTCTCTGGACTTTATGCAGAGGGAAAAAATAAATAAATCCAAGTTTATTTAAATATATTGAGCCAGAAAGATTGATCATCTGGGGGCATGTTGAGTTCGGGACTTTGGAAGTTGGAAAAACAACTAAAGTAGAGCTTGTTTTCCGAAATAAAAATCTGATACTGTCCGCACGTCTGTCTGCATAATGATGAACAAACTTACAAAATAATAAAACATTATCAGCTGCTGGTAAAATACTTTTATTGTGTATTAAAAGGCACATGTGACAGACATAAAGCAGATTCAGAGCTTGCAAACTTTTCTGAATCACCAAAAGCTCCAGGCTCAACACTTCTCCAGTTATAGGATTTCCCTGATAAGAGTTCAATAATCATGGGCACCAGTGACGCCCCGCGACCTGAAAAGGAAGAAGCGAGTAAATTTAAAATTTGGATGGAGTTCAATAAAACACAATGCGATATAAAAACTTTTACTGACAGCGATCTCTTTAAGAGACGAGAAGAAAACATGTCACACAGAACCAGTGAGGTAGAACAAACAAGTTTCAGTGGAACTGAAGGTAAACTGGGATATTCCCTAAATTAATTCTTTATTACCCAACAGTTTAGAGAGCAAGTGCTGATTAAAGAGTAAAGTGCAAATGGGGGTTGGTTTAGAGCAGCAGAGCGTCTCTCTTCTTATCACAGTAAATCCTCTTTAACAAACAGCCGTCGGTGGCGTTTGGACTTGGAGTGGACCGTGGCGTTCAGAACCGGGGTGTCCGTGAATTCCACGACGCACGGCTGGGGGCCACACGGGGCCCCTTCCAGCTCCAGGATGGTCACGTTGTTGGGCGTGGTGGTGCTGAGTATGGTGGCGGGGACAAAAAGGGTCACCTGAGGGCCTCGAGCGGGCCAGTACCGGCCCAAATTAAAGCCGTTAATCCAGATCTGCCCCTACAAACAGAAACATGCACGTCAGTCTATTTAGTAAATAAAAAACAAGCAGAAGGACAAATGATGGAGAAAAATGATGAATAAATCCTTTAAAACCCTGTAACAATAACAGAGTGGGATTATACTAAAAAGATAAACTTATTCATATCTATAGACTTTCATCTTCTCATCTTCGGACTTGAAATATTTCAAGCTCCCAAAATAAAGTTACTTTATAAACTAAACTGTTCCAAAGAGCATTTGTGCTGAAAGCTATATTTACTGTTAGAAAAATAGCTTGTGCAAACTTTGATATCAGATTATACTTTAAAATGTGGCTCTGTGAAAATTATGAACAGTTATTATCGTGTTTATTAAAGTTATCCACACGTCTGATGCTTTTATTGACGTCTTAAATCGTTGACTGATCCTTAAAGCCACCGCTGAAGAAAACTCAGATTAAAAGCTGAACGGAACGATCCGCAACATTTCATAATTTACACACTGAAGGTGTTTGAAGACATCAGCTCAGATTTGAACTCCGTTTATTAAAAAAACCTCAGCTGTCCAGACAATAATCGATGAAACCCTTTGAACAAACTTCATATGATCTGAAGCGTCACTTTAATTAGGAGTGACCGCAAAAACATCATGGTGGCTAACGCTGGTCGTTTTGTCTCGTTTTCTCCCAGCATGGTTTCTCTGTAAAGACTGAAAGACCTCCTGAAGGGGGTCCGTCTCTCGTGCGCGTCACGTGCCTTGGTCCAGCTGGACAGCTGGATGTAGGAGTCCTGAGGGAGGTCAGGGATGCCGTCAGGGATCACGAAGCTGCCCCTGTAGAAGGTTGGAGGAGACGGAGCAGCCGGCGGAGGGGGGGCTGCCTGTGCTTGGTGT
Source organism: Nematolebias whitei (assembly GCF_014905685.2). Taxonomy (NCBI): domain Eukaryota; kingdom Metazoa; phylum Chordata; class Actinopteri; order Cyprinodontiformes; family Rivulidae; genus Nematolebias; species Nematolebias whitei. The sequence goes on from NC_056500.1 coordinate 35,235,005, forward strand.
CCCAGCAGGCCCTGACGGACGGCGTCATCGATGCTGAGACTGAACATCGTCCATCCGGACAGGGGGACGCCCCCCAGAGTCAGGTTGGACACCAAACCCTGAGAAGAGAAGACAAACAAACAACAACAAATCCTCTAAATGATTCCAAACCTCCGACTGATGGAGAACAAACTTCAAGCTGTAAATCCAACCTTGAAGTCGTTGACGTTTTTGCCGTAGTTGATCCGGCCCGTGTTCTCCACCAGAACGTCCAGCTGGCTGCCAGCAGGTCCCGTCACGTTGACCGTCAGGGCCCTGTCCCGCTCCAGGATCCCCACAGCCGACTGAAGGAGACACAAGAAGAAAACCATCAGAGCTCCGAACAGTGAGGAGATGAAGAGCAGCTGCCCTTGTTTATTTATTTATTTATTTATCACATTTACGGCGTAAATAATCCTGAGACAGCCACTGCTCCACAGTCGCCACCTCTGTCATCTACATCTGAACAATTTCAAGATGGCTGCCAACGCTAAGAGACGTGTGCTAATACAAAGCGGCTACAGCTCAGTGAAGTTCACAGGCGCCGAGCTAAAATGTAGCGTGGTAGTAGCTGAGAGTCATTTCCAACACACGCTGACTCATCACATGACGTCTGTTGTAGAAGGGTCGAGCAGAACGGCGGCAGCGACGTCACAAAACGATCCTCGTTTCAAACGTCCAAGATGGCGGGCCGTTCTTTATTTCAAGTACAGTAGTCCCTCGCCACTTCGTGGTTCGTTTTTCACGGACTCGCTCTGTCGCGGTTTTTCAAAATAAGATTGGACATGACACACAACTGGCTGACTGATGGACGAGCCGCAGCTGATCAGCTGATCAGCTGATCTCCGTGCAGAGCGGAGAAGTGGGCGTGGCCAAAAGTGTAGCAGAGGAAGGAACTGAAATCATGACATTCTGTGCTCTTTTAGAGCATTTATAGTTTAGAAACATTGTTTAGAATATTGCAAGAGTGTGGGAAGGGTTTAAAACACCTTATTATATAAAGACAGTATATAAATACTAAAATAAACTACTTACTACTTGTACTACTATTCCTACTTCGCAGTTTTTCACTTATCGTGGGGCTTCAGGGTACGGATCCCCCTGTGATAAACGAGGGACTACTGTACTTAGGGACAAGGTTAAACAGCTGGACCTGCAGCTAGAGGACGGCTGAACAAAGACGCAGTGTGGACGACTCGTCCTCGTCAGACGTTCGACCCGGACTCACCTTGTCCACGGACACGTAGGCTCTGTCGTGGACGCCGTTCAGCGGCGAGGACAGAGGGGTGGGCTTGCTGCACGTGACGGGCAGCGTCGTCCTGTAGAGCACGAAGCCAAACGCCTGGAGGACAGAAAAGGTCACCAGCAACATTCTTACCAAACTGAAACGGCGCACGGGAGCGAAGCGTACCTGGTTTAGCTCCACGAAGGTCAGAGGAAACAAGCTTTTAACGGGACCGGAAAAGGACAGGGAGTCCACGGCGTCCAACACGCTCTGCAGCTGCAGGGGAACCAAGAAATGACGTTTCTGTGTTGAACGTGCAGCGTCGGGTGCTCCCCCCGACAGATGAGGTCATGTTCTCACCTTCTGCATCTTCACGGCTCCGTACGCAAACTTCGGGGTTGACGGCGGAACCGGGCCCTCCGGTACTTCACTGTACTGTTTGTAAAAAACACACAAACGTTAATGCAGAGTGAAACATCTTTTTGTTTGACTCTACGTTTGAAGTCAGATCTGACGTGGTGCGTCAGCCCTCAGAGTCCGTGAAGAGGACGACTCTCAGCTACTACCACACCAGAGCTGAGCTCTAAATCTGCCAAAATGGACGACTTGTAGCTTTTTCTGTTCATTAGCTGCAGCGGCCATCTTCACTCTAGTTGACTTCAAAGGTTAATCAGCTGTTGAGGAACGAGTGTCAGGTGGCTCATGAGATATTTTGCTAACAGATACAAACACATTAAACATTTAAAGTTGTGTTCCCACCATCCTGATGACGTCTCGGATGGCGAAGTATTTCTCCGTGACGTCTCCCGCCTCCGTCAGCGGAGCGTCGTAGTCGTAGCTCGTGGGCTGAGCGGCGTACGGCGAGTTGGCACCTGGTGGGGTTTCCACACGGGCCGGGTCAGGCGGCCATGTTTACTTTTTTATTTTATTTGAGGTCAACTCACCGTTCCAGTATCCAAAGTTTGTCCCGCCGATGAACATGTACCTGTGAGGAGCAGAGGGGGCGGAGCCTGAATCTACATCTCTTTTTTAAACTTCATATAATACACTGAATACATGACAAGCCATAACATTATGACCACATGACCTACTTTACTATTTTGAAGCCCAAAAGGTTCTGATTGGGAACAAATAACATTCAGGGATGTTCTGGAGTATTTACTCCTGACACATTAAAGAGAGAGTTCAGATGTTTGGAAGCTGGATTCTGTAGAAAGGTTATGAACAATTAACGTCTTACCTGCTGTAGATAAGTCTGAACCATGTCTATTCGTAGAGACGGTTTGATTCTGACTGGACTGATGAGATAACGGCTAGTCTAGCCATTTAAGAGCCGTATTTAAGATCTCTACATTTACGGCTCTTAATGCAGACATTCTGTAAACTCCATCACTGCATCACACAGCAGCAGCAGTTAGCTGAGGCTGAGGCTCTTCCATCAGGAACATCAAATCCAGCAGAATCAATCCAGTTTCTGCAAACTGAGGCTGTTCCAAAAGCTACCTCCAACAGGTAAGATATTTGCTCTTCATAACCTTTCCACAGGACCCCTTGGGACAAGTTAGCATGATGGTGACGGTCTGCAGGGCAGCATGTGTTCTTGTCTGCAGACTCACAGGTTGATGTTTGCTCCCAGGGACAGGATCGTGTTGAGCGACTTGGCCACTAAAACAGAGGGCACGACGGCGTGACGGGACCCCCAGTGGTCCAGCCAACCGGTGTAAAACTCAGAGTTCACCTGCGATGGAAAGGAAGTTCAATAAGGGTTTAGACTTTAACATGCATCCTCGTGCCAGATGTGGCCAGATGCTCACAGTGAGTGTTGTGAATGACTCTCAGCTACAAGCACACTAAATTTTAGCACAATATCTGTAAAACTATCCAAACTAAAGCCACTCATGTAGGTGTCTGCGGCAACCATCTTGAAGTGGATTAGCTCCAGAAGTGGACCAGAGTCAGAGTCAGAGTCAGAGTCAGAGTTTCTTTATTGTCATTCGCACCTCATGTGGTACATGTGGTGGAACGAAATTATGTACACAGGGTCCCAGTTACATCCAACAATAAAATGTATAAGAAAAACAGTAATAACATCTAAGATATGAACTAAGAAAAACATCAACTAAATATACACTAAGCACTCATAACATAAAACATTGAACATCAGCACAAACATGAACATGAGTCTGTGAGCAGATGTGCACGCATGAACACATCAACATTGAAACAGATCAGCAGCAACATGAAACAGATCAGCAGCAACATGATATGGTTTTTCACAGTGATTATTCTAGTTAGAGATTCATGAGTCTAACAGCCTCAGGGTAGAAGCTGTTCCTCAGTCTAGTGGTTCTACACTTAATGCTCCTTAACCTCCTTCCTGAGGGGAGTGGGGCAAAAAGTGTGTGTGCTGGGTGGGTGGGGTCCTTCATGATGCAGGTGGCCCTCTTCCTGCATCTGGAGGTGTAGATGTCTGTGATGGTGGGGAGGCTGATTCCGACAGATTTCTGTGCAGCCTTCACCACTCTCTGCAAAGCTTTTCTTTCTGCAGCTGTGCAGCCTCCATGCCACACATTGATGCTCGAGCACAGGATGCTCTCCACTGCACACCTGTAGAAGGAGGTGAGGACTGAGCTTCCCAGACCAGCTCGCCTCAGCCGTCTGAGGAAGTAGAGTCTCTGATGAGCTTTCTTGATCAGGCTGGTGGTGTTGTTGCTCCAGCTGAGGTTGTCATTCATGTGTACACCCAAGTACTTGTAGCTGGAGACCACTTCCACCGCAGATCCTCTTATGTTCAGGGGGGTGTAGGTGTTTTTGTTCCTTCTGAAGTCCACAATCATCTCCTTTGTCTTCTTCACATTGATGTGAAGGTTATTCTCTCTGCACCAGCTCTCCAGGTGTTCCACCTCCTGCCTGTAGCTGGACTCATCATTGTTTGTGATGCATCCCACCACCGCTGTATCATCTGCAAACTTTACAACGTGACAGCCTGGATGGGTAGCTGCACAATCATATGTGAGCAGAGTAAACAGGAGGGGGCTCAACACACATCCCTGAGGAGAGCCAGTGCTGAGGGTTATGGTGGAGGAGGAGAGGTTGTGGATCCTCACTAACTGTGGTCTGTTTGTTAAAAAGTCTAGTACCCAGTTGCAGATGGAGGGGCTTAGTCCTAGTGTGGATAGTTTGTCCATCAGGGTTTGGGGGATCATGGTGTTGAAGGCGGATGTGAAGTCCACAAAGAGCATACGGACGTAAGAGTTTTTCTGCTCCAGGTGGTTGAGTGCAGTGTGGACCACAGAGGAGATTGCATCCTCTGTTGATCGGTTCTCACGGTATGCATACTGATGAGGGTCCTCGTTGATGTTGATGGTTGTTTTGATGTGAGGCATGACCAGTTTTTCGAAGCATTTAGCGACTATCGGGGTGAGGGCCACTGGCCGATAGTCATTCAGACCAGTCACTGTAGAGCTTTTTGGGACTGGGATGATGGTGGCAGTCTTCAGGCAGGTGGGAACTGTCTCCAGGATAAGTGAGGTGTTAAAGATGTCTGCCAGCACCTCACAGAGCTGATCAGCACATTCCTTCAACACTTTTCCGGGGATGTTGTCTGGGCCAGTTGCTTTGTGCGGATTAATCCTCCTGAAGGTACTCCTTACATCTGCTGAGGTCACGCTGAGATGCTCTTCATCCGGTGGTGAGGTGAGTCTGGTGCTGGGTGGTCTGTTCGGGTCTTCAAAGCGTGCATAGAACTTGTTGAGAGCATCAGGCAGAGATGGGTCTTTGGGGCATTGTTCACTCCTTCCTTTATAATCTGTTATGCACTTAATGCCCCTCCACATGCTCCGAGGGTCTTGTGAGATGAATTGACCCTCGATCCTCTTTGCATATGCGGCCTTGGCCCTCTTAATACCAGCAACCAGCTCTTTTCTTGTCCTACTCAGCTCCTCTGAGTTTCCAGACCTGAAGGCAGTGTTCCTGGCTTCCAGCAGGGTACGCACCTCTGCATTCAGCCAAGGTTTTCTGTTTGGGTAGCTTTTAACATTTCTGATAGTGGAGACTGTGTCAGTACATGTACTAATGTAACCCAGTACTAAGGATGTGTATTGGTCAAGATCAAGCGAACCTCCATTTTCAGCAGCTTCTCTGAAAACCTGCCAGTCTGTTCGATCAAAACAATCTCTCAGCTGACCAGCTGATCATCTAAAGATTATTTCCTCAAAGTTCATTCAAATCTGTCCAGTGGTTCAGGAGATATTTTGCTAACAGACACACAATGGTAAAACCTTATCCTGAACCTCATGATAATGCCGCTCTGAAGCTCACCAAAGGTCCGTGCGGCTCGGCGTGGCGCTGTGCTTCAAAGGCGGCGGTTACGTTTGAACCTGGCAGAGGGGGAAGGCAGACATGAGAGAGACGTCCTCAAGACGAATGGAAAAACAGTTACTTCTCCTTTAAGCCAAACATCTACAAAATCAAATCGCTCCTAGATGTCAATCTTCAGTAAATCACACCTTTTCTCTTTCCCCGTTCTCAGTTAGTGAGGTTAATAAACTGTTAAAAGGTATAGACTCTAAAAAATCTGCAGGACCAGATGAACTTCCACCTTATTTCTTAAGGCTGGCCGCTCATATCATCACAGTCCCTGTGACCCACATCTTTAACCTGTCCAAAAGTCAAAACTCCATTCCAGACGCTTGGAAAACAGCCTTTGTTCTTCCTGTGCTGAAAGGAGGTGACCCCACCTCACTGAACAACTATCGACCAATCTCTAAACTCTGCATTTTAGCCAAACTCAAGTAAAGAATTATCTGGACTCATTTAACATCTTACCTCATCATCAATCTGGTTTCAGGAAACAACACAGCACAACCACTGCTTCACTGAAGGTTCTTAATGACAATGTTGAAACACTGGATGCTAAGGATTATTGTGCTGCACTTTTCTTAGACCTGTCTAAAACTTTTGACACTGTGGATCAAAACATCTTGTGTCATAAGCTCTCAGAAATTGGTTTCTCAGATCACACCATTGGTTGGTTCTCTAACTATCTCTCAGATCGGATGCAATGTGTTCAACATAATGGTACTTCCTTCAAATAACAGTCAACAATGGTGTACCACAAGGCTCAGTCTTAGAACCCACCCTCTTTACAATCTACATAGGTAATATAGGTCAGAGCATCCTTGACACATCCTTATATTTCCATGCTGATGAAACAGTTGTTTATTGTCGAGCTAAAACAGTTGCTCAGGTTTTCCAGCTTTTGCAATCCACATTTAACTACATCCAGACAGATTTGTTCCACCTCAAACTTGTCCTAAATGCCGATAAAAACAAAGGGATGCTTTTTTCAAACAGGAAGTCGGTTCCAGCAGTTCTTCCATCTATTTTATCATCGAATGGTGTCTCTATTGAGTTTGTCGATTCTTATAAATATTTGGGTATCTTGGTTGATTTGCATCTCTCTTTTAAGCCTCATGTCAAAAATTTTGTAAGGAAACTGAAAGTTAAACTGGGTTTCTTTTTCAGAAACAGATCCTGTCTAACTCTGAATGCTAGAAAACGCCTTGTATCTGTGACTTTCCTTCCCTCCATTGACTACGGTGACATTATTTACATGAACGCTCCTACAAGAACCCTGCAGAT
>NC_056500.1:35241990-35250270 GCF_014905685.2 Nematolebias whitei
GAGGCATTATTAGAAACGTACATTAATAACATATTGCCAATATATATATATTTATTTCTTTCTATATATAATTCACGCCTCTGAGATGAACAGTTGTTCAAATATTCACAAGAGCAGAAACAGGAAGTGATGTCAGTAACAGGAAGTGACGTCAAAGGGGAAGAGCAGGTAAACAGAGCGTCCAATGTCTAACAGCAGAGAGCAGAGAACAATCTATCAGTTTAATTAAGATTGTTTCAATAAGACCAGGAAGTTCCCCTCTGATGTCACTTCCTGTTTCACCTTGACTTCACCAAGCTCAGAAGAAAATGTGTGTTGTGACAAATGGGTAAAATTGTGTGTACTATGCCAAATTTCTTAAATATTAAGCTTTTTCTTCCACTTTTTGTATTTATAGAATATGCATGCTACAGAAGCTTTTTATAATGTTCCACAATCAGTTTAATACAAAGTATGAATAAGTTTAAACAGTACTCTCTGAATACACAACTTTTTCTTGGTTTACATCCTGACCACTTGTGAAACAACTTAGTGAAGACGGTGGCAGTGAAACCTGGTGGTACTGACCCACTCTGAGGTCTTTATTCTGCTTTCAGTGTCAGGCTTGGATAATAGTTGTTGGAGGTAAAGGTATTCCTAAAACCCACCCACTATCACTTCCACTCTCCATACTTGGGCTGAGAGGGTGACGAGCCAATGGCAGACAAGTCCAACAGTCACCCCACACCCATGAACGCGTGCAAAGACACAGAAAAAATAAAAACAGGGGAGGGCAGCCAGGTCATCTGACACCAAACAGAACCTAAAGACAAACTGGTGGCAGCCTGCAGCAACTGTTTCCTCCAACCAGAGCGTTACACAGCTTGTTGTAACCACTTCTGTTGGTCAGACATCGAGTCAGACAGAGCCGAGAAACAACAAAAAACTCTTTGTACCCATTTGATCTTGATAAACACGACAAAAGTTAATTATAACTCAACAAGTTGAGACTTTCGATCAGAAACAGCTGAAAACCGTCTTTAGCTTGTTATCAAGTTAGTTCAACGCTGATATTTTGGGATGTTGTCCCTTAACTCCACAGGCAGCACAGTGGATTAGTGGTTAGCATTGTTGCTTCACAGCAAGAAGGTTCTGGGTTCAAGTCTGGTTTGCTCAATAACAGAAATAAAAAGAAAGAAACTGAATCTCCACTTACTGTTTACTTAAAAGCTAACATTAGCATTGCAGCACAGCTAGCCACTACAGGAAGTTAATCTTTCGGCTGCTTCCTTCTGCAAGGGTTGCCACAGCGAACGAACTCATGGAAGATTTGGCAATTGTTTTACTTCTTCCTGATGCAACCTGGGCTCGAACCAGCAGTCCCAGAATTACCAGGCTGCAACACTTAATCACTGAGCTACCGCGGCCCAGGAAGTTCGCAAAGTAGCAGTTTAAAATTCCCATCAGCCATTGCTTTAGAAGTAAGGTCATGGTACATGTCTATCAAGCATTTATGTAGATAATCATTGTGCAGCGTGTTGTGTAGCTTCACTTGTTTTAGCACTGAAAATTATTTGACACCAAGAGAAGTTCCTTCGGTCAGCGTTTGAAAGGTTTGTAAAGATTCAAAGAAATGTACTTCGAGCTAGTATTTGAGTTTTTAAGTACTTTGGTACTGAAGCTGGAGGTTCCAGCTCGAGGTGAAAGTCTTTAAAGTCAGATGACACATGAGCATCTTTGATGAAATGATAACGGACAACAGTTTTTAAAGTGCATTATAGATCGGTGCTCAATAAAAACAGTCAACAGGATCGATCTCAGCCTCGTTATCTCGTGCACGTCAGGTGCACGTCTCCCTGCAGGCCATTGATGTTGGTGTTCTCTCCTTTACACAGCGTTCTGAGAAGGAAGATTAGTTTCAGTCTGACAACAAACCAGACGTTTCCTCAGACAATCAGACATATTGCATCACACTCCGCTGGTCGAGTCGAAGCTTCGACGACCTTTAAAGAAGCGTCCACCTCATCGAGGAGGAGAAACATGATGGACCATGCTGGATCTGCTCAACGTGCCCTGGAGGATCAAATCTGATGATGAGTCACCATCATCCTACTTATTAACCTTGTTCATATTTACTCTGCGTGAGCTTCAAGGCAACCAAAACCAGTTTAGCTTGTTTTCAATATAAACTGTGTAGAAGTGGCTGAATGTGACAGAGCAACCAGTTGCAGAGTAACAGGCAGTTTGTTGCTGCTGAGGCTTGTGGCTTCGACGTGTTTCTTGTTCTGCCCGCCTCGGGTCCATCCTCCTCCTATCACATTCTCAGACGTCACTTTAGGAGCTAACTTGCACAAGACTGCCACGCTGAAGACAGCAGGTTCTGAACCCTCGCTCTCTTGTTCACGTGGCCACGCAGCGGAAAAATGTATAGAGGAGGGGGAGGGGAGGGTGGGTTCTGTGAAGTGGAACAAAGGTCACAGCAGACTCCGTCAGGAGCTACCATCGCTGCACACAGCCTTCACAGAGCACGTCACACACCATGAATCTGACTTCACTGCGCGGGACTGTTCGAGTCAAACCAACTCATTAAGAGCCGAGGATGAAGTTAGAAACAAACCAGTAAGCATGCAGTGGAAACACCTCCCACCGTCAGCTGTTCATGACTGGTCTGAGCTGGTGGGGAGGGCAAAAAGTGTCAAACCTTAAATGAAACCTCGGTCCGTCCGCTCTGAGCAACTCCTCCAGTCATGACGGTCACATGTTGAAGCGCACAAAGATGGTGTCCGTTACACGGGATGAAAAGAGGAAGTTTTTATGGTGTCGCCTCAAGTTTACACCTGCCAGCTTCAAGCAGCCCCTCCTGCTGACACTTTAGTTACAACATGGTTCTGGTCTGTATTGGGAGAAAACCCATGTGTGCACAGGTAGGAGGTAAGTGCAGGTAAGATTGCCCTGGGAGGAAACCCTGTGACCTTCTGGATGAGAGGTGACAGCTCTAACCACTGCACCACAGTTCCACCCAGCTCTTTGGAGCCTGAGTCTTAATTTTAGTCTCTCACGTGATTCTTTGAAGTTTCTCTGAAACAGATTAGTGTTTGTTGAAATGACTTTGTGTGTCACACAAAAAGAGTTACAACAGGTCATCTGGACAGATTTTCTTGGTAGAAACGTTTTGTCTTTCATCCGAAACACTTCATCAGTCTGAGGCCTGCCAACCAAATAGCACCTATTTAAAAGTGGCTCAAGCCAGCCTGCTGTGGAATTCCAGAAACTAGCTTTTCACGTGTAAAAAGGGGACCATCGGTCTAACAACGGATCATCAGTGCATAACAATCGTTAAAGGCCTGATGGCCACTCGCTATTCACCGATAAACCGCTTTACACCGGTGTGATGTCGCGAGCGCCGCAGTATGGTCGCACTGACGGGAGCTCCGCTTTGACTCAAACTTTTTTGTTCTTGTTTCAACTTTTTTGGGCCTACACTGTACACTCACGCTATGGGTATGACCACAACGCACTTTTGGAGTTTTCTGTGTCGCTGCCTTGTCATCATGACATCATGCCATCCTACCATCGTGGTTCAGTTCCCGGCCCCCCTCCAGCTTCAGGCTCAGGCCTGTCATGGCCCCCCGTCTCCATGATCCTCCACCTGCCTGCACGGACCAAACTCAACAGACCTGTTCGGCTCCCCGGGAAAAACCTTTGATGTTCTCTGTCTGCTGGACCAAGTTTTGGAGGGCAGTCCGAGGGCAGCTGCTGCGGTCATTGTTACCATCAAGGTGCTAACGGGACTTGCTAACAAGACCATGCCACTAACAGAACCATGCTGCTGAAAGAACCTCGCTGCTAACTAGGGATGCATGATATTATCAGCATGGTATAGGTATCAGTCGATATTAGCCTTAAAGTTCAATATCGGACATTCCATTAAAATAACTCGCCAATATAAAAGGCGCTCTTTTCGCCTGAAGCGGCTGCACAACGCAATGACGTCACGAGCGCCTACCTGATCTCACGGCGGAGAGTAAAATTCAAAATGTTGGTAATATTGTGGAAGTTTTATTTTTCGTTTGTGAGGATGTTGGATTCCGAAGATTTATGGACTACATTGAGCCTCTCTACATCGTCCCCAGTCAGAGATATTTTTCCGACGTAACGTTACCCAAGTTACAAGCAAGCTTTGAACTTAAAACTTTGTACTTAAAACTTTGAACTTAAAACTTTGAACTTAAAAGGCTGTCCTTCATGCACAGGAGTGCAGAGGATCCCACGCTGCAGCTAGACACCCAGACCAAGCCTCCACAAGTAAGACAGCATCGCAGGTGACTAATGGTAATAAATAACATTTAACACTTTTCATTTAATATAAGTTAAAGTGCTATGTAAATGATATGGCTGTTACTGAATATAGGTCACCAGCTCTTACAGCTGTTAAACATTTTTTGTAGCAAATAAGGCTAATAAATAAGAGGGATATGTTCTGACAAAGGAACGTATATAAAATATCAGTATCGGTTATCAGCCAAATACCTTTTAATAAATCAGATATCGGCCAAAAATCCAATAATGTGCATCCCTACTGCTAACAGAATCACAGTGTAGATGTGTTTCTTTTTCACTCTCTCTCCCTCTCCCTCTCTCCCTCTCCCTCTCTCTCTCTCTCTTTCCCTCTCTCTCTCCCTCTCTCTCCCTCTCTCTCCCCCTCTCTCTCCCTCTCACACACAATTAGTTAAAGGTCATCTGGGCAGATTTTTCATGGTAGAAAAGTCTTTCATCTGAAAGACTTGCTTTAACTCTTTTTTTGTGATTTATGTGCCTGGAGGACTGAGCTTACATCAGGACTTGGGTCCTTATCTGTGGTGTGCTTTGAAAGGACTTGCGTATGAGCCGTGTGTTTTGAAAACACCAAGTCTTTCTGTCGGCTGACAGACACAAAGACTCATGCTGGTATTCTTAAATGGCAAAAGTCCTCCTGTCCCCAAAGGAGAACCCATGATTGTACCTGCATCATTTTACTGACCGCTAACTGCAGGACAAGAAGAAATATTAGTTACCCTTGACTGGCACTCCACACACATTTGTGTCAAGAGGTTGACTCTAAAGGTGCATTCACACCAGCCCTGTTTAGTCCGCTTTAATCGAACTCTAGCTCATTTTCCTAGAAAGTCCGGTTCGTTTAGGGAGGTGTGAACGCGCCATCGAACTCTGTCACGGAACAAAAAGGCGAACTCTGGCCCGGGCTAAAACCTAGGTCTCGGTCCGGAAGAAGAGAACTCCAGCGCGTTTCGAGTGCAGTGTGAATGTAAACAGACCGGACCCGCTCCACAGGGTAAACAAACACGCATTTCTCTGACCTTATATGGAGCCGTCAGCTGTCTTGTGTGAAAAACAATATTCTCCATGGTCTTCTGTCTCATCCTCTGCTCATGCTGAGTCCATTTTTGAAAAATGACAAAATATAATTCCTAAAACTGCTAAAACTTGATGCCACTTCGTTTTTGTTTTTATTTACAGAAGAAGAAGAAAACGTGTCTTCAGAGGTTTTTGTGTCGTTTCTTTCAGTAGTTCTTGGTGCAGCGCCCCCACAGGCGAGCGGGGGAACAGGTTGGTTCAACAGGTTGACTCGACTGCACAGTGCAGTGTGAATGCAAACGCACCAGCTCAAATGTAAACAAAAGGTCATGAATATTGGTCCCGAACCAAACAGAGTCTACCGGACTATCTGATGTGAAAACGACCTAAAATGCTCGCAGCATTAGGTCCATGCACCTACAGAGAGCTTTTATACAAAGCAATGTGGTCTGGACGTGCTGGCTGGTTGGAAGGTTCAGTTCTGAAGCTCCATGAAACACCTGGTGGACCACTAGTCCGAGGGAACTTTAGGAGAAAACTGAAACTTGCACTCTGAATGAATTTTAATCAAGTGCAACATTCTTTTGTCAGCTGCTGCTTTTACACACCGAGCCAAACGTGTGGCCGTCACCTGGAGTTGTTTGGACTTAACGACAGTCTGCTGAAGCCAGATACGTTCTGGAACCAGACCCCAGCAGCATACAGACCTCATAAAACCAGACAGAAAAAAAACTCACATCTGGCTTTTAAAGGAAATAGGAACTGCCACTTCCTGAGGCGAGTCATACACTTGACAGAAACAGAACCTAAACCCATCTGCAGCTGTCGTTTTCCCAGAGCCCAGTTTCTGTCTGAGATGGATCTCATGTGGACCGGAGAGATTTTACCAGAAACCCAATAATGGTCAGTCAGGTCATCTGAACAGAAACCTGACATTTTACCAGAAACTACAGACTGACAGATTCATTTTAAACAACTCCTTTGACTATGTCTGTCCTAAATTAATTTGTTTTCAAAGTTGTTCTCCTAGAGTTTCTATTATTGATCATCATCTCCATCTTCTTCCAGTTATCTGTAGTCGGCTCGTGAAGGAAGCAGGTCCAGGAGAGAAACCCAGACCTCCCTCTCCCCAGAGACACATTCTAGTAGGGGTGCAGAAAAAAAAAAAATAATAAAATCGATTTTTTTTTAAAAGAATCTAGATTCTTAGTCTTGGCGATTCTGAATCGTTTCTAAAGGTCCATAAATCGATTATAAAATGCATTTAAGTTTTATATTTTTCGGCTCCTACTCCCCGTTCGGCCGCCATAGAATTGAGCCATGTAGGCCACCGTACAGCAAGCTAGTTAGCCAGCTCTCTTTATCTGAATGGAGCCTGCTAGCATGGAGGAGGGAGACAGCACGATTCAACACGCTGCTTCAGCTTTAAAAATCATTTCAGATCCTGCAATGTTCCGGGGGAAGACGGAGCATCACAAGAGCACAGTTGCTTACAAGAAGTGTAAAATAAAATTGCAGTACAGTATTTTGGAAATACAACAAAATTCATGGAAGATGAAAGCGAAGCAGCCGACCAGTGAACTCTAAAACAAACTTCCAGGCTTCTCTCAAAGGCTGTGAAGAGTTCCCTCTCCATCTCCTGCTGTATCACAAAGGATTTATGAGCAGACAGCTCAGTGGAAGGTGAGAGGTTCAGGTTTATTTTTAATACGCTGGATTCAATGTACGCTATTCCTTCATGTAATTATTATTTTTTGCAATAAAGCAGTGCCACAACTTCACCATGAAACAACGAATGGGAGAAGCTCTGATGCAGCTGCAGCTCAAAGGTAATTGTTATTTCTCATATTATACTAAAACTTATAGACAAGTTATACAACAAACTTAATGCAATTTGTCTTTTTAACAGGTTGAAGAGATTAGACGCATCGCCTGGAGCCAGTTCTAAATTATACAGTTTATGATTTTTAAATTACAGTTCAGAAGAGTTTTTGTGCAAACTTGCACAGGTTTTGAAATTTTGTTAAAGATTTACTAAATATGAATCAATATGGTTGAAACTGTGAAGTCGGTATATTTCATATTAGGTTAAGTTTTGAAAATATAACAAAAGTTAGAGCAATATGGTTAAAATAACTGTGAAGTCTGTATTTTATGTTGAATTAAAGTTTAATATACTATGGTAGGCTGAAGTCTGTTTACTTTTGTATTTGTATATTGTGAATTATTTGTCTGTGATGGACAGGAGACGTGTCCAGGTGTCCCCTGCCTCTCACACAGTGATGGCTGATATGGGCACCAGTGACACCCGTGAATCGAAAAGGAAGAAGTGGATAAAGATGGATGGATGAATTATTTGTTCCTAGATTTTTATTTTATTTATCTATTTATTTAAATCAGGCAACTAAGCTAACCTAATACTGGTAATTTAAGTTACAGAATTTTATGCACTCCTACAAACCGGATTCCAAAAAAGTTGGGGCACTAAACAAATTGTGAATAAAAACTTAATGCAATGATGTGGAGATGGCAAATGTCAATATTTTATTCGTAATATAACATAGATGACAGATCAAAAGTTTAATCTGAGTAAATGTAACATTTTAAAGGAAAAATATGTTGATTCAAAATTTCACAGTGTCAACAAATCCCAAAAAAGTTGGGACAAGTAGCAATAAGTGGCTGGAAAAAGGAAATTGAGCACATAACGAACAGCTGGAAGACCAATTAACACTAATTAGGTCAATTGACAACATGATTGGGTATAAAAAGAGCTTCTCAGAGTGTCAGTGTCTCTCAGAAGCCAAGATGGTAAGAGGATCACCAATTCCACCATTGTTGCGCAGAAAGATAGTGCAGCAATACCAGAATGGTGTTACCCAGCGTAAAATAGCAAAGACTTTTAAGTTATCATCATCAACCGTGCATAACATCATCAAAAGATTCAGA
>NC_056500.1:35250370-35253012 GCF_014905685.2 Nematolebias whitei
CAGAGTAAACTCAAAGACGGGGACAGTTTAACTCAAAGACGGGAACAATTTTAATTCAAAGACGGGGACAGTTTAACTCAAAGACGGGAAAAATTTTAATTCAAAGACAGGGACAGTTTAACTCAAAGACGGGGACATTGTGAGACATGAATCTGAGTGGACATTTCACGGGCTTCATAAATTTACAATTTATAGATTCATCCAGAAACTGAATCAGACTTTGGAAAGCTTTTTATTTATGTATTTGTTTGTTTGTTTATAGCATGTGTGTCAAACTCAAGGCTCGGGGGCCGAATGTGGCCCTCGTCAACATCTTATCTGGCCCCCCAAGATGATATGTGAAACATAAAATACTTGTATCTCTTTCATTTTATCAGTAATCTTGGATTATAATGTTGAAAGCACAACAGAGAACATAAAATGAGACCAACCAAACTTTTGTTGAGAAACCTGTAACCAAGAAAACATGTTGGGTATCTGATTTGAGTTAGGTCATTTTCACACCAGATAGTCCAGTAGACTCGGTTCGGGACCAATATTCATGACATTTTGTTACATTTGAGCTGGTGCGTTTGCATTCACACTGCACTGTGCAGTCGAGTCAACCTGTTGAACCAACCTATTCCCCCGCTCGCCTGTGGGGGCGCTGCACCAAGAACTACTGAAAGAAACGACACAAAAACCTCTGAAGACACGTCTTCTTCTTCTTCTGTAAATAAAAATAAAAACGAAGTGGCATCAAGTTTTAGCAGTTTTAGGAGTTATATTTTGTCATTTTTCAAAAATGGACTTAGCATGAGCAGAAGATGAGACAGAAGACCATGGAGAATTATGTTTCTCCACACAAGGCAGCTGACGGCTCCATATAAGGTCAGAGAAATGCGTGTTTGTTTACCCTGCGGAGCGGGGCTCGGTCTGTTTACATTCACACTGTACTCGAACCGCGCTGGAGTTCTCTTCTACCGGACCGAGACCTAGGTTTTAGCCCAGGCTAGAGTTCGCCTTTTTGTTCCGTGACAGAGTTCATGGCGCGTTCACACCTCCCTAAACGAGCCGGACTTTCTAGGAAAATGAGCTAGAGTTCGATTAAAGCGAACTAAACAGGGCTGGTGTGAATGCACCTTTAGTGTGGTTTTTGAAATTGGCCCTTAGTTTGAGAAAGGTTTTAATTTAGGCCCCCCTTTTGTAAGCAACTTTGACACCCCTGGTTTAAACGTGTATTTAACGTATTTTAAGTGCATTGTTAGCGTAGTCAGACAGAGTGGGGTCAAGTTGATTAGTTTGAGATGGTTTCTGTTTCTTATACGGCCCTAAAATGTTTTTTGTTTGTGTCTGTTTTTGATGTGATTTGTTTATTTCCATGCATTTACATCACGATTTGTAACAAACTAGTGAAGACAACAGGGTCGTGTTTTGTTTCCAACAGTTAGGAGTCGTTTGTTTACATCCGAACATTGACAAGTTCTCCTAATCTCTGGATGTAAACAAAGTGAAGGATGTCAGGTTCAAGTCTAAAAGTTAAAATTCTTCTCTTTTCTTAAAATTATCTGTGAGGATGAGAGTGGTCAGAAGTTGTCACAAGAGGGGAAATCCAGCTTTGAAGTTAAAGTTTAGATCATAAATCGAGCTGTGAAGACCTTTTGAACCACTGATCCCATAATTTACTTGTACAGTGTAGTGGACTAGGCCTGATGTCGAAACCTTGACCTTAGGCACCTTGTGGGACAGAAACTGTCATTTCATTGATTTGAATCCAGAAATACAGGTTCACCCATCCTGAGACTTTCTTTCTTGAAAATTCAAGTGAAAGAACACTCTCTTTTCTATTATCATTACTGTTTTACAAATGTTTGATAATCAAAGTGTTTTAGTTCAAACCATTTTAGATGTTGCAGTGAACTAATCATTTTTAATTAACTGTGAAAACAGTAACAATGATTTTTTAATCCTCTTGCAAAGTTAGAATTCATGTTAAGGCCTGTTACAGAGTAATTATGCAGTGTTTTCTGTGAGTTGCCGTTGGAGTCGGGCTGGAGAGTTTGCAGCTCCAGTCGTTTGGGAGAACAGAAGTCCAGCCATGATAAGGCTCTTCCGAGATTGGGATTATAACATCTTCCACCTCTGAGTGGAACTCGGACGAACCCCACTCATGTGAGGTCCACTGGCTGAGGTGAACTTGTGTCAGACGGAATATCGTCACTACTTCGGACGAGTCACAGCCATCCTATGGAGACGCTGGACAGGTAGCGTTAACTGGAACTCCGTATCCGCTGATTCATCTTCAGAGAGGTAACGAGTCAAGTTCACTACCGAGCGTACCGAGGAAAGCTGGGTTCGAATGGAGAGTGTCGTTTCTGGTCAACACTCTCCCTCACACACCATCTTTTACTCCCTTTAAACTTCATTTTCCATCTTTAAATTCTTCTATCAAGTAGAAATCAATCCAGATATTTTAGAAATGTCTGTGTAAAGTGCTCATCCACTGCCGTGTGGATAATCAATCTCTTGTATAAGTTGCTAAATTAGCCATGTTGTTATTTTTCAATGTGCCAAATTGATGTAAATGTTTGATGTTAAACTTTGATTCTGTAAATAAATGACCACATTCATTTTGATGGGTCAAAGATAAATAACGTCTCACG
>NC_056500.1:35253112-35260333 GCF_014905685.2 Nematolebias whitei
TTCCACTGGTAAAATATAAATGATTTACCCTCTGAAAATAAAGTTTTGTGCCTCTGCATGCAGCTTATCTTTAGAAAGTAGATTTGTAAAAGGACAACAGAAACATCACGAGATCGTCAGGTATGTGGAAGTCAACATTCAACATGCTTGAGCCTCGTGTGTCCTGTCCATCTAAAAAAGTTCAGCCTTTATTTAGGGGACTTTGGTATCATTATTATTGATGTGAGTTTCATCACTTTAAATTTAAATGTATTATTTTACTGTGTTAATCCCCTTGCTCCATACTTGATTGACAAACCACAAGTCAGTCACCTTCAACCAGTCCTCCGTCAACGGGGGCGGCATGGATGACAGATGTTCCAGCTGTTTGGCAGTGAGTCCCATCATGCCCAGTGATTCCTAAAGTCTGAAGTCTCTGTCACGGTCAAGTTAAAGTTTGGACCCAGAAAGCAGCCTGGACTCGATGGTCTCAGAAAACAAATCGATTTATTTACAAAAATAAAGTGCTAAGGCAGCTGTAGTGAGTCACGTGGGTACGTGTCACTTGTTGTATGACAAATATGAAATATATATGCATACAATATTCACGAGTTCTTCATTTTTCTGACTGTGTAATGTCGTGCATTGAATTTAAGGAAATGCAAAGTGAGACGTCATTTATATTTGACCCATCAAAATGAATGCGGTCATTTATTTACAGAATCAAATTTAACATCAAACATTTACATTAATTTGGCAAATTATGAAAATAACAATATAAGCAATCAATCAGGAAAAATCATACGGCCATGATTTTTCCGTTGCTGCACCACAGACATTTATAAAACTGTACAACTATGATCTTTTACCCACACGGATGTGAATAAGCACTTTACACAGACATTTCTAAATATCTGGGAGAATTTCTACTTGATAGAAAGTTAAAGATGAAAGAAGTTAAAGGGAGTAAGATTGAATGTGAAGGGAGGAATGTTCACCAGAACCGACACTCTCCATCAGAAGCCCAGCTCTCCTTCGGTACGCTTGGTAGGAAACTTGATCCATTACCTTTCTGAAGATTTATCAGCAGATATGGAATTCCGTTAACGCTACCTGTCCAGCGTCTCCTGATGGGGCTGTAGCTCGTCAGAAGTAGTGGCTAGTGAAAGTTATAATCCCATGGAACTCGGAAGAGCCTTTTGTCATGTCAAGATCATCCCGTCTCTAACAGAACTTGAGCAGAACCAGCAGAAAACTCTCCAGCACTCCAGCAACTTCAGAAGTCTGACAACTCTCCAACTCTCTGAGTCTCTGTAACTCTGTGTAGACCAGGAAGTACTGACATTTTAAAGACTCTTTCCCGGTTCACTTTTTGGGATTTTTCATTGGTCAGAAACGACCAGACGGGGTGGGTTTTGTGACGTAAGAGGTTAGAGACAGCGAGAATTGTTATGGGACAGCTCAGAAATGTTCTCACAGACCGAGAGGGTTTTGTTTTGGCGTGTTTCAGGAACAGGTGCAAAACATCTCTACTTACGTCTGAGAGGATTCTAAAACATGACAGTTTTAACATAACAACTTGTTTTTCGTTTGACTGTAACCTTGTAAACGCACACACTTGCTCATTCAAAAGCAGAAATCAGAAAATGCATAAACTCTGCAACAGCTTTTAACATGAGAATAAAAATCATTACTCAGTTAATAAAATTGATTAGTTCACTGCAACATCTAAAATGGTTTGAACTAAGACACTTTGATTATCAACATTTGTAAGATAGTAATGATAATAAAAAGAGAGTGTTCTTTTCACTTGAATCTTCAAGAAAGAAAGTCTCAGGATGGATGAACCTGTATTTATGTATTCAAATACATGAAATGACAGTTCCTGTCCCACAAGGTTCTAAAGGTCAAGAGTTTTGACCTTAGACTTAGTTTCGACGTAGGCCTAGTCCACTACACAGCAAACACTAATACATAAACTCAAGGAGACCAGTGAAAACCCAAAGGCACTGGAGGACCATGGCGACATCTAACAATGCTGAACTGAGAAAAAAGATGAGACACAAAGAATATAAAGTTAACACCGATGAACAAAAATGAGAACAGGTGCGTGTGTGCGGGGCAGGAGCAGAGGAAACAGTGACAACACTGAAACTCTTAAAAACACTAACAAAAGGCACAGATAATCAGTCTCCAGGAGACTGCTCGGGTCCGACCCCTGGTGCCACTGCCTCCTCTGTGGACCAGTTCAAGAACCGAGGTACCAGTGGAGCCTCCTATCTTATCTGATGCTTTTGTAATATGTGCATCTCGAGGACTGTGAGGTGACAGATGTTTTTACAGAGCCTGGCTTTGTCAAGTGATGCTTTACCTCTTCACTTATCACAAACACAAGAATCACACAGCACAGGTGCTGCTTTTGATTAGTTAAACTCCAGTGATTACTTGTATTATAACCAGTACGTGCATGAGAGGTTTTGTTAACAGGCTGACTGTAACAATTAATGCCAAAGTGTTAATTAAAGGTGTTGTACAATGTGTAGTGCACTGAGCACACGTTGGGGATGACTCTCAGTGATTAATGTCAGTTTTTAGTTCCATATCTGTAAAATTGTTACTGTTGACCTCCTCCAGTGATGTCGTTGGGAGGTGGAAGGAATACTTCTCGGACCTTCTCAGTCCCACCAGCACGTCTCCCATGGAGGAAGCTGAGTCGGAGGACTTTGGGGTTGATCCATCCATAACTGTGGCTGAGGTCACAGAGGTAGTTAAAAAGCTCAGAGGCAGCAGGACTCCAGGAGTGGATGAGATTCGCTCTGATTTCCTTCAGGCTCTGGATGTTGTGCAGCTGTCTTGGTTGATACACCTTTGCAACGTCAAGTGAACATCGGGGGCAGTACCACTGGATTGGCAGACTGGGGTGGTGTTTCCCCTCTTCAAAAAGGGGGACCGTCAAGTGTGCTTCAATTATAGGGGCATCACTCTCTTTAGCCTCCCTGGTAAGGTCTATGCAGGGGTATTGGAGAAGCGAGTCTGATCGATGATTGAACCTCAGATCCAGGAGGAACAATGTGGGTTCTGTCCTGGCCGTGGAACACTGGATCAGCTCTTTACCCTCACTAGGGTCCTCGAGGGGTCATGGGAGTTTACCCATCCAGTCTACACATGTTTAGTGGACTTGGAGAAGGCTTTTGACCGTGTTCCTCGGGGTACACTGTGAGGGGTGCTCCATGATGGGATTGGGGGCCCGTTGCTACAGGCTGTTCAGTCACTGTACAAGCGGTGCGAGAGTTTGGTTCACATTGCTGGCAGTAAGTCAGACCCCTTCAGGGTGGGAGTCAGACTCCGCCAGGGCTGTCCGTTGTCTGTTCATAACATTTATGGACAAAATTTCTCGGCGCAGCCAGGGGGTGGAGGGGGTCCGGTTCGGTGGCCTCAGGATTCCATCTCTGCTCTTTGCAGATGATGTAGTCCTGTTGGTGTCATCATGCCGTGATCTTTAGCTCTCAGTGGAGCGGTTCACAGCCGAGTGTGAAGCGGCTGGAATGAGAATCAGCACCTCCAAATCTGAGGCCATGGTCCTCAACCGGAAAAGGGTGGATTGCTCTCTTGAGGTCGAGGGTGAGGTTCTGCCTCAAGTGGAGGAGTTCAAGTATCTCTGGGTTTTGTTCACGAGTGAGGGAAGAATGGAGCGTGAGATTGACAGACAGATTGGTGCAGCATCTGCAGTATTGGGGACTCTGTACCGGTCCGTTGTGGTGAAGAGGGAGCTGAGCTGTAAGGCAAAGCTCTCTGTTCACTGGTCAGTCTACGTTCCTACCCTCACCTATGGTCACGAGCTCTGGGTAGTGACCAAAAGAATGAGATCACAGATACAGACAGTTGAAATGAGTTTGCTCTGCAGGGTAGCTGGACTCTCCTTTAGAGATAGGGTGAGAAGTTTGGTTATCCGGGAGAGACTTGGAATAGAACCGCTGCTCCTCCACATCGAGAGGAGCCAGTTGAGGTGGTTCGGGCATCTGGTAAGGATGCCCCCTGGACGCCTCCCTAGGGAGGTGCTTCGGGCATGTCCGACTGGGAGGAGACCCCGTGGAAGACCCAGGACACGCTGGAGAGACAATGTCTCTCAGTTGGCCTGCGAACGCCTTGGAATCCTCCCAGAAGAGCTGGAAGAGGTGGCTGTGGAGAGACATGTCTGGGCCTCCCTGCTCAAGCTGCTGCCCCCGTGACCCGACTTCGAAATAAGCGGAAGATAATGGATGCATGGATCTGTAAATTTAGGATCGTTTGAGCACTTGAACCAGTTTTCTGTATTTATCTGTCACTGTCGACTCAAGATTTGAACTTTACCTGTTTTCAGGTGCAACAACAGAGTCACAGCCTTTCAGACAGTTGCTGCTGACGGGGAGCCCAACGTGCTGATCCCTGCACAGGAAATAAACAACGTCTCAAAGGTACTGTCACACTCATAATAAAATATGTCTTATAATGCAACGTTAACTTTATAACCATTTAATAGACTGATTGACTGTTTTGTGCTCCCCAGCGTGTGAAATATGGTGAAAGCATCAACTTATGGACCTTCACACGTCAACATGAAGGAGTCCCCTGATCTACAGCCTGCACGCTGTACCTTAAGGAACATGAGTTTAGCAATGTTTCTGAGGTTACAGGAGCGTTTGAAAAAACTGAGAAAATTAAATGAACAGAATTTGATACGACATACATTTGATTTGCTGTATGTGGTATGTTTGTTTGCTTTGATGAACATTTTGTTTTGTGTAACATTTTTAACATTGATAGAAGGTGGATAAGTTTAGTTTTTAATATTATAATAGCCATCTTCACGTGTAATAAAGTAAACCACACTCAGATCTTCTAACGTTCATAACTTATTCTTTCTGATCATTTTGACTTGGGTTTTCTTTTACTAACGCAAAATGAACTTAGCGAACAGAAAATGAGGAACAAACTCTGAAAAGGTACGTTTCCTTTGTTTATAGGCACTTTTTGAGACTTCAGAGCTAAAGTGTAATAAATGTTCTGCAGGTTTAGTCAAACGGAACGTCTTCATGCTGGTTGTCTTTGTTGTAACGTGTTTTAGATTATCTGAGAACCTTTAAAGCAGATTAGATTTAAAAGGCCTTAGTGCTGCTGATAAATCAATCTCAGCCTTTCACTGCAGGATAAGTCTCTGCTTGTGCATCCATTTTGATCTGATGACCAGAGAGGCGGCTGGTTGACCTTCTGACCTCCGGTCTGACGGCCGGTGCTCCTGGGTGTCCAGAGCCCATGTATGGGGTTGATGAGCGCCGGCTGCTCTGGGCCACTGCTGATGGTCCAAACCTGATGACCACCAGTCCAACACCCCTCACCCCTTCATGGGCTCGTCCGACTCAGAACTTCAGCTCTGGTTTGTTCAGCCTGCCTAACCTGGAAGCACGGTGGTTCTGGGGCCTGGGTTCAGCTCCCGGTTTGGACCTGGGGTCGCTCTGGGTGGAGTTTGCATGTTCTCCTCGTGTTT
The DNA here is from genome assembly GCF_014905685.2 of Nematolebias whitei. Taxonomy (NCBI): domain Eukaryota; kingdom Metazoa; phylum Chordata; class Actinopteri; order Cyprinodontiformes; family Rivulidae; genus Nematolebias; species Nematolebias whitei. The sequence goes on from NC_056500.1 coordinate 35,258,616, forward strand.
ACGTGGGTTTTCTCCGGTTTCCTCCCACAGACCAAAAACATGCGTGTCAGGAGACCTGCAGGCCCAGGAGGACCTTTAAAAGAGCTCTGTGATCTAAAGGACAATAAATAAATAAATAAAGTTATAAATACAAAAATTACAATTCTTTATTCAGGAAAGGACCAGATGTGAACCACTGATGCACTAATGTGTTTCTAAAATAACTTTTCAGATGCTTGCTGATTGTTTTACAGATGTAAAGAGATATTTTAGGATCTTGTCACTTTTAAACAATCCATGCAGCAAAGAAAAGTCCTCATCGTGTGAAGAAAGACACTTCAGTCCATCACGGGCCGCTTTTACACAGTATATTCAGTTATAAAAGAGACACTTTTAGAAAAAATACACCAAAAATGTTTACATATGTCATGCTGAATGTGAAATCTGTATTTAGTTTTTAACATTAAATAATCTGGTTGTGTCAAATTAAAACTATTTACTGAAATATTAGAGCAAGGTTTTAAATCCTGCTGAACTCTAAGCAACTTAAACAAATTAAGATTGTGTGTTGTTGTACAGTTACATTAATACTGATGACAGAGTTTTATTGCATTCTTTGTTTTAATTTTGTTTGTTTTCAGGAGTTGTTGAATCCATTGCCATTCATGAATCATTTGTTGGAAACAATCCATGACTGTCAAAAACTACCTCCATTTTTTATTTCCATGTTTCTGCAGGAATAAACTCTTAATAGTCATTCTTCACAGGCGGCTCCTTTTACGGATGACTAACCAATAAAAAGTGTAAAATTAAAAAAAGCTTGGTAACTTGTGACTTAATTACTTTTTTAATTCCCTAACGTTTTGTTTTCTGTACAACAGGGACCAAATCATCTTAAATTCTCATATTTAAAATTCGTAGAACAGAACGTAAAGTAAATCTAATATTTAGCAGTTTGGAATTTTACTTTACTTTATGATAAAATAAAACCCAAAGAAATTCAGATTTCTGCACGCAAATACAGAAAAATCCCAAACTTCACTCCATGAAGAAGCAAAAGGTGCAGAAAAAGTTTCTGTTTCAAAGAATTCCGTCGACTTTTGTTTTTATTTTAATCAGATTTAAACTGGCTGTATAAGACCGTTGTGTCATCTACAGCAGTGCTTCTCAAACTGGGGTCCCCAGACCTTCAGCGGTCCACAAGTCGGTGCTTGGGGATTCTCAAAAAAAAAAGTAATATACAGGAGAAATATGTATATATACATATGGACTGTAAGCCACTACTTTTTTCCACATGCTTTGAACACCGCGGTTTATACAATGCTGCGGCAACTTTATGGATTTTTTTTTAATGGGCTAACAAGCTTCATGCCACCAAAACATTTAGTTTCATCACACCCAGGTGCTCACATAGCTGCCCAACACACATCTCTCTTGACGGGTAGTGATCAACGAATTCCTGGTAGACTACTATATTTTTTTATTAGCCATGTTACATGCACTGTTCAGAAAAAAATAAAATAAAATAAAACATTTACAGTATTTTTGTGTGCTAACGGTATGTATTTAATTAAAAGTAAAAAAAAAAAAAAAATTTCTGTGTGAATATCACGTTGCAACGTGAACACCCGAGGCTTATTGACAAGTGCGGCCTATTTATGTAAAATTTTAATTTTATTTTTCAATTTAGCAGGCACAACTTATATTCAGGCGTGCTCAATAGCCCAGAAATTACAGTG
>NC_056500.1:35260433-35264265 GCF_014905685.2 Nematolebias whitei
ATAACTGTACAGAATAATAAGAGCAGGAGTAACACCAAAAAACACATCATAATGCAGGACGTCACATCTACTTTATTTAAAAGATTGTGGGGGAAGACCCCCAGATACCTGCACGCCCACGCCCACCCCGCCCAATATTTGCATTCTGGCATCGATCAGTTTACAAATTAATCCCTGGTACTTGGTCTGACTCCTGCTGTTATGATTCTGTTCAGTTTTCTGAAATAATTTGAAGAAGTCTCAATACATTTATTATGTTCATTGTGTGAAAGTTTTAAAGTGGTTTTTGATGCTGTTAATTTTCCCAAAACTGTAATTTTTGGAAGTTGAAATAAAAAAATTTGTTTATTAATTGTGTCTTAAAAAATACCTCGTGTTTTAAAGTATAAAAAATGTATCAACACTATTAAAGAACAGGTCTTTAGTGTTTATGTTACACAAATGTTTCAGTTGCATTAAAGAGACAAATTGAAGAAAATTATTTAATAAACCTGAGGGTTATATGGGGGTCCCTGTCCCTGAACCCAAAAAAGTTTGAGAACCCCTGATCTAGAGCGCAATAATGTTTTCTCAACTGAATGTACAACAAGTGATAAGTCCAATTAAAGTTGGCTGCTGCAGCTAAATGACATTTACCAGCATAAGACTGGTTATTCTCCAGTAAATTTGACATTTGGTGTGGCAGCAGCTGAGAGATCTCAGAAAATCCCATGAGACTGTGCCAGACATCACTTAGGCTTCGACCCAAACGGCCAGAACCTCCTCAACAGTAAAGGATTTTAGAACAAGACAAGAAAGGCAGCGGGCGATACGCATGCACCGCCTTGTGCACCCGGCACGTTTGACCCACGATGGCGTTGTGTCCCATTTGAGTCTCTGTCCACAGAAACCCGTCTGGACACGGACCCGGGCGGACAGGGCCATGAATTTAAAGTGCTGCAGCAGCTCTCAGACGTGCGGTTTCAGTGTGTGAGTGGGTGGGCGTGTGTGTGTGTCTGTCAGTATGAATGTAGGGGATGTGTGCATTAATGGGGGGTGGGGGCTGCGAGTCAGCCCTGGATGTGTGAGTTTATGTGCCAAGGATAAAGACCTAGCTTAGCTGACAGGTGACAAGGGTTGTTTTCAATGGGGATTTTGTAATACCAACAGGGAGGGAAAAGGCCGGGGTATCGAGGGACCCCTGAAAAGACTTTTCTTCTGGCAGAGATGGAAGACAGAAAGAGCCCCGAAGGCCCCGCAGGACTTAGGGATCCCACTAATCAAACTGCTCCACCGTCTAGCGCACTCATTTTTATTTAAAACACAGAAATGCTAAATCATTCCAATCGGATTGATCCCCCGTGTCAGCGCCTGTGTGGGATTCTTATTCTCCTTTCTGTCTTGTCCTCAACTTTGACATATCAGTCAAGCAAGGACAGAGCTGCAACAAAAAGGACGGGTCCAGAGGCGGCCTAATGGCTGACAAGTGGCATTTTAAATGTTGTTTGTGAATTTGCATGCATTAACTCGTCCTCAGGAAATTAAAAAAACTGAATATTTGAGGGGGTCTCAAAAACAATTTAACAGAAGAAAAGGCTGTTTTGAACCCAGACTCACTGAAGGGATTTTATTCAACACGTTTGTTTGTGTTGGCCTTAAAAATATATATATAATCACTCTAAATATCACACATGTACAACAAAATAAACAAAAAGGAATTAATTTATTCACAGTTCATTTTGTATGTTACAAGTTTAGTGATGTATATAAAAAGTAACACACGTCTATAGTTTTATATTTACTGAGTCCTTCCATAAAAGATTGACAGCGTGTCATTTCACTGAAACTCTCAGAAAGTTATCACTGGATGTACAACGGATTAACTTTTAGAGTCAACTCAATTCAAAATGGCTGCCACAGCTAAGTGACCTCAGAAAGCACTAAAAGTCTTTAACTCAGAGTTGAGCTCCTCATCACATACAAGCCCTGTTCCAGAAAGGCTGAAATGTTGTACAATATGTAAAAAAATCAAACATAACACAATGATTTACAAATCGCATAAACACATATTTTACCACATTAGTTACTAGTAAACATATGAAATGCTTAAAATGAGAAATTGTACAATTTTTAGAAGAAAAAAAAAAGGCAACTTTGAATTTCTGCATATTTCCACCTCCGGGTGTTTCTGTTTGTTCCCTCTCTTTAGAACATTGCTACTGATATAGTTTCCTTTTGTACTGTGATCCAACTTTTGTCTGTCTTACAACTGATCTGAAGAAGCTTCTGACTGAAGACACACTGTTGCTGTAGGACAGTCTGATGAAGAGGATGCTGAGGGTTGTCTATAATGTTCTTCATTTAATGAAGAATCCTTCTTTGAACAGTCATCTCCAAAGGTTCTAGAGGAGTCCCCAGAACTGAGCCAGCCTTCTTTATGAGCTTGTTGATCTTTTTTAAGTCACTTGCTGTGGTACTGCTCCCCCAGCAGATGATGGCAGAAGAGATGGCGCTCTCTACAACAGACTTATAGAAGATCTGCAGCATCTTGCTGCAAACATTGAAAGACTTCATCTTCCTCAAGAAGTACAGTCTGCTCTGTCCCTTCTTGTAGACGCTTCACTGTTGCATTTCCAGTCCAGTCTGTTGTCCAGGTGAACCCCAAGGTAGTTATTTTTTTTACCCTTTATTTATACATGTAGTCTCATTGAGCCGCGATAACTCATTATCAAGAGAGACCTGTTTAGGGAGCAGATGGGGGACCTTGCTCATGGGCCCAGAGTTTGGCGAATGAGGGTGGGGGCAAGTGTGGGTGCTTCACCTACCCCACCCACATTTTTGATGTTGTCGGTACTTGGGCATGAACCAGTGATCTTCCAATCACAGGCCCACCTTCTCTAACCTCTGCGCCACCACGCCCCCAGTTATACTTCTCCACCACCTCCACTTCTTCTCCCATGATGGAAATAGGATTGGACCTGTTCCGATTTCTCCTGAAATCTACAATCATCTTTGTTTTGTTCTCATTCAAGATGAGATGATTGTTTCCACACCATGCCACAAAGCAGTCCACCTGTACTCAGCTTCTTGTCCATCTCTGATACACCCGACCACTGCAGAGTCATCTGAATATTTCTGCAGATGACAGGAGTCTGTTTTATACTGGAAATCTGAGGTGTACAGAGTGAAAAGGAATGATGAGAGTACAGTCCCCTCTGGTGCTCCTGAGCTACTGACCACCTGGTTAGACACACAACCCTTCAATCTCACAAACTGTGGTCTGTTTGTCAGGTAGTCTTTGATCCAGGTGATTGTTGAAGCCTCCACCTGAGTCTTCTGGAGATTCTGACAAAGCAAATCAGGCTGGATTGTGTTAAATGCACTGGAGAAATCAAAGAACATGACTCTCACAGTGTTGTCTGCCTTTTCTAGATGACAGAGTTTGCTGAAGCAGGTGTATGATGGCATCTTCAACTCCAAGTCCACGCTGATAAGCAAACTGCAGTGGGTCTTGATATGAGCTTGTTTGTTTAGTCAGATGGGTCAACAGAAGTCTCTCTAGGACCTTCATGATGTGGGATGTCAGGGCAACAGGTCTATAGACAATGAGAACTGATGGGTGAGGTTTCTTTGGCACTGGAACAAGGCAGGAGGTTTTCCACAACATTGAAACCTTCTCCTGGGTCAGGCTAAGGTTCAAGAGGTGCTGCAGAACCCCACAGAGCTGCTCTGCACAGACCTTCAGGACTCTGGGACTGACACCATCTGGACCTGCAGCCTTATCCTGGTTCATTTACACACACACACACACACACACACACACACACACACACACACACACACACACACACAT
>NC_056500.1:35264365-35268865 GCF_014905685.2 Nematolebias whitei
TATATACAGAGAAGCATGCTGAAAATGAAGGCACGCTAGATCTGGACCAATACGCATCCCCAGTTCTGGGGTACATTAGTACATGTACTGACAACGTCTCCACCTTAAAATATGTTAAAAGTTACCCCAACAGAAAACCAGAGGTGCGCTTCCTGCTGGAAGCCAGGAACACTGCCTTCAGATCTGGAAACTCACAGGAGCTGAGAAGGACAAGGAAAGAGCTATTTGCTGGTATTAAGAAGGCCAAGGCCACATATGCACAGAGGATTGAGGGTCAATTCACCTCACAACACCCACAGAGCATGTGGAGGGGCATTAAGTGTAGAACAGATTATAAAGGCAGGAGAGATCAATGCCCTATAGACTCACCACTGCCTGATGCACTCAACAAGTTCTATGCATGCTTTGAAGACCCGAACAGACCACCCAGCACCAGACTCACCTCACCACCGGATGAAGAACTTCTCAGCGTGACCTCAGCAGAAGTAAGGAATACTTTCAGGAGGATTAATCCACACAAGGCAACCGGCCCAGACATCATCCCTGAGAAAGTGTTTGAAGAATGTGCCGATCAGCTCTGCGAGGTGCTGGTCAACATCTTTAACACCTCACTTATCTGGCGACAGTTCCCACCTGCCTGAAGACCGCCACCATCATCCCAGTCCCGATGAGCTCTACAGTGACTGATCTGAATGACTATCGGCCAGTGGCCCTCACCCCGATAGTCGCTAAATGCTTCGAAAAACTGGTCATGACCCACATCAAAACAACCATCAACATCAACATGGACCTGAGTACTGCAAGATCCGATCAACAGAGGATGCCATCTCCTCTGTGGTCCACACTGCTCTCATCCACCTGGAGCAGACGGACTCTTACGTCCGTATGCTCTTTGTGGACTTCATGTCTGCCTTCAACACCATGATCCCCCAAACCCTGATGGACAAACTACTCACACTAGGACTAAGCCCCTCCATGTGCAACTGTGTCCTAGACTTCTTAACAAACAAAACACAGTCAGTGAGGATCCACAACTTCTCTTCCTCCACCATAACCCTCAGCACTGGCTCTCCTCAGGGATGTGTGCTGAGCCCTCTCCTGTTCACTCTGCTCACATATGATTATGCACCCACCCATCCACTGTGTCACATTGTAAAGTTTGCAGATGATACAGCGGTGGTGGGATGCATCACAAACAATGATGAGTCCAGCTACAGGCAGGAGGTGGAACACCTGGAGAGCTGGTGCAAAGAGAATAACCTTCACATCAATGTGAAGAAGACAAAAGAGATGATTGTAGACTTCAGAAAGAACAAACTCACCTACACCCCCCCACCCCCCGAACATAAGAGGATCTGCAGTGGAAATAAATCACTGAACACCTCTGACCCCTCCTATCTCACTGATCTGCTGCAGCCATATGTCCCACCGTGTTCTCTGAGGTCAGTAGACCAGTTGCTTCTCACAGTTCCAGGAACCCATCTTAAGTGCAGAGGTGACAGGGTCTTCTCTGTCACAGGCCCAAGACTATGGAATGAGTTACCTCTACCTGTCAAGCAGGCCCCCTCCCTCACAGTTTTTAAATCCCACTTAAAAACCCACTACTATTCCCTGGCTTTCAACACTGTATGATCTGTGTTGAACCTGTATGCATCACACTGTGTTAGTCATTATGATATTATCTGCTATTATTTTGTTTCTTAATTTTGATTTTACGTTATGTTATATGTTGCTGTGTGCTTTGCCTGTTTGTTTCTGTTTGTACAGTATTTTGGTTGGCCCTGTCGCTGTTTAAAGTGCTTTATAAATAAAATGTTATGGTATGGAAGTGATCTCCAGCTACAAGTACTTGGGTGTACACCTGAATGACAACCTCAGCTGGGGCAACAACACCACCAGCCTGATCAAGAAAGCTCATCAGAGACTCTACTTCCTCAGACGACTGAGGCGAGCTGGTCTGGGAAGCCCAGTCCTCACCTCCTTCTACAGGTGTGCAGTGGAGAGCATCCTGTGCTCCAGCATCAACGTGTGGCATTGAGGCTGCACAGCTGCAGAAAGAAAAGCTTTGCAGAGAGTGGTGAAGGCTGCACAGAAGACTGTTGGAGTCAGCCTCCCCACCATCACAGACATCTACACCTCTAGATACAGGAAGAGGGCCACCTGCATCATGAAGGACCCCACTCACCCAGCACACACACTTTTTGCACCGTTCCCCTCAGGAAGGAGGTTAAGGAGCATTAAGTGTAGAACCACTAGACTGAGGAACAGCTTCTACCCTGAGGCTGTTAGACTCATGAATATCTAACCAGGAATAATCACTGTGAAAAAATCACATCATGTTGCTGCTGATCTGTTTCATGTTGCTGCTGATCTGTTTCATGTTGCTGCTGATCTGTTTCATGTTGCTGTGTTAATTCATGCTCATCTGCTCACACAGACTCGTGTTTGTGCTTCTGTTCGACGTAATGTTTTTATGCTATTAGTGCTTAGTGTATTATTTAGCTGATGTTTTTCTTAGTTCAAATCTTGGATTTTATTACTGTTTTTCTTTTACATTTTATTGTTGGATGCATCTGGGACCCTGTGTACATAATCTCGTTCCACCACATGTACATGAGATGCGAACGACAAATAAATCTCTCTGACATATTTTTTCCCAGAATGCATTGCAGTGTAAACAAAATGGTAACCTATGTATGTCATTAGGTTTGAAATGATAAAAAGTAAGCCTACAGTGGATGAAGGACAAAACAGCTCAACAAAAAAAAAAAAAAGAAAAAGAAAAGAAACCCGGGCAGCACGGTGGCGCAACTGGTAGAGCTGCTGCCTCTCAGCGAGAAGGTCCTTGGTTCAAACCCTGGTCCAGGGGCCTTTCTGGGTGGAGTTTGCATGTTCTCTCTGTGCATGCGTGGGTTTTCTCCGGGTGCTCCGGTTTCCTCCCACAGACCAAAAACATGCATGTTAGGCTGATTGGTAACTCTAAACTGTCCCTAGGTGTGAGTGAGAGAGTGAATGGTTGTTTGTCTCGTTTGTCTCTATGTGTCCCTGTGATGGACTTGTGACCCGTCCAGGGTGTACCCCGCCCCTCGCACAGTGATTGCTGGACATGGGCACCAGCGACCCCCGTGACCCAAAATGGAATAAACGGGTAAAGATAATGGATGGATGGATGGATGAAAAGAAACCCTCCAGATGACCTGACTGAACATTGTTGGATTTTTACCTGGATTATTGAGCATGAACTTTGGTGTAAGCCTACAGTACAAACTCCTTTTTATTGCTGAAGTGATTGTTTAACAAATAAGGTCTATTGTTCCAAATAGACAGAGACCCTTTCCAGTTATTTACAGGAAATAATTTGTATGCTGTGGAATTTTGGAAATGTCTTAAGAAATTCTGTCACATTTTGCAAAAGCAAAGGCTATTTGAACAATGAATTCATGTAGCATGTGCCCCACACCTCCCCCAGCCTGCTTTCCTGCTTTACAGTTTAAAAAGAAAACACTCTCAAGCAAACTCTTAAAATCAACCACATGTTTATTTATTTATTTATTTATTTTTGACACATGCTCTGGTAACCTCACAGTAACATTACTACCCTCTGGTGTTCCTTAGTGAGAAGAATCAACCATAGGGAAAATCCAATATAATGTCTTTTCTGATACCTTTTCTTTTTTCTTTTTACCTCCATCTCTATACTTTTAATGTTTATACTAACTCACTGATATTAGCTCTGCTTTTGCATTTGAAAGCCTCTGTAAAAATTTACTGGGACAGACTTCAACTCAGAAGAGGTCCTTTTGTCCTGGCAGGACGTTACTGCAGACTCTCATGTCTCATTTCATTTGACAAAAGTGTTTCAGTTTGGCTGTAAAGAGCAAAACCTCTTGCATGATGCTCAAGTAAACATTTAGTATGAAAAAGCAGCTCTACGCTGACGAATGGGGCGCTCCACGGCTCAGAACAGCTGACTCCTGTTGGCCTGACAGTAATCGGCATCAGCAGCAGATGCACTGAACTCCAGCAGCTGGTAGTGGATTCAGGTCAGAAAAAGCAAAAAAACAAAACAAAAACTGGCATCGTACTCAAGTAGAGCTTTGAAAAAAACATTTTTTTTCTTCTTTCAGCTGCTCCCTTCTTCAGGGATCACAACAGCGAACTGAGTCACACGAAGACTTGGCAATTATTTTTTACGCCGGATGACCTTCCTGATACAACCACAGACCACCGAGCTACCACAGCCTCTGTGTGGAGCAGAGCTGCTATCTAGGGTGTCCGGGGGAGCAGATGGGGGGTGGGGGTTAAGGGCCTTATTCAAGGGCCGAGAGTGGGGGCAAATGAGGGTGGAGACAGGTGTGGGTGCTTCATCTATCACATCCACATTTTGATGTTTTCAGTACCGAAAGTTGAACTAGCGATCTTTCAATCACAGGCCCACCTTCTCTAACCTCTGCACCACAACTCCCTTATATGTATGTATGTATATATATGTGTGTATAT
>NC_056500.1:35268965-35273025 GCF_014905685.2 Nematolebias whitei
AGCAGATTTCCTGTAGGTCAAGGTTAGAAGATTTCCTGTTGGTCAAGATTAGAAGATTTCCTGTAGGTCAGGGTTAGCCAACTTCATGTGTGTCCAGTTTAGCAGACTTCCTGTGGGTCAGTGTTAGCAAACTTCTTGTAGGTCAGGGTTTGTAGATTTCCTGTAAGTCAAGTTTAGCAGATTCGGTGTGGGTCAGTGTGTGTGTTTTTTTTAAAAATATAACTTTATTTACTAAAAACAAGTAGAATACAAATATGGCAATTCACAAAAGTGTAACTCTAAAAAGGACATAACAAAGGCAGACTTTGATATGAAAAAAAGGAAAGAAAGAACGAGAAAAAAAGATATAAAATAAAATAAACTACAAGGGGTTATATGTTTTGGGATTAGGATTAAGATGGGTCCTGTGATGGACTTGCGACATGTCCAGGGTGTACCCCGCCCCTCGCACAGTGTTTGCTGGACATGGGCACCGGCGACCCCCGTGACCCAAAATGGAAGAAGCAGGTAAAAGATAATGGATGGATGAATTAACATGCATTAGTGGGCATTTCCAATAACATTTCATACAGGTCTTCATGTTTTTCAATATATTTCAGAGATTTCAAATATAATTGGAATTCAGATAAAAAAAATAAAAATTTAAAAACTGGGGATGATTTTAGCACTCTTTGTTTATGAATATAGAATTTTGCCAGACAAAATATAAGATAACAACCGAGTTCCATTTTTTTGTTTTTCAATAATACATCTAATGTTACCATGTCTCTGGAAATAGATTCAGGAAGTGTAATTTTCAGTGTGATCCATCTTTCTAAGTAATTCCAAAATATTTTGGTTTTGTTAGAAGATATGGTCTATTGTTTCTATATCCTTTTCACAGAATGAGTATTTATTGTCCTCAATATTAAAACGATTTCTTAGTAGCTCTTTGGAGGGGTAAACTGCATAAAAAATTTTAAAGTGTGTTTCTTTAGCCTTTGGTTGTATGGGGAGTTTTAAATATAGAGTTCTTAACATTTATATTGATTTTTTGTCAAATTTGCAAAGTATGTTATTTTTATTTATTTTCCCAGGGAATAAGGTTTCATTTAGACAGCTAATTGTGTGGTTGTTGAATTTTTTGTCAGTAAATGATATTCCATTAATAGGTAGAATGGGTAATTGCGGGGTTATAGGATGATATGCTATTATATTTTGAATCTGATTAATAAATTGTTTTGGTAATGTTTTAATTAATCTGGTAAACTCAACTTTGGGGGGATAGAATTTATACTTCACACAGAATTGTTCATAGTTTAACATGTAACCATTAGCATCCATTAAGTGTACAACAGACCAAATGTTCTTCTCCATCCATTCTTTGTAAAATAATGTTTTTTTGCGGTGTGGGTCAGTGTTGGCAGACTTCCTGTGGGTCTGGGTTAGGTCTTTATTCAGATTTTTAATCTTTGATGGTTCTCTTGGATTTCAGGTGAGCTGCTGGCTGAGTTCGCCAACTACTTCCACTACGGATACCACGAGTGTATGAAGAACTTGGTGCACTATCTGACCACGGAGGACCGGGCCGAGACCAAAGACATCAAGTATGCACGAATCCTGGCCTTCCTCCAGTCCAAGTCCCACGCACTTACAGAGCCTCTGTTTGGCGCCACACAGGACCCGCCTGACCTCCTGAGCCAGCTGCACTCCTCTCCGGACAACCACAGCCCCTCACCGGACTCCGTGTACCAGCAGAGCCCAGCCGGACACTTCTCTTGGCATGGCACGGCTCGTAGCCCGGCCATCTCGTACCAAAGCGTGCCGCTCTCTGCGCACGCTCAGCAGCACGGAGCATACCTGTCACCGGTGCAGGGACACGACCACCATTATTTCAACTTCTTAGGTCACGCGCACGCAAACACATTTGGTGTGCACAGCGTGCAGCACGCCATGTAAAAACTGCTAAGGTCTGTTGTTTTTATTTATTGTACATGCTGTGAATAAATCTTTTCTTTCTCAGTCAACTTGTTGACTCCTTTTAGGATCCATGCATGGCAGTCCTCAAATCACCCCAAGTGATCCTTAAAAGACCAGAGACATGTTCTCCTTCAGTTTATTACATAACTGACACAATATGTTCACACAAACATTTATATTTTTATATTACAAACATGAAATTCTAAAATGTTTGACAGATTTAGTCAAAATGCTACAAAGAATATCAATTTCGTCAACTTTTATTTAGACAGGTTAATCCCAATAAAAGAATAAAAACATTTTGCACTTTCCACATTCAAGCAGAAACAGTGCCTTCAACAGGTTGAATAAAGAGGTCTGCTGAGTTTAGGTTTGTTAAATTAAACAAATGTATTGTGTCTAAAACCAACTCTTAATAACGTGTTTCCTTAATTCAACATGAACAATTACACTGATTTAATTTAGAAATAATGTTTAAAACAACAAGTTGGGCGGCTTTTATCATAAAAAATATTATTTACTTCATTTCTTTACATCAGCTCAATGAAACAAGATAATTAGAAACGACCCATTAAATTTTATCAGATATATAGTTTGAATTTTGATCGTCTCGTCTTTTATCCGTGTACATTAATTCAACGAGATGGAAAGGAGCTTGTTAGATTTATGAACTTGTGTTGGGTCAAAAAACTGTCCGGTCATGTTTTTTCTGCTCACTGAGCAAGAGCTCCTTGGACAAAAGGCTCAAATAAAACTGCTTACGAAAACTTGTTTCTGAGCATAATAAAAATAATTTATGGACCGTTTTCAGAGGAACGTCTTTCTGTATTCTTGATCTAAACTGATCATTGTGACTTTATTAGTAAAGAGGTCAACGTCCCAAAAGTACGACTGAAAAAGGAACCAAATGATAAAGTTACTGTCCAAAAACCTGTTTCTTCTTCTTCTTCTTCTTCTTCTACTTCTACTTCTTCTACTTCTACTTATTATTATTATTATTATAGATTATTATTATAGCTTATTATCTATATTAAACGGATAGGTTAACAGTTGGAGCCGACTATGTGCTGACTAAAAACCCTGGGAGGAGTAATGAGTGAGTGGAAGCAGCTGAGTGGAACTGAGCAACAACATCAAACAACATACTGAACTCAGGAAGATGTCCTAAAGGAGCAGAGAAAATAGTAATAAGACCAATTACATGTAACAAAACAAAATAAACCCCAAATCATCACATTTTTTGCGTTTACACGGTTCGAAACTGCAGAAAGTGCAGTAAAAAAATATTCACTGGCAACAGAAAAGGTTCATTACCCGTAATCCAAAACGTTACTTCAAAAATTTACACAAAAACACATACTCATTCATCCTTTATTTAAACAGATAAATCACATTGAGCCTTGAAGACTCATTCACAAGTGAGACCTGCTTGGACAGACAAAAAACAGTGGTTAACAGGACACATGTAGGAGTTGGTTATCGTGATTATCATAACCACCACTGCTCCCTGTACTCACTGGTTGACTGGTCATCATTAACTTCACACAGACTCTCTCACTGGTACATTTTCATCTTTAAATCACTTCTTGGTCTGCTGCCTTCATACATCTCCTCCTTCATGTCACTGCGTGTGTGCAGCTACAGCGTGCGCACTCAGGACATTATTACCTGCAGTGTTCCCTCAGTGAGAACTGAACTAGGAAAAAGGTCCTTCTTCTACTCCGCTCCTGTTTCCTGGAATATTTTACAAAAAGATCTGAAGCTCTCGACCTTGACCTCTCTAAGTGGCTTCAAACATCTGCTAAATTCATGGCAAAAACAGCTTCATTTTCCTGCAGGATCAATAAAGTTCTATCTTATCTTATCTTATCTTATCTTATTGATGGTTTTCATTTGTTGAAAAGACACAAAATGACCAATTGATTAAACATTTTGGTAAAGTGCACAAAAAAGTGTAAAAATACCCCCAACCTCCATCCATCCATTATCTCTACCCACTTCTTCCTTTTCAGACTGCGGGGATCACTGGTGCCCATGACCAGCTCTCACTTTGTGAGAGGCGGGGGGACACCCTGGACAGGTCTCCTGTCCATCACAGGGA
>NC_056500.1:35273125-35274952 GCF_014905685.2 Nematolebias whitei
TTTTTTACATATGCAAAATGCATTTTTTAATATCAGAGCTGAAAAGTATGTTATTCAAATTGTTTAGCAAAATTTTGCTGTTGTTTATGTGTATTACCATAATAAATGTATGTTTATACTGTTTAAAAACAGCCTCTGTTTTACACAGTGTGGTGGGTTGCCAGTTGGGCTTGTTTTGGGCTAGTTTTCGTAGAGCTGGTTGCTTGTTTCTATTGCGAGATCTGGCAACACTGTTCACAGGGAGTCTGTTAACTCTGACCTACAGGAAGTCTGCTAACCTGATCCAATTCAATTCAGTTAAATTCAGTTAAAATAAATTCAGTTTATTTTTATAACGCCAAGTTACAACAGAAGTCATCCCAGGGCATTGAACAGAAACATTCATATATATAACAAGCCAGTCCTAACTACAGGATTTATCCAAAAGGAAAGACTTAATCCCAGTCAAAACTGGACAATGTGTCAGCCTCATGGGCAGAAACTGGAAGTTGGTTCCACAAGAGAGGAGCCTGATAACTGAAAGACCCTGATCCACTCTGCAAACCCTGACCTACAGGAAGTCTGCTAACAGTGACCCACATAAAGTCTGCTAACACTGACCTAAAGGAAGTCTGATAACCCTGATCTACAGGAGGTCTGCTAACACTAACCCACAGGAACTCTACAAACCCTGACCTACACAAAGTTTGCTAACACTGACCCACAGGAGGTCTACAAACCCTGACCTACAGGAAGTTTGATAACACTGACCCACAGGAGGTCTACAAACCCTGACCTACAGGAAGTCTGATAACACTGACCCACAGGAGGTCTACAAACCCTGACCTGACCTACAGGAAGTCTGCTAACCTTGAGTCTGCTAACCTTGAGTCTGCTAACCTTGAGTCTGCTAACTTTGACCCATACAAATCTTCAACAGAGTGATTGCTATGTTTGTTACGGCTAAGATTTTAATCTGTGTTAATTTATTGGGTTAAAAAATATATGAGGTAGACGTCCATGGAACATTTAATGTGTTTAAGCTCCAAGTTGACCCAGGTGAGGTGAGTTGTCCCAAAAACTATTTGGGCTCTGCAGCCTGTTAGTCTCTCTGTGTTTCTGCTGCTTTAGTTCTTGGATTCAGATAATATTAGACACTAAAATACGTTTCCATTTTTCTTTCAGTTTGGCCTTCAATTCTCACGATTTTCTTTGTGTGAAAGTCTCAGTTCAAGAGTTTGTAGTTTGTTGTAAATATCTGCAGTTTTTGTGATTGTGTGTACCGAGCTGGTTTATCCTGATGCATGCTCAATATTCCAGGTAGAAAAATCTAACAAAGTTTAGTCATGTCCACTGGACAGATTCTTCTTGTTAAAATGTTTCATCAGGCTGGTTTATATTTCAAACAATGCCGTGACACAACTGTACTGTGATAAATGTCATGCATTTAATGAGCATAAATGTCAAATAATTCACTTTTTTTACGACTCTTATGGTTTTATTTGTTTGGTTTGCCATAGACCTCCTTAATGCATGGCTTACCTGGGCTGAGGCCTAGGGGCCTACAGCATTGGGAGCTATCATTGGGGGTCTACAGCATTGGGGGGTTCTATTATTGGGGGATATATAGCGTTTTGGTGGGGCCTATCGTTGGAGGGCCTATGGGGTTGGGGGCTATCATTGGGGGGCCTACAGCATGGGGGGAGCTATAATTGGAGTATCTACAGCATTGGGGACTATCACTGGGGGATCTACAGCATATGGGGGCTTTTCATTGGCGGTTATTGTTCTGAGGTCAGTGATGCTGTTCAACCGTTTTGTAACTTGTCAGGTTTTCTGTCAGTCACT
>NC_056500.1:35275052-35289149 GCF_014905685.2 Nematolebias whitei
ATATATATATATATATATATATATATATATATATATATACCATATTTAAACAATTGTAGGGCTTTGATCATTGATAGGCAGTTGCACAGTGTGTTATAGAAGGTTCAAGGTTCTTTATTGTAATTCGCATCATGTGGTACATGAGGTGGAACGAAACTGTGTACAGTAGGTTAACTCAAGGTTCCAGTTATACCCAAAAATAGCAAAAATATGAAGTATAAAAAAGAATCAGTATCTGATATACCCTATATATAATATAATATAATAAATGTAGTCTCAAGGGGGCAGCACAGGGGCGCAACTGGCAGAGCTTTTTTTATTTAATTTAATTAAACACAGAACTACAGAACACTACAAAATAGAAAGATATATACAAACACTTGTGAAGGGTGTCATAACTACAGTTTACAAGCTGGGGGGGGGGGGGGGTGGGTTTACAAAATGTTGAAAATTGATAAATACATATATAAAAAACATTAAATGAAAAAAGAAACAAAAAGGAGCAAGACAATATGCAAAACTTAAAACAACAAGTTTTTAGATATCTGTTGTGAGATGGTTCTAGCAGTTTTCCAGTTTTTTAATCTACTTATTGAAGAATAGTACAACTTGAATTCGTTCATAAAACACGGGAAGGAGGGCTTATTATCCCTCCACTTTCTACAATGAATGTGGTACTTTGCATAAGGATGACTATATTTATGGCATCAGAGTAATCCGAGTTTAAATTATCCATATAAAATAAAATGGCATCAGCATCAAAAGAAGGAATGTTAGCTGCTGCCCCTCAGCGAGAAGGTCGCTGGTTCAGATCCTGGCCTGGGTACCCTTCTGGGTGGAGTTTGCATGTTCTCTCTGTGCATACATGGGTTTTCTCCAGGTAGTCAGGTTTTCTCCCACAGACCAAAAACATGCATGTTAGACTGATTGGTAACTCTAAATTGTCCTCAGGTGTGAGTGAGAGAGTGAATGGTTGTTTGTCTAATTTGTCTCTACGTGTCCCTGTGATGGACTGGAGACCTGTTCAGGGTGTACCCTGCCTGTCGCACAGTGATTACTAGACATGGGCACTGGTTAGCCCCGTGACACAAAAAAGAAGAAGCGGGTAAAGATAGTGGATGGATGGATGGATGGAAAAGATGAGAACAGAACAAATAGGTTTGCCCACTATGTTCAATCAGATCAGCAGCACAAGGTCAGCAACATGGATAGTCAGCATCACATAACAACAATCAAGAGGCGTCACAGTGATTTATGTTTTCACAGTGATTATCCAGATTCATATAGTAGCCTCAGGGTAGAAGCTGTTCCTCAGTCTAGTGGTTCTACACTTAATGCTCCTTAACCTCCTTCCTGAGGGGAGTGGGGCAAAAAGTGTGTGTGCTGGGTGAGTGGGGTCCTTCATAATGCAGGTGGCTCTCTTCCTGCATCTGGAGGTGTAGATGTCTGTGATGGTGGGGAGACTGATTCCAACAGTCTTCTGTGCAGCCTTCACCACTCTCTGCAAAGCTTTTCTTTCTGCAGCTGTACAGCCTCCATGCCACACGTTGATGCTGGAGCACAAGATGTTCTCCACTGCACACCTGTAGAAGGAGGTGAGGACTGAGCTTCCCAGACCAGCTCGTCTCAGCCGCCTGAGGAAGTAGAGTCTCTGATGAGCTTTCTTGATCAGGCTGGTGGTGCTGTTGCCCCAACTGAGGTTGTTGTTTAGGTCTTGTACCAGTCAAACAGACTTCTCTGCGACTCCAGATTTCCTCATGCAATACCACACCTCCTCCCTTGGCACTCTGTCATATGCTTTTTCGAAATGCACAAAGACAATGTAGTTCTTTCAGACTCTTTCTGTACTTCTCATCAATAATATGCGTCCAATCTCTTTGCTGAACACTGACTACAAGATATTTGCTTCCATACTTGCAAAACAGATTTAAAATGTCTTGGATCCACTTATTGATGAAACTCAATCGAGATTCATGAGGAATAGACATACTGTATCTCCAACAATATTTAACTTGCTTTAGAGTTAATTAATTACTCATGTCTGTGTTCTGATGAAAGTTTTATCTTCTTCCTGCATTTTGATAAAGCATTTGACACCGTAGAGCATATTTCAGACAATAGATCCTTTTGGATTTGGTAATTTTTTCTGTAAAAATTATGTGCACCAATGGTAACGTTCCATCAGACTTAAAAAATGGGACTTCACCAAGATTTGAATTACAGCAGGGCATCCGACAGGGCTGCCTAGCTTCTCCTTATTTATTCATCCTGTGAATACAACTTCTATCCACCCATATAAAAATAGTCAGATAAAAGGTATCTTTATTGCAGGTAGACAAATTGCAATCTGTCAGTTAGCTGACGATACTCCGTTATTCCCAAAAGATGCCACCCAAGTTCCCATTGCTATCCAGACAATAGACATGTTCTCTGCAGCTTCTGGACTCTGTTTAAACCTGAAGAAATATGAGCTTTTACCTCTTAAAGACTGCAACAACACAATGGTTTATAATGTTCCAGTCAAAAACAAACTCTCCTACCTCGGGATTACAATAACGAAAAATTATATGGATAGAGGTTCTGGAAACTTTAATCTTATTATTTAAAAATCAAGAAATAAACTGACCCAGTGGCTTCAAAAAGACTTGTCTCTGAACGGAAGAACATTGTAAACAAAGGCAGAGGGATTGTCTCGTCTCACATACGCAGCTGTCCCTCTGGCTGTCCACAAGCAAATCTGGACCACCATTCATAAGTTATTATTTAGTTTAAATGGAAAAATAAAACACATTATGTGATTGTACTTCCTCCAGTTATTTAGCAGTCAACAATGGTGTACCACAAGGCTCAGTCTTAGGACCCACCCTCTTTACAATCTACATACATAATGTAGGTAAAAACATTCCTAATGCATCCATACATTTCTACGCTGATGACACAGTTGTTTATTGTCGAGCTAAAACTGTTGATACGGCTTTCCAGCTTTTAAAACCTGCATTCATTCATTCAACCTTTATTTAGACGGGTAAATCCCATTGAGCCTCGAGGACTCATTTACAAGAGAGACCAGATTTCAACAAAGAATGATGACAACAATGGACAACAGTGACAACAATAAACAGTTATAAAAAGTCATACTCCAGGTTTTTTTTAAATAAATAGGATGGCTAAAAAAAATGTAAAAAAAAAAAAAATCAAAAATTCAACAACATCCAGACAGATTTGTTCAGCCTCAAACTTGCCCTAAATGCCAAAACCAAAGAGATGCTTTTTTCAAATAGGAAGTTGGTCCCAGCAGTTCTTCCTCCGATTTTATCCTCAAATGGTGTTCCCATTGAGTTTGTTGATTCCTATAAATATTTGGGTAACTTGGTCGACTCACATCTCTCTTTTAAGCTCCATGTGGAAAACATGGTAAAGAAACTGAAAGTTAAACTGGGTTTCTTTTTCAGAAACAGATTCTGTCTAACCCTGAATGCTAGAAAACGCCTTGTATCTGTGACTTTCCTTCCCTCCATTGATTATGGTGACATTATTTACATGAACGCTCCTACAAGAACCCTGCAGATGTTGGATGCTGTCTATCATGGTGCACTAAGATTCATAACTGGCTGTGATTATCGTACCCACCACTGCACCCTGTATTCACTGGTTAACTGGACATCATTAACTTCACACAGACTCTCTCACTGGTACATTTTCATCTTTAAATCACTTCTTGGTCTGCTGCCATTATACATCTCCTCCTACATGTCTCTGCATGAGTGCAGCTACGGCGTGCGCTATCAGGACATTATTAACTGCAGTGTTCCTTCAGTGAGGACTGAACTAGACAAAAGGATCTTCTCCTGCTCTGCTCCTGTTTCCTGGAATATCTTACAAAAAGATCTGAAGCTCTCGACCTTGACCTCTCTAAGTGGCTTTAAGAATCTTTTGGACTCCTGGCAAGGACTACTGCAGACATGTTCCTGTTGTTAGTTTTCTACATTATCCTTAGAATCTATATGTTTTTTGTTACTTTTTTAGCCATCCTATTTGTTAAAAAAATAAAATTAAAATAAAATAAAATAAAAAATAAAAAAAACAATTGTATGACTTTTTATAACTGTTTATTGTTATCGCTGTTGTCCATTGTTGTCATCATTCTTTGTTGAAATCAGGTCTCTCTAGGCTCAATGGGATTTACTTGTCTAAATAAAGGTTGAATGAATGAACATTATGTGAAGAAATTATTATGAACACTTATGATTGATTTAGACTTTCTTGACTTTACTACTCTTAATAATACCATTAAAATTAACTGGATAAAGCCATTTTTACACAACCCTACATCTACGTGGAACTTTATACCCAAATATGTTTTTTCTACTCAAATATGTACTTCTGTGTGATTATAAAATAGATAAACTTCCCCTTTGGTTATCAAATTTTCATAAACAAATGTTGTTGGCATGGTCTTTGATTTATAAACACATTTTTTTCTCCACATAAATGTTTAATTTGGAACAATCAACACATGAAAAATAAATCTACATTTTTTAACTTGTGGTTTGATAACAACACAATTCTAGTATCTCAGTTAATTAATGATAATGGGAATTTGCTGAAGTATTCTGAGTTCCTGCAAACATTTAATTTTCCTGTTACCCCAAAATAATTTGCTATAGTAATGGATGCTATTCTCTGGTTGTCTAACTTTATTAAAGAGTGTGGAGAAACCAGCTGTTGTTCCATCCTTTGACCTCTTGATGACACCAGGTGGTCGTTTATGCTTTTTGGTCAAATCCAAAAATAATAATTGTAATATTAGGTAATTATTTCAAGCAGATATACCACTACCCCAATTGTTGTTCATTACTGGGCTGGAATTGTAAATGGGCTGAACTGGGTCAATGTGTGGACATTGCCATACAGATATTTGCTTCTAAACAAAGTGAGAGACGTGTCTTGTTATAAATTATTCCATAGACGTTACTCTGCCAAGCAATACATGTTCAAATTTAGAAAAGATATTTGTGTGAACTGCTCTCTGTGTGAGTCTGAACCTGAAATCATGATCCACCTGTTCTGGTTCTGTCACACTACTGCCGCCTTCTGGAAACAAGTCATTGCATTTATCCAGAGAAAGATTGATTCTAATTTCTGTTTAAATTGGAACAATGTACTGTTTGAGTCCATGATGTCAAAAGCAAAAAAACAGAAAGAACTATATATCATAAATTTGATAATACTTTTAGGGAAATACCACATTCAGGCCTTCCAGAAGGAGTCTAAAGAACATTGTAAACATTTCTGACTCTAATAACAAGAAAGCGATAAAAACACTTGATTTGTGCACCTTATTTAATGTGTTTATTTGAATAACCCCCTTGGCTTTTGTTTATTTATTTTTGTGTGTGTTTGAATGTATATTGTATAAGTATATTATGTATAACTCTCTCATTGGTACAGTTTCATCTTTAAATCACTTCTTGGTGTGTTGCCTTCATTCATCTCCTCCTACATGTCCATGCGTGAGTGCAGCTACAGCGTGCACTCTCAGGACATTATTACCTGCAGTGTTCCCTCAGCGCGGACTGAACTTGGCAAAAGGACCTTCTCCTACTCCTCTCCTGTTTCCTGGAATATCTTAAAAAAGACCTGAAGCTCTCGACCATGACCTCTCTAAGTGGCTTCAAACATCTGCTAAGTTCCTGGGAAAAACCAACACAGACATGTTCCTGTTTTTAGTTTTCTACACCGCCTTATAATTCAGCTGTTTTTGTTAGATTTTATACCATTTTCTTTCGCTTGTCCTTCTCAATTCCTTAATGATTGTCCACTGTTGTCATCACTCTTTGTTAAAGAAATCAGGTCTCTCTTGTAAATGAGTCCCTGAGGCTCCATGGGATTAACGGGTATAAATAAATACCGAATGAGTATTGATAACTGTCACTGTAAAGTTTTACTTTTAATTAAATAAATAAACATACCATTGCTAATGCTAACTGTGCACCAGGAAAATATGTTGGTGTAACTAAATGTTCTGCACAAGCTCCCAGTCAAAGAAAATAAAAATAAATAAATAAATCAGAAGCACAAAAACAAATGTTTGTTTCTCTGACATTTATAATCGTTTTAAACCTAAACTGTATTTGTCTGTAAACCGTTTTATTACTTTTAAATGCAGGAGCAACAGATATTTGTTTTTTCTTTTTTTTTCCCAGTATTACTTTTTTATTGGTCACTGGGCATTTGTTCAAATAAAAATAATGATCAAAGATAATAGTCTGGAGGAGTATTTTAGTATTACTTATCAAAATCCTGTCAACACTGCCATTTATGATGTGATAGTATAATGTGATATGTGTGAAATCAGAAATAATCCACACCACTGGGATCATTTGTGCTTGTTTTAAAACTCGTAGTATTTCATATAAACACTTCCTCTTCAATGAACACATTACTAAAGCTGTTAAATACGTGTACAATTAGAAGTTTTAACATGTCATGTACTATAATTACAAACAAGCTGCAGTTCTTATGTTGACCACAGGAGGGCCAAATTTACAAACCTACAGTTTATTTATATATTTAAACCAATTTACAGAAGAAAAACGGGCTCTGTTGACAGATGTTCGGACAACAAAACAAAATTCAAAGTGTGATTTGATCAGGTGTGATATTTGATCAAAATAAGCATGTTTCAGAATGTCATAAATGAATATTTCATTTGTGAATTAATGTGAACAGAGTAAAAGTCTGGGGGGAGTGGTGGCGCAGAGGCTAGAAGATGGGCCTGTGATCGAAAAGTCGCAGGTTCAACTCCCCGTACCGTCAGCATTAAAATGTGGGTGGCGAAGGTGAAACACCCACACCTGCCTCCACCCTCACTCGCCCCACCCTGGGCCCCCGCAAGGCCCCCAACCCCCACCATCCGCTCCCTAAACAGGTCTCTCTTGAAAATGAGTTCTTGTGACTCAATGAGACTACCTGGATAAATAAAGTGTAAATGAAAAAAAACAAACTCCTTGTTGTTCATGTTTACTCTCAGCTGTAAGGGGCTGATGTCACAATGATTACAAACATTTATAGTTTATTTGAGTATAAATGTGATAAAATTTTAACAACTAAAATCAGTCGCTTCATATTCCTTTCTGTTTTTGTGCGTTCAGCTGCAGATGCAGACCTTTTTATAGTCTGAGCTCAGTTTGCATCACTTCCAGGGGCTCAGTGGGGGCCGTGTGAAGTGCTGCGCTCCAGGCTGAGGGGGGCGCACCAGGCTAAAGGCTCGCTGGACCCTCCTGGAGGGGGTGCTGGGGGGTCACCACGGGTCAGAGCTCAGCGCCTGACAACACGCAGCGGCCTCTGCTGCTGCAGACTGTAGGACTGTTCATCGTTTCTTCCGCACTGAAAATTCATAAAAATCTGTACATGGAGCCTGAAGGCCCCGAACATGAGCATGTTTTCAATAACATCCACCATGTGTCTGCTTTCAATCCGTTTTTTCTTTGCTTCAGTGTTTCCATATTTGGAGGCTCTTCCTCCAAGTTTTAATCAAATAAAATGCAATCATGAAAATCAGAAGCAATTTATCATCAGCAGCAGCTTTTTTCATTAGAACGCAATGATGGAGCCAGTAAGACCAGATCATAAATTAAATTGAATAAGAATGTCTAAAAAAAACAAGACGTGCGTCCTGCAGGAAGAAGATCATCATTCTTCTATTATTGCACAGATTAACAGCGTCTGCTGGATTAAATTACAATAAAAATGAAGTGTCTGTGTCTGATGTGGTTCTGTGCCCACCAGAAGTCATTTTATGTTCCCAAACTGGTCAGCTTCATACCCATTAAATAAGAGGGGACAGTTTAAATATTAATAATCTGAATTAAAAGGATCATAAAGAGTTTTTAACATGTGATGTGTTTTATTGTGAATTTATTATGTGTAACAGTAAATATAATCATTTTTATTGTTAATTTGATTTCTGGAGGACCCTCAGGGGATGTTTCATAATCCGTGCTGGGGTCCGACCCCACCTTTAAGAACCACTGTCCTCTTCAGTGGCTCCAGCCGACAGGATCTGATAAATGGGATCAAACAGCTGCACATGCACGGAGGCTCCGGACAGCGTGTTTTAATTGAATCAATTCATTTTCGTCCTGTCACTCAGGATGAGACCAGAAACACAAACGTGTTGTGTCTTTATTCACACAATCAAACAGTTTGGATCAGAACCCGTCCCCTTCCAGTGGTCCAAAGGAACAGTCACTTAAAATGGCTTAAATTACCACATGCGTGACTCAGCAGAGCTGGAACTTCTCAGTGTTTGTTGTGGCTCTAAAAAAAGAAAGAAAGAAAAAAGAAATAACAAACCACACGCATTTATGCATTTCAAAGAGGAAAAGTGTTTAAAAGGTCCACACTGAAGTAATAGGATTTAATGCACACATGCGCCTTTTCTCTCCAAAACTCTCCAACAGCGTCAGATGTTTGCTTCCCTGCATCTCTGCTGCTGTTTGTAATCCGTGCACAGCGCAGGCTCACATGGACCAAAGCATGGCTAAAGTTTTGCAGATTAAAACACTCCCAGTCTCAAATAAAACAAACACAAAGCTCGGGGAGCCTGAACTGTTGTGGCGCGTGAGAGGCTGCGCGGCGCGCACAATGAAGCTGCTGTGAAAACATGTTTGAAGAAAAAACAGCCGATTGTTGCACCAAATGTATTCAAGTATAAAATAATGCCCTTTGTTTCGGGGTAAGAAAAAGAAAAGTTGGGCGATGTGAGGGTACAAAAGTCCCCTGTGGTATTTCCCCGCAGCCTTTGTGCTAGTTGCGCTCCGGCGTCTCCACTTGGCGCAGTCCCCGCCGCCTTTAAACGCGATTGTTTCTTCCTTTCTAATGACATTTACCGGATCAAAACGTGCTGTTAATTCGATCAGAAAGCTTCACCCTTCACAACAATGGCAGAATAATTTCTCTCAAAGTTTGTTAAGTTGACCGAAATTAGGCAAATGAATAGAGGTCTCCAGGCTCGGCATCGCGCAGGTGACGCGCCGCGCCAGCTGCATTCTTCTTTATTTCTCCCTTTCTTTCACAGCATTATGAAAATTTAGGCCAATGAAACTATTCAGTGCACTGAATAGACATTTTCTTATAGGATAATAGGATACAAATTGAGCCTCTCCAAAGAGTCTCCAGTGGTGGGTAACCCTCGTGTGCCAGAGGCTGCTGGAGACGCTCGTGCGCCATCACGCACCTGCCGAGGGCTCCCCGTCAACAAAAAGCTTGCCATGTCCCATAAAGATGGACGTGTCAGCAAGTCGTGTGAGAAGCGCCGGGAGCTGAGGGGAGGGGGGCTGCCCCCCCGAACCCGGCGGAACAGCCTATTAAAGGCTTACTTAATTACAGCAGGCCTTCAGAACCGGGCCTGGACCACAGCTCCGTGGGACCTCTGAGCAGCCCATCGTGTGAGGAACGCCACTTGGAAGAAAAGACTTGTCTCTCTTTTCAGACCGCTTTGTTTGGACCCGCCGGATCCCGCGCTCGGCTGCTTGTCTCCCGCCTGCGTTTGTTTCTATGCTAATAGATCACGTGCACTTCTACAGCCACGTGGATTAACAAAGCAGGTTCACCCCCCTGCCAGCCCAGTGGCTGTTTTTTTTTTTTTAACCAACTTCTTTGAAGTGATCCTAAACGCGCACATTTAACCAAAGCGCGCGCGTTCTAATCCCGCCTGGAATAATCAGCCTTGATGGATCCCTTATAAGAAGCAGCTCTGCCTCCTCTTCCTGCAGACCTGCGCGCGCTCCAGCCTGAAGGACCATGGCGTCACACATGAAGGACAGGAAGGTACGCGCTTCACGCGCGCGCCACAACATTTATCAGTGCCTGATCGGAGGAGAAACAGCAGCTCGGTGCACGTTTTTAATCACTCTGGTTGTTTTACAGCAGACTGGACGGTTTCTCACGCCGGAGGAACCGTAACGCGCCGGCGTGTCGCGCGCGTGGATCACTTCCTCGCGCAGTTTGTTAAAAAACCCGCCAGTAAATGAGGGAGAGCGGAATAACTAATGATACCATATAAACATAGGATTTTATTCTCAAAGGGGACTGGGGTGTTATTGATTAATTGATATTATTATTGCGGCGTTATTGATATCTGAGGTCGCGCGCAACGAGAACGCCCGGCGCGTAAAACTCCCCAGAATTCAACTTGCGAAAGTTCGGCCCTTGTTCTCTTTGCTCGGTCCAGTAGTTTACAGTCGTGTTCTGTGCAGTGATGGAGCTCATGTTCTGTGTTCTCCCACAGAGAACCCCGATCTCCCACAAAGTCATCGAGAAGAGAAGAAGGGACCGGATCAACCGCTGCCTCAGCGAGCTGGGCCGGACCGTCCCCATGGCGCGCGCCAAGCAGGTACCGCGTGCTGGAGGAGCCCGAGCTGCTCATGTTCCGCTTTCTCTGTGTCACACTCAAGTTTTAACTGGACCTGTTCTTCTTGTCAGAACTCTGGGAAGCTGGAGAAAGCTGAAATCCTGGAGATGACGGTCCAGTACCTGCGCGCGCTCCACTCTGCAGATTTCCCGCGGGGAAGAGAAAAAGGTGAAGCTTGACACATAACGTGACACTCGAGGCCTTCCCAAGTCGGCTGAATAAGTTAAAAGATGCAAAGTTGTTTAAAGGCAGAATCAACGTTTACATGATCACATCGGGCTCATTGTGTGAAAATCAGTGAACCTTAAAAACACAAATAATCAAAATTCACAACATTTAATCATTAAATGCGTTACACGTTCAGACAGAAAAAATAAATTTAGCTCATGAAAATCCTCCAAATTCTGTTTTTAATTCTGATTAATTAAGTTAATTTATTAATTGTCTGAATTGTCAAAAATAATAGATTCATCCAAACCTCACATGCTACCAGATTATTTAAAGAGGTATTTCCTTTAATTAATGTCCACGTTTTGGATCTGCTTAATTTGTCTCTAATAAATGGTCAGGTACCACAGATCTTTAAGGTTGCTGTATCTAAATCTTTACTTAAAAAAAAACTGATATTGATTCAGGAATTATGTTCAATTATAGACCTATATCTAATCTAACTTTCATCTAAAAAATTATAGAGAAAATAGTTGCAGGTCAGCTGCGTGATCATCTGCAAAGAAATAATCTGTTTGAAGAGTTTCAGTCAGGCTTTAGAGCTCATCATATGATCGCAATATTCTACAGAGTATTGAATTAATATTGGAATTACAGCTGTAAATTGGTTTAAATCATATTTATCTGATAGATTCTAGTTTGTAAATGTAAATAATGAATTTTTTTCATACACCAAAGTTTGTCATGGAGTTCCTCAGGGCTCAGTGCTTGGACAAATACTCTTTACCTGATATATGTTTCCATTAGTTAAAGTTATTAAACAGCATGGGAGAAATTTTCATTGTTGTGCTGATGATACACATTTATACTTGTCCATGAAACCTGATGAATCCAATCAGCTACTTAGACTACAAGCATGTCTTAAAGACATAAAAACATGGATGACCCTAAATTTTCTGCTTTTAAACAGTGACAAAACAGAGGTTTTGGATTTTGGACCTGAGCATCTTAGGAATTAATTTTTCAGTCTTTCACCAACTCTGGCCGGCATTAATCTGGCTTCCATCTCTGATGTTAAAAACATTGGTGTAATTCTTGATCAGGACGTGTCTTTTATCCACCTTAAAAACGTTACTAGATCTGCTTTTTTCCACCTGCGTAATATCGCTCAAATTATAAGCATCTTGTCCAAAAATGATGCAGAAAAACTGATTCATGCATTTGTCAGTTCTAGACTGGTCTATTGCAATGGTTTATTATATGGGTGTCCAAAAACTTCTTTAAAACATCTTCAGTTAATCCAAAATGCTGCTGCCAGAGTCTTTACTGGAGTTAGTGGGAGAGATCATATCTCTCCAGTTTTAGTTTCTCTCCATTGGTTCCCTGTCAAATTTAGAATTGAATTCAAAATCCTACTTCTAACATACAAAGGTCTCAACACCCTAGCTCCATCTTATATTAGAGATCTTATTGTTCCATATTTTCTTAACAGAGCACTTTGCTCTCAGACTGCAGGTTTACTCGTGGTTCCTAGAGTTTCCAAAAGCAGAATGGGAGGAAGATCTTTCAGTTATCAGGCTCCTCTCTTGTGGAAACAACTCCCAGTTTCTGTCCATGAGGCTGACACATTGTCCAGTTTAATGACTGGGCTTAAGACTTTTCTTTTTGATAAATCCTATAGTTAGGGTTGGCTTGTCATGCTGTCTTAGGCTTAGACTACAAAAAATGGATAGTTACAAATGCATACATATGAATAGTTTACTTGGAATTATTTCTATCTTAACATGTGATTCTCGACCTGCCATTGTATCTGTTCCTCAATTCAATTCAATTCAATTCAGTTTATTTATATAGCGCCAAATCACAACAAAGTTGTCTCAGGGCACTTTACAGAAACATTCACATACATAAAAGCCAATTAGTAAAGTTCTCTATCTAAGGAATCCAGCAGACAAGTTGAATCTTGGCTTTGTTGCAGTCTCCCATCCTGAGCAAGCACAGTGGCAACAGTGGAAAGAAAAAACTCCCTTTTAAAAGGAAGAAACCTCCAGCAGAACCAGGCTCAGGACAAGCGGCCATCTGCTTTGACCGGCTGGCTGAAAGGATAGGAAGGAGAGACAGACGAACACAGAATGATAGGTCCAGGTATAGGTCCAGGTATATCTGAAAGACAAAAAAAACCCCACATGTTAAGGATAGAAAAAAATAATCCTCCTTCCTGTTCCTCTCAAACCCAGCCGGTCAAAGCAGATGGCTGCTTATCCTGAGCCTGGTTCTGCTTAGAGTTGCACTTGGGTCCAAATAATTCGAACCAACCCGGCCCCAGCCCGTAGCCATCATCTCCGAAACTCACCCGATCCGACGAATTAGCAGTAAGTACAGGTCTGAATCCAGAAAAAAAACTGGCATTTTTAATTAAGCTTTGACTGCTTATACCACCAACTATTATTAACGGTTGGCGGATGCGTGCGGCTGAGGGAGCAGAAGATCAGAGCTGAAGAGCCCTCACAGCGCATTAAATGCTTCCTCTGCTTCTGCCTGCATTCTGCTCTGACATGTCGGATATTTTGTGATCTCACCTGTTTGGGTCTCGGCTGCGTGCGTCCGCTGAGTCCAATGGCTGAATGAACGTCCATTTGGGCTGATGGATCTCTGGCAGTAGTCCATCTGAAGCTTAACTGAACTTTTTACTTCTTTCAACCGGCTAGTCAACGCGTGGTCAAATGGCCACATGCGGCAAGTGCGGAATGGCACTCCATGTTTGCATATATTGGATTGTCGGCCGCACAAGTTCCTGGTGAAATAAAAAGCCCGACACCGAACCGGCCCACAAATTAAGCACATTATTATGGCCCGGCACAGTCCGAATCCGGGTTTGGTGGGGCCGGGCTCCGGGTTGGGGTTAGAAATGATAGCTCTAGTTCTGCTGGAGGTTTCTTCCTCATGAGGGAGTTTTTCCTTTCCACTGCTGCCTTCATGCTTACTCAGGATGAGTCTGCGACGAAGTTATGACTCAAATCAGTGTCTGCTCCCCAAATAAATAATGTTATTAAATTACATTTTGTAAATGAATATTTCTGATCAGTGCCCTGAGATGACTTCTGTTGAGACTTGGTGCTATAAAAACTGAATTGAATTGAATTGAATTAATTATAAGTAAGATTCATATTTGAAAGTGTTGACGTGAAACGCTGATGGTTTGTAGCCCTGCTACTCTTATACTGATTATATGATTTAATTTGGAAATGATCAAATGATCAAAGGCTGCGCGATGTTTGGCACAACACCTGTCTCACTTTCTCCTCCTCCTCTCCTGAACATCCTGCTGCAGGTCCAGCTTCTCTGGCTGCTGCTTTGAAAGGTTCTGCCAGCTTCGGTACCATCTCCAGTAAACACTTTTCATACTTGTTCTGACAAAAATTTTATGAGCACCGCTCTCAAACTTCTTCCTCCAGCATGTTGACATCTGTCAGTCACTCATCAGGGACATGCCCCATCACTAGCAACACACA
>NC_056500.1:35299149-35301092 GCF_014905685.2 Nematolebias whitei
TATATATAGTTTTCTTCAAAAGCAAATCTGTTTAAACATGGATATATATACTTGCGTAAATATAAAACGGCTCCACTTATAACACCAGACTGAACAGAACCAAACACTCCTCTCCTCTGATCCTAAATGTTGGGTTTGGTACCGTTACGCACAGATCAGTGAAGGTTTTCAACAGAAGACGTGTTTTGGTTTCTGTCTGAGCTGTTGCTCCTTCCATATATTTATGCAAATACAGCTCAGCCGGATTAAACAGGGTTCCTATAGAAGAAAACGCCCCGGTTCAAGGCAACAGAATGAATTCATGTCTTAAATTATTAGTTTTTACAGTAAAATATTAAAACAATCAACAATGCATTAACTGTTTGAAGTTTCTGGTAAGATCAGCATTATTTAAAAAAAATAAATTATTTCTGGTTTTTGGGTCTAGAAGTAGGAAAAAGCCGTTTGACATCCACAGGATAAGACATGGATCAGATCAAAAGAGGTTTGTTTTTGGCAAGCTGACGCTCGCTTTACACAACCATAGTGTCTTAATAAACGTCTTTCAGGCTGGATTGTTTAAATGAAGAAAGGGGGAATGGAGAGAAGAAGAAAAACCCCTCCATGATGTTTTTTTAAGCCAAGAAGCTCCTTTGTAGCAAATGTGAATGGGCAACAATCTCCAAGACCTCCTGCTTCATCCTTGAGTGACTATGAAGAAAAATAATCAACACCATGAAATCAAAGCCTCTGTCTGCGAGGAGAGCAGGAAAACAGCTTCCATGTGTTTTTTTATTCTCAAGCAGAAGCTGAAATTAAACCATTAGAAGTGGTTTTGGATGCATGTGGACAGTAAGTACAGATGCTAACTGATTCGTCTGAGATGGATGATGGACAAGCCCACATTAATGTCTGGACGGATAAACATACATGAAGCAGTTGACAAGCAACAAGAGAGCAAAAGAAAGACAAGAAATGCCGACGGACAAGTGACAACGCCATGAAGGCCTTTCAGGGAATACTTGGATCCCTGCAGCCCCGAGATCCGTTCAGTTCTGACTCTAAACACGAGCAGAACGACTCAGGACAAGGATTTAAGCTCAACACGTCCTGTGAATAAGACTCGAGAACATTTATTGTCATGTAAAGCTTCAGCTGGACAATGTTTATCTTTGGCATCAACATCACGCACTGAACATCAACAATCAAGGCTTTCAAATAACTTTATCCATCGCCGACGTCTTAAAGAAACACAACCAGACTCAGATGTTGGACTTTAACTGTGATCCGAGTTAGGTCAAGAAGAAGAAGAAGAAGACAGACAAGACCGGACACTCATTAAAATAGATGAATCAATATCCCTTCCCATTGTAAAATGGGAGACAGACTTGTCAGTCAACTTTGACCAAAACTTCTGGTCTCAGATATGTCTAAGAACTTTTAAGATGATTAAAAACCCCAACTTACAATTAATACAATACAAAATCCTTCATAGAGTACACTACACAGGTCAACGGATGTTCAGGATGGGTTTTGCATCATCTAATGTTGCTCACAGTGTACAGACAATATTCCTGACAATTACATCCACGCATTTTGGTTCTGTCCACCTGTTCAGAGGTTTTTGTGCCGAATATGTGAAGACTTATCAAAGTGTCTGAGATGTAATATTCCACTCTCTCCGTCAGTTTGCTTATTGGGCCACTTAGATGATGTCACCTTGGAGACAAAGTCAATTCACATGATTTTTACTGCTTTATGTATAGCAAAAAAACTATACTCATGAATTGGAAAAATAAAAATACTCTTGGTATTAAACAGTATAAAGACCTTTTGTTAGATTACATCAGTCTTGAGACAGCCTGTACCTCCACATCAGAACAATCTCTCTGGGCTTCTTTGATTGGCTCCAACCCTTAGTGGAGGTGGGTAAACCCCTTTGATTTTGTCCCGTGGGGCATCGT
>NC_056500.1:35301192-35315810 GCF_014905685.2 Nematolebias whitei
TGGGCCCGGGGCAATGGCGCTCAACTGGGGAGGTGGCTTTGGTGGTTCTGGGTGTTGACCTCTGCTGGCTGCATGCAGGCCTCTGGGCGGTCTGTGCCAGCGGGCGCAGGTTACTGGCCTGGCTGCTCCTGGGTGGGTTTGGGGTGGGCGCGGGTTCGGGGTTCTGGGGGCGTGTCGCTCCCAGGCTGGGGTCCCGGCTTGATCCGGGGGTCTCGGGCCTTGGCGAGTATGTTGTCGGGGTCTTGGGCCGGTGCATGCGCCGGTGCCCGGCCCTGGCCTGGGGGCCCTTAGTGCGCTGGTGGGCTTTGGGGCCTCTGCCATGGGGGAGGGGGATGGGGGGAATGGGTAGATTCAGCCTGGGTGTTTTCCTGCCTAGCTGTGGCTGTGGTCTGGTGCTTGGCTGGGGGTCTGGGCTGTGGGGGGCTGTGGGTGGGGGGCTTTTGCTCGGGTGGCTCTGCACTGCTGGCCCGGGGGTGTCTGGGCATGTTAGGCGTGTGCCCTCCCTTGCATTGGGTGCTCTCATTGTGGGTGTTGCTGTGGTGGACTGGTCGGTCCTTTTGTGGGGGTGGGGGTGCGCTCTCGGTCATCGTGGTGTGCTGTCTGCGGCTGTTCGGGCACTCCTGGCTGATTGTCGCTGCTGGAGTTTGGTGGCTTTTTTGGTTGGGGGGCTGGGTGTTGAGCTGGGGATCGGGTTAGGGGCTTCAAAATATCTGTTAAGTCCAGTACCATTTTCTTTTATTTGTTCTTCTCAATATGTATACTTTTTATGATTGTCTACTGTTGTCTTTGTTATCTACTGTTGTCATCACTCTTTGTTAAAATCAGGTCTCTCTTGTAAATGAGTCCCCGATACTCAACCTGTATAAATAAAGGTTGAAGGAATGTCATATTTCTCGAGTTTTAGCTTCTCCCCAATGGCTCCTTGTCCAATTCAGAATAGAATTCAAAATCTTATTTCTAATCTACAAAGCTCTCAACAACCTAGCTCCGTCTTATATTCGAGATTTTATTGTTCCATTTTTTTCTAACAGAACGCTTCACTCTCAGACTGCAAGATTACTTACAGTTCCCACAGTTTCCAAAAGCAGAATGGGAGAAAGATCTTTCAGTTATCAGACTCCTCTCTTGTGGAACCAACTTCCAGTTTCTGTTTGTAAGGCTGACACATTGTTCAGTTTTAAGATTGGGCTTAACACTTTCCTTTTTGATAAATCCTATAGTTAGGGTTGGTTTGTTATGCTGCCTTAAGCTTAGACTACTAGAGGACAAATTGACCTAATTTCCTTAAATAATATGCTAAAATTGAATAGATTTCATTTGATACTATTTCTATCTTAATGTGAATCTTGACCTGCCATTGTGTATCTGTCATTGTTTCATGTTCCTCTCAAACCCAGTCTGTTGTATGAGATGGTCGCTTGTCCTGAGCCTGGTTCTGCTAAAGGTTTCTTCCTCATGAGGGAGTTTTTCCTTTCCACTGTCACCTTCATGCTTGCTCAAGATGAGATTTATGTGATGGAGTTAAATTCAAAGCAGTCTGCTCAGATAAAATAGCATTAACTTATTATTTTTATATATGAATATTTCTGTTCAGTGTCCTGAGATGACTTCTGTTGTGACTTTGCACTATATAAATAAACTGAATTGAATTAAATTGAATTAAATGCAGCACTGAGGTCTAACAGGACCAGTGCAGACACAAGTCAGAGGCCATGAGAATATCATAAGTAACTTTCACCAGTGCAGTTTCTGTGCTATGGTGAGCTCTAAACCCTGCCTGAAACTCTTCAAGCAGATTATTTTGTTGTAGATGTTCATGCAATTGACCTACAACTATTTTCTCTATAATTTTTTATATGAACGTTAGATTGGATATAGATCTATAATTGGCTAGGATTCCTGAGTCAAGGCTATGTTTCTTAAGTAAAGATTTAATTACAACAACCTTAAAATGCAGTGGTACGTAACCATTCATGAGAGACAAATTAAACAGATCCAAGACATGGTTATTAATTAAGGGAAATACCTCTTTAAATAGACTGGTTGGGATGGGATCTAGCAGATGTGGATGGTTTGGATCAAGCTATTATTTCTGACAATTCAGAGAGATCAACAGGACAACAACAGTCCAAACATAAATCAGGTTCTAGTGACATTTTTAATAATAATAATGTGTTATTTATGTTCCCATACAATTGCAAAATGGGCTCTCTGCATTTAACCCATCCACCACCAGGTGGAGCAGTGGGCAGCTATGGAAAGTGCCCGGGTATCAACTGGGAATAAGGTGTCCTGCTCAGAGACACCACGAGATGTGCAATGACCAGGGACTGAACCCAGGACCTTCGGGTCCTGAGTCGGCTGCTCTGCCCCTACACAATCTTGGTTGTATCATCTGACATGGAACCAGAGGCAATAACAAGAAGGTTGGTTTGAATTTTTTACCTAATTGAAACAATTTAATTTATTTTAATTATTTTTTCAAGAATATTATGAACTCATCACTGCTTATAGTTGTAGGGATACATTAATCAACAGATATAGGATTGTTCATTAGACTAGCTATGGTACTGAAAAGGAACCTGGGGTTATTTGTACTCTCATTAATTAAAGATGAATAATATACAGTTCTAGCTTTATGGAGTGCTTTTTTATACATTAGCAGGCTATCTCTCCAAGAAAAGTAAAATTCTTCGATGTTAGTGGAGTGCCATTTTCTTTCCAGCTTTCTAGATGCCTGTTTTAAAGTACATAGCTCAGAATTGAACCCAGGAACTAGTCTCCTCTGATTGATTACTTTCTTTTTCAGCGGAGCAGTTTTTTTTAGTCAAGTTTTCAAAGAAGTTGTAAATTTATCTACCAGATGATCTAAGTCACTACTCTCTGATGTATTACTCTGCACATCAGAGGAAAACATTGGAAGAGAATCTTTAAATTTGGTTATAGCGTTTTCTGATAAGATGAAATTTACACTGTAGTAATTTAATATGAACTCATAGGTAATTAAAAATGATCAGACAGAACATTAGAAGTAGAAGCCAGATTAATGTCATCCAGAGGAAGTGACAGGTTGTAAAGTTTATTCCTAAAATGCTCAGGTCCAAAAACCACAACCTCTCTCTTCTTTTCTGAGTTTAAATAGCAGAAAGCTAAGGTTCATCCAGGTTTTAATGTCCTTAAAACACAAATCTTAGTCTCATCTGATCTTCATTTCTGATCTTAGTTTCTTAGTTCTTAGTCTTTCTGACTCTCTCCCCCCTCCCCCCCATTTGAGTTCAGCTAAAAAAAAGCTTCATCTTCATCTTTACAGCAGCGTCACCCTCCTTATCCAAACCTCTTCTCTTCAGAGGTCACAGAACAACAACTTTAGGAACCACTCTGTAACAGTGGCTAACGTCTTAAAGCTCCTACACCCTCTGGAGACCCGGCTAATCTTCGGCGATCTGAACCGTTGGGCCCAACCGTCGTGTGTTTGGGAGTGAAGCCAAAGAATCGACAGATCCAACAACCAGCAACGGCATCAGATCTGCGCCAGCTCACCTCAGGATGGTCGTCTGATCTACAGCATGAAAGGACAAGAGCGTCAGAGCTGATGGGGGGAGGGGGTGCAGCAACGACAGAGGAGGAGGAGGAACAGTGTGAGAGAAGGGAGTCTAAGTCTGAGACAAAAAGAAGGGAGAAGGGATGAAGATCATTCCCACAGCAGATAGCACTATCTCACAGGGTTTAAAGGGCCCCCTTTCTGTACAACCCCCACCCCCCACCAATAATGCCAAAACTTGGCAGCCGACCCAGCACATGAGCAACAGTTTCCCATCCTACTGCCTTGGCACCAGCCGTGTCTGAAGAAAGACGGGCACTGTAAGACGAAGAGCAGACATGAATGGAGTCTGCTGATGCAGAAAGACCATCGCTGATCAATGAATGCCCTCTGATTGTCTGGGAGCAGCACAGAGAGCGACAAGTGACACATTTCAAATGCTGGTGTGCAACTTTCAAAGAAAAATATTGTTAAAAAAGAAATATGTGTCCTAAATGCGTGCATTTTCTGCATGCAGGATATGATGTTAAAGCCAAAATATAATCTATAAAAGAAATACATTGCTTGAAGAAGTGCTTTATTAATGTATTAGCTTTTGCCCTCTGCCAAGAGATGACAGCTTCACCTTTCTTCACTTGGCTCATCCCTCCATGCACTCACCATCAGATTATGTAAATCCTCTGAGATGGTCTTTTCATCCCTCCGACCTCTGAGAGCAAAGACAGTCGCCATCTTGAAATGGGTTGGCTCCACATTAAGAAATGACAGAGTTACAGACAAACCTTGAAATGAACGTTCTGATCATTTTGCTGACTCACAGAGTTTGTGTTGGGACTGACTCTCAGCTACTATCAAATCTAAGGGTGAAATCTGTACAATCAGTCAGTTGACTGTGGCAGCCATCTTGAATCAGGTGGACTCCACAATGTAATTAGTTGTAGACGTACACCAAATAGTTAGTTTATGCCTGTTTTACGGTAATAAAATTTTCGGTGGTTCCTGAGATATTTAGGTAAAAACATTATCGCCCCCTTCCATCCAACATGTCAGTCAAACCCTAAGTTTTCTGTCTTAAGTGACATCAACAAAAAGTTTAAAGATTAAAAAACAAAACAAACAAACATTAAAAACAAAAAACAAAGTGTGATGAAACTTTTGGTTATTTTTCAGGGATTAAAAAACAGGCAAGCTTCTTAACTCAACATTAAGGCGTTGTTTGCCAAGAAAAGGGAAGGTCTTTGATTTTAGGGGACAAAAGGTTGAGGGGGGCCTTGTGAGTCAAGGGTTCGATTCTCTGGCGTCCCACAACAAGAACCACTGCTGTCACGAGCACAGACAAATAAATCATGTGATTTTGCATGGTGGCTACACAAAGAGCACCACACACACAGGTCCTGTGTTCCTGTGTGTCCACAGACAAGCATCATGTGAGAATAATTTCACAGGATGTCTCCAGTGGAGGGACAGGATTTATTATTTAAGACATTTTCATTAAATATCAGTGGTATTGACCATAACCAAAAATTAATTATTCAAATTCTGTAAGGATCTAACTTAATACCCATGATAGTTTGTGACAAAAAGAGCAACTCAAAGACTAGGAAATGTTAACAGTGTTTATGTACAAGATGTGAAATCAACAGTAGAACAGCAGCTCAGCTGGGAGGGACTGGAACCCATCGAAGAAGAAGGTCATCACATGGGTGAGGGTCCAATAGTGCCAGTAGTCACAAACGAGGAGATCCCAAAAAGATTGCATAGATCGGTGGGCAGGCGGTGGAAGACAAAGAACGGCTGGAGGAATCACTATAGGCTTTAATGATGAAACCAGGGAGGTCCAAGGCACGGGAGGAACACAGGAGTCAGTACTGAAACATATAAGACAAGGTAGTCTTCACAAAACACTAGGAATGGTAAAGTGGCCAGGAACACAATTACTGGTAGGCAGACAATGCACCAGTATCAGATTGAAGTCAACTACTATTTATACTCCAACAGCTCATTAGGATAATGGTTCACAGGTATGAGCTTTGTTGGCGCCATCTGGTGTCAAAGAGCTCTAAGGAAAAAAACTGGAACTCCTACAAATTCTTAATACTCGTAATTAAAAAAGTTAAATCTGGTCCTCTGGACATTAAAAAAAAAAAAAAACTACTAAAAACTAAACAAAACGAAAAAATTGTAGAAACGTTTTGTCTTTCATCCGAAAGACTTCTTCAGTCTTGAAGATGTTCACATCCTTGATAGAGAGGAACGATGGTTTGAGAGAAGAGTAAAGGAGGCCATCTTTGTGAAAATAAACCGTCCATCATTATACAGGGGTGGAGGCCTCCATGTTCAACTGTCCCCCTCTTGCAATGCTGTTATTGCAAGTGTCACTCAGCCCTCTCATCCATCCACCCATCCATCCATTTTCTTACGCTTATCCGGGGTCGGGTCGAGGGGGTAGCAGCCTAAGTATGGAGGCCCAGACTTCCCTCTCCCCAGCCTCTTGGTCCAGCTCCTCTGGGGGAATCCCGAGGCATTCCCAGGCCAGCCGAGAGACATAGTCCCTCCAGCGTGTCCTGGGTCTTCCTCTGGGTCTCCTCCCGATGGGACGTATCCGGAACACCTCACCAGGGAGGCGTCCAGAAGGCATCCTAAACAGATGCCCGAGCCACCTCAACTGGCTCCTCTTGACGTGGAAAAGCAGGGCTGGGCTGGGCTGCCACCTTACCGTGGTGGAGGGGTTTGAGTGTCCCAATGATCCTAGGAGCTATGCTGTCAGGGGCTTCACGCCCCTAGTAGGGTCACCCAAGGCAGACAGGTCCTAGGTGAGCGACCAGACAAAGTGCAGCCAAAACACCCCTATGATGAGCAAAAGAAATGGACTTGATGTTCCCTCGCCTGGACGTGGGTCACCGGGGCCCCACTCTGGAGCCAGGCCTGGAGGTGGGGCATGCGGGCGAGCGTCTGGTGGCCGGGCTTTTACCCGTGGAGCTCGGCCAGGCACAGCCCGAAGAAGAGACGTGGATCCCCCTTCCCATGGGCTCACCACCTGTGGGAGGGGCCAAAGGGGTCAGGTGCAATGTGGGATGGGTGGTGACCGAGAGCGGGGACCCTGGTGATCTGATCCTCGGCTACAGAAGCTGCTATTGGGATGTGGAATGTCACCACTCAGCCCTCTGTGAATAGTAAACAGCCATCAGTGTGCTAATGATCCATTGTTAGGCTGATGGTCCTCCTTGATCATGTGAGCAGCTGGTTCTGGCTGTCAGCAGCAAACTGGTTGATCCACTCTGAGAAGGTGCTATTTATAAGACTGAGCTGGATACAACACCTCAGACTGAAGAAGTCTTTCGGATGAAAGACGAAATGTTTCAACACGTTTTTGTTTTGTTGTGTTTTTTTTTTAATGTCCAGAGGACCAGATTGAACTTTTTTAGATTTTTCTACCTGGATTATTGATCACGCATCAAGATACTTAACACTCATACTTTTGTAAATATGAAAAAAGATGTTTAACAAGCGATGCTTAATGAGCTCTGCCTCGTTTGGCTTTTATTTTGATGTTATTATTTATTTACAAAGTGATGAATCTTCAGTAGTTCAAACTCAGGGTGATGCAGACTTGTACATGCTCAAAGACCTGGACTCTTCTGGTCACCTCAGAGTGATTTCTAGATGGACTGAGGTGGTGAGGGGGGTCAAACCCAGCCCGCCCTTGACGAGCCTTTGTGCCACGAGGTGCGGTCGTAACAGAGGTGAAACAGTCAGCATTTGAAACGTCAAGCCCAATAACTAATGATATACAGTCTGTGAGACCAACTGGTCACCGGATTAAACAACAAAAATATTTATTCCCGAAGAGGAGCAATGTTGACCCACAGCAACTTTCTCTTTAGTTATATTTAAACAAGTTTAGCACAAAGAGAATCACTAAACTGATCTAATTCTTCATGAAAATGATGTGAGGGAGACAT
Organism: Nematolebias whitei; assembly: GCF_014905685.2. NCBI lineage: Eukaryota > Metazoa > Chordata > Actinopteri > Cyprinodontiformes > Rivulidae > Nematolebias > Nematolebias whitei. The sequence goes on from NC_056500.1 coordinate 35,308,696, forward strand.
CCATCAAACTGTTTGTGTTGCGTTCCACATCATCCCAGCTGAGTTCTGCTCCATGCCTCTTTTGGCTCACTTCATTTCTGAAAGCTAATCTCTGAGTGGGATGAGGCCGGGTCCATTTGAATGACCAGGCAGCATGAAGATGGACTAGTCTTTGGGGCCATTTTGCAGAACTGTTTAATGAATGTTGTAGGGTTGTGTTGGCTTACACAACTCTGCAATATTGCCTTGGATTGGCAGACCAGGGTGGTGGTCCCCCTAGTCAAAAAGGGGGACTGTAGAGTGTGTTCCAACTACAGGGGGATCATGCTCTTAAGCCTCCCTGGTAAGGGCTATTCGGGTGTTCTGGAGAGGAGGGTCTGTCGATTCTTGGATTCAGGAGGAGCAGTGTGGTTTTCATCCTGGTCGTGGAACACTGGACCAGCTCTACACCCTCAGCAAGGTCCTGAGGGTACGTGGGAGTTTGCCCAACCAGTCTACATGTGTCCTGATGCATGCTCAGTCTACATGTGCTTTGTGAACTTCGAGAAGGCGTTCGATTGCGTCCCTCGGGGAACCATTTGGGGGGGTAGTCCAGGAGTATGGGGTTCCAGGCCCTTTGATACGGGCTGTTAGGTCCCTGTATGACCGGTGTCAGAGCCTGGTCCGCATTTCTGGCAGTAAGTCGGGCTTGTTCCTGGTGAGAGTTGGACTCCGCCTAGGTTGCCCTTTGTCACCGATTCTGTTCATAACTTTTATGGATAGACTTTTTAGGTGCAGCCAAGGTGTTGAGGGGATCTGTTTTGGTGGCCTTAGGATTGTGTCTCTGCTTTTTGCAGATTATGTGGTCCTATTGTCTTCATCAGGTCGTAATCTACAGCTTTCGCTGAGCAGTTTGCAGTCGAGTGTGATGCGGCCAGAATGAGGATCAGTTCCTCAAAATCCAAGGCCATGGTCTTGAGCCGGAAAAGGGTAGAGTGCCCTCTCCAAGTCGAGAGGAGGTCCTGCCCCAAGTGGAGGAGTTTAAGTATCTTGGGGTCTTGTTCACGAATGAGGAAAAAATGGAGCGAGAGATCCATAGGCGGATAGGTGCGGCATTGGCAGTGAAGCGGGCGCTGTACAGGTCTGTTGTGGTGAAGAGAGAGCTGAGTCAAAAGGCGAAGCTCTCAATTTACTGGTCGATCTACGTTCCTACCCTCATCTATGGTCATGAGCTTTGGGTTGTGACCCAAGGCCTCCTTACTTAAGCTGCTACCCCCACGACCCGACCCCGAATAAGCGGAAGAAATGGATGGATGGATGGATGGATGTTTAATGAAGAAGTCCAGTGGTTCATCAAAGTAAATATTGACAGATTTTATTTTAATGAAGTATTTTATACATTATGGTTGTATTTCCACTTAATGCTCTAACTCTTTACCTGAATGAAACAAACAAAAAAAATTAAACTCCTGTTTTACTGAACTATGTTGATTAAATTAGTCTAAACGTTTTGTTTTCCTGTCCAGCCCACATGTTTCTGTCTTCAGTCTCCAAGCAGAGTTCAAGATATTTATAATTTCTGAAATTCTTTTCCTGGGACTCAAAAAAAAAAAAAAAAAAAAGGCCATTCAGGCCTTTCAGTTTTAATCCCACCCGCACTCTTGAGACGTCACTGATGTGTAAAAGTTTATTTTAAAAGCCTTCAGATAGTGGCCAGGACTGGTCCACTCCTTGTCATAAAATAACGCTTCAGTGGCATGTGGAGGATATGAAAAGCGACACTGTGAATGCAACACGGGGAGTGTGTGTCTGACGTGGTCAGGCAGTCCCAGCCAGGGCACCTGACAAACTTACCGCCCATGCGGACCCTCTGCAGGACCAAAATGAAAGGGTAAATAAAACCCAGAGGTCCTAATGTGCTCCCAGTGCGCTTGGCTGGACTCATGAGGGGAGAGCTTGGGATGTTTGCCTTTTTGTCCTGCAGGATGACGGACGCTCTGTTGTGTTTCGCTGCTCCTGGGGGCCAGAGAGGGTGGACCCAGGGGGCTCCAGAGGTCGCCCTCTAAGGTCACAATGTTAGAAAGCAGCAGAGAGAAAGAAACGAAGCAGGGGTGATATTGGCACCCCGTTAGCCTCAAAGATTTCATCTGAAGTGTGGCCAAATGAAGTGGTGAAGATAGTTTCAGTTATAAATTTATGGTTTGCTTTGAGTGGTCTTCATGACTGTGGGTGATCTCATCTGCCCTCATCATGACTTTCACAGCATGACTCCTTGTCCAACACTGAGGACACGATGCAGTCGAACTCATCGACAAACACAGAACAAAAAATACAAACGCTGATCAAACAGACAAGCCAGAGCAGACGGTCCTAGATCCTGAAACTGAATGAAACAAACATTTTACATATCAAACAGGAAGCCAGTGACGAGAGACTAACACAGGAAGGACACCGTCTCTGTTTCTGGGACCAGGCCGGAGTCTGTCTACAGGACTTGAAGCTGCAGATGGGGCAACAGAGACCATAATCAAACATGGAGTCATGAATGATATTATAACTGATTCCATGTTGTTGTCAGAGCAAACAGGTCTGAGCTCGGAAAAGTTTCCAAGTTGTAGAAATAATCATTTTTAACCACAGAGTCGGTTATTAAGTTTTAAACAACCATCAAATGTGACACCAAGACTCCTGGCAGGGGTCTGAATGTCAGGAGGCAATGATGTCTTTAGATTTTATGGTCACTTTTATTTGAACTCTGGAATTGAAAACATTTAGAACTTTACGAGAGACAACAGTTTATAGCGATGCTCAATGCTTTAGTTTCTGTTTCTTTTTCAGTTTCCCTCCACTGAGCATTCCCTTACAATGACCGGGTTATAGGTGCACCATTGAGAGCCTGCTGACAGGCTGCATCACAGGGTGGTATGGGAACTGCACCAATCAGAGCCAGAAAGAACTACAGAGGGTGGTGCAAACAGCAGAGGACAACACTGGTAGCAGTCTCCACACCATCCAATATATCTACCACAGCCAATGTCCGGGGACAACCTTCCTCCCACCCTGAGAACATCGGACTTATCTAAGAAAGCATTTAGCTGCTTTAGTCTGTTATGCTTGTGTAGAGAATTTTCCTTCTGAGATCTAATTTACTGTATTACTTTAATAAAAGCCTTTCTTTGCGCTAGCTTGATAATGAACACGTCTGTGTCTCTTCTCTCTTCAAGATCTGTTACTTGGTTTGTTCTTTGTCGAATACCCTTAAACTCTTTGATAAATCATTTGAGTCTGGCAATAGCCTTTACAGCTCTCGACCAATCAGAGAACTTCTTTAAACGCTCTAGAACTGGGTTCACTTCCTTTGACTGTATTGTTTCCTGGAATTTCTTACAAAAAGATTTGAAGCTCTCGACCTTGACCTCTCTAAGTGGCTTTAAGAATCCGTTGGACTCCTGGCAGGGACCAATGCAGACATGTTCCTGTTATAAGTTTTCTACATTCGTCTTAGAACCTAGCTGTTTTTTTGTTTGTTTTTTTTGTTACCTTTTACTTTTAGACATCCTATTTGTAAAAAAAAAAAAACTGCAGTATGACTTTTTATAATTGTTTATTGTTGTCGCTGTTGTCCATTGTTGTCATCTTTCTTTGTTGAAATCAGGTCTCTCTTGTAAATGAGTCCTCGAGGCTCAATGGGATTTACCTGTCTAAATAAAGGTTGAAAGGTTAAATGAAAAAAAGTACCACACCCACCCAGCACAAGTCTTCCATCTACTACCCTCAGGCAGATGATACAGGAGTCTGCTATCACACACAAAAAGACTAAAGGACAGTTATTACCCACAAGCTGTCAGATTACTGAACTCTTGATAATAATACTGAACTATTGACAATGATGATGTCGTCCGTGTCGTGTCCGACGACGGCAACCCTGGCTAGCTTCTGGCATGTGCTCGTATGTGGCTGGCAAAACCAAACTTTGACTTAAATATTCAGTCGCTGGTCGCGCAGTATGGCTGACCCGCACTGTTGTAGGTGTAGCTGTAGGAGGGTTTAGGTCGGTCCTTGCGAAGTTGTTGTTTGAGGTCTAACTCGGAAAGGTGAGAGTTTTCAAAGTTTTAGACGCCTTTCTTGACCTTTGAATAACAAATTGATCTTCTTTGAACAATTGACAGTAACATTGCACCAAGCCACATGTGTGACACCCAATGTGTTTATTGCTGCTGCACTATGTGGTTGTATCATGCATGTACGTATCTACCTTATCATCATAATTCATTCTCAGTGTCACTCACTACCTGTGCCGTAACCTGTCACACAACCTGTGCAGTACATGTTATGTGCAATATACTTTACATCATGTGTATTTTAGCTTATATTACTACCTTGAAATACTTATTCATACTAATTCATCCTACTTGCACCATTATTTTTACCATGTTGTTGTTTACTATTTGTTCTTTTGTACCTCGTAAATGGAATATTTACTTTTTCACTTTTTGGTACTTTATTTTGTACTCTTATTGCACGCTTTAGTATTTCTTGTTTGTTTGTTCTTTGTTGTTTTAGCGAGTCAAATCGGCTCTTCTCATCCTGAATGTTTCACTGTACTGTTGACCTTGTGTTAATGTGCATATGACAAATAAAATAACTTGAACTTGAAGTTGATGTCTAACATTTTGTCAATCAAGGACCTGAGGAGAACTTTGCCTTTTAAACACTGAATGCCTTCTCAGTATGGTTTGGGTCATCTTGACCTGGGCCAGGAATCTCCTCACAATAAATGTTCCTTCAGAACCATGTGGTTAAGGTATAAAAAGTCCATGTGGCAGCATTAACTGAGTGATTAATCCTTAATCTGTGATTGTGAGAGAAGAGACTGTATGGAATTGAGTTTTGACATGAGTTGCTTTAGACATGTCCAAATGAAGTCACAAGCATAGTCTTCCATTCCTGATCATACTGTTTCATCCCCTCCGTATTTGTCTATTTAATAACCTTTTTCCCAATGGATGGAGGGAGAAAAATCTGGAATGTTGACATGTCAGATGCATGGGACATAGCCAGTCCCTTGGGTCTTGGAATAATCTAAATAATATTTTCCACTGCTCCTGCAACTTACTGAAGAGATTAGGACCAACTGGTGGCGTTGTTTTATTTTTTATGTGTCCTTTGCTCCCTGCTCCTTTCCATCAGAGTCGTCTTCATCAGAGGAGCTGGTTTCCTCCATGTTTTATTGCTTATTCAACCACTGCCTGCTTTATCACTTTGGAAGATCACGGAAATCTGTCAGATTCAGGCCTCTTTTGGACTTTAAAACTTTATGAAGGTAGAGTCACAGGACTGTACATTGCAGGTGCAGATCTTGTGTCTGTTTCAAAGTCTCCCATACTCTACATCCACAGCATGGGGCACATAAGGCACAGAGGTTGTAGAGGTCAGAGGGGGCCTTGACAAACAGGAAGTCTGCAGCTACAATGTAAGGAAATCTGTACTGTACGAGCACTCCTACGCAGTTTTACTTTTTCAGTTTTGAGATTCCCCACATTCATTTAAAGACGGGCAGGTGTCTGTCTCTGCAGGAATGGGCAGTTGTGAAGGGAACACAGACAGAATCCCTGAAACCACCATTTTCCTTGGTTTGACCCACACGGCTGGATCTAAAATACATTTTAATACTGCAGAGACGAGTCAAATTTGACCTGCAATAACCTCAGCGTACAAAAAGTTGTACCAGCAAATATCTTCTTTTTTGTGTGTTTTGGGTCACTAAGAAAAGATCCATTAAATTGTGGTGTAAAGAGTGTTTAAGGTATTTTTAGTGCTGTCAGCTGTCACGTGTCAAATTTGACCCAAACAGTGTCTGACCATGCCAGGTCTGCCAACTTAATCTAGTAATAAACAAAAACCTAACAGAATTATTTTTGCTGTAAAAGTGGACCGTGCTTGGTTCCAGTCCTTAGTAATGGCCTTTAACACTGTCTGTCCTGACTGAATGCATATAGTTTATTCTGAATAATTCAACATGGCCAAAGATAATAAATATCAAATGTCTGACGTTTTGTTAAACTGAAATACGAAATTCCCACAAAATGCAGCGCATGGTAAGTCAGACATGAAAACATAAAGATCCATCTGGGTTAAAATAATTCACATGAAAAGTGTCTGAGAAAAATAAAATCCAAATGGAGTGGCAGCGAGAGAGACGGGATTAAAACTAAGAACAAGCCAACTGTTGTTGGGAAGAAGACACCCACAGATAACTTTCTGAATGACTGCTTACGCTTCTCCTTTTCTCCTCCCATCCTGAGAGAAGAGGGACTAACGAGACGCACATTTTACATTGAAAACTGTTATTGTTTCCCCCCACCACCCCTTCTAATCTGGCCCACCATCTGAGAGGAGGGCTACGAGGAGAGCGCAGGGTTTAAATGGGAGGATGACAGCCAACTTTGGGACGGGGGTTGGGGGTGGGGGGGGGGGGTGCGGTGGCTTACGAAGGGGATCAGTTGGGAAGTGTAGAATGGATGTTTCTTTTTCGCCTTGGGGGGAAACTTTGTGTTTGACTGTTGATTGTATCTGTCTTTCAGTGGCCTGATCCCGGTGGGCTGATGCCTCTATATGTGTCCCTGTGTGTGTGCGAGACAGAGAGACCGATGGTGGGATCCACTCTTCTTCTTTCCTACAGCTGCAGCTCAGCGGATTAGCCGTCATCCACAAGGCAACATTACACAAGTAGCCTTTGAACAAAAGTCATGGATACTATTAATGATATGGTAATCCGTAATGGAGCTACCTCCCAGTAGTGATTATACTGACATGGGAAGAATGTCCAAGAGTCCGGGACGCAACAACCCAAACAACACTGTGGCTATTGTTGCCAGGCCTGGTCTGAGGCCTGCACCTACACACACAGTGCCCTCTGCGTTCGACAGCCTTCCCTCAGCACAGATCAGCCAATGAATAAAAATGAAAACCCAGAAATGGATGGACATGGAGAGAGGGAGGGAATGTTTGGGAGCAGAGTGCAGAAAAACAAAGTGTCTTGGCCAGGATCAGCTGGGGATTTCTTCCTCTGTGGTTCCCACACACTGACTGGAAGCTCCTCATCTCTTCCACGCCTGGTCCATCCAGGGACAGAAAGACAGAGGGAGGACCACACA
>NC_056500.1:35330810-35353879 GCF_014905685.2 Nematolebias whitei
CTCCTACTCCGCTCCTGTTTCCTGGAATATCTTGCAAAAAGATCTGAAGCTCTCGACCTTGACCTCTCTAAGTGGCTTTAAACATCTGTTAAATTCATGGTAAAAACCAGCGCAGACATGTTCCTGTTTTTAGTTTTTTACATCGCTTTACAACCTAGCTGTTTTTGTTTAGGTTTTTAATACTATTTTTGATCGTTTATTATTTTTTTCAATTTGTATGCCTTCTTATATGATTGTCTATTGTTGTCATCATTCTTTGTCTAAAATGGGTCTCTCTTCTAAATGAATCCTCGAGGCTCAATGAGACTTATCTGTATAAATAAAGGTTGAATTAATGAATTTAAATTTGAAAACACGGTAGTTTCCAGCAAATTCTCTGCTGTACTCCGTTTAAATCGTGTTTAATAGATGATAAAGGGACCCAGTGTTTAAGATCAAAGTCATCTTGAACTTTAGGTTCGTGGAGAAGTTTGATTTTGATTTTTCTTCCACAATAAGAAAAACAACTTTTAGAAGCTCCCAGTTTTGTCCAGGTCAGAGTCTTTATGTTCTGTATGAGTCAGTTCATACTCTTATCAAATCAAGACATTTTCATTGTTGGCAATCTTTATTTTCTGTGAAAACAAGTTTAGACACCGTCGTCCTCGCAAAACTGACTTCTGACCTTAATCTGAGCAGTTTTAATCCGGCCTCACGTTCATAATCTCCATTATTCCTGAGCTGCTGCTCGTCTCACACAGTGAAAATAAAAATGGGTCCGTCTCACTCGCGTCTTAGCTGATAAAATCTCTGACTGCACGAGCTGCGTGTTTGTGTTTGGGGGAGCTAAGAGTCTGACACCTGCAGCTCTTCGCACTCAAAATGCTAATCCAGCCTCACCACGACCCCCTCCCTCTATCTCCAAAATCTGAGCTCGATTTCTGCAAAACTGGATTAAATTTAGACAAGGACCCAGTTCTTTCAGTCATCAGCACATTTCCAGATAAGAGTCTTCCTCTTTGACACACAGTAATGACTTATAAAAAGAAATAAAAACTTAAATGTGAGTGCGGCCCAACAGGAGCAGGAACTGACCCGATGAGGTGGTCCAGACCCTGAACTCCTGAGCAGGTGATGCCCTGCAGCACGGCCTGACCTCTGACCTCTCTGATAAGAGCTAACGCTTCGCTTAAACAGAACATTTAGGAATAAATGTCTTCTTCAAAATAAAATTAATCCTTAAAACACAGCCTGAAGCTCCATGGTATGCCGTCTTTAAATAACATATTTATGCTGAGATAAAAACACAACATGACACCTGTGATGACACACATTTTGTGTTAATGTTGATAATAGTTTATCTGCTTAAGTGTCCCTTTCCTGCGTGGTCCCGCAGGGCTCTATTCTTGGACTTCTTCTGTTTTCATTCTGTCTGCTCCCCTTGGGGTTTATTCCGAGGAAACATGGTCTTTCATTTAATTGTTATGCTGATGATTGTCAGATTTATCTGCCCTTACCACCCAACAGTTCTTGCTCCATTCATCCTCTGTTAAAATGTCTTGATGACATCAAGGCCTGGATGGCTTCAATTTTTTTAAGTTTCAACGCTCAGTGTTTAGCCCTAGCCCTACTGATGTCTCTGTTCCTATAAACCTGGACTTCCTTGAGCCATGTCTTAAGCAGTCTGTTACAAATCTATGGATGGTTTTAGACTCTGACTTTAAGTTTAATAAACATATTAATACAAAAAAGCTTCTTCCAGTTAAGGCAGATAACTAAGTTTAAGTCTGTGTTGACCAGCTCTGACCTTAAAAAAATAGTTCATGCATTCATTACAACCCGGCTGGACTACTGTAACTGTCTTTATGTTGGGGTCAGTCAGGAGTCCCTTTCACGTCTCCAGCTCGTCCAAAATGCTGCAGCTCGGCTCTTAACAGGAACTTGTAGGTTTGATCACATTTCACCAGTTTTGTCCTCCCTTCACTGGCTCCCTGTGCGTGTCAGAACTGATTTTAAGATTCTCCTGTTGACCTTTAACTGCATTAATGACCTTTCACTCTCATACATCTCTGACCTACTTCAACTATATGTTCCTTCTCTGGCGCTGAGATCATCTGACCAGCTGCTTTTGGTTGTACCAAAAACCAGACTGAAGCTCAGAGGAGATCGGGCTTTTTCAATCATGGGCCCTCAACTTATGAACAATCTGCCACCAACATTAGATAGACGACTTCACTTCCTGTTTTTAAATCTCTTTTAAAAACACACCTGTTTTCACTGATGTTTAACCCAGTGTGATCTGATTTACCATTTCCATCCATCCATTATCTTTTACCCGCTTCTTCCATTTTGGGTCACAGGGGTCGCCGGTGCCCATGTCCGACAATCACTGCGAGGGGCGGGGTACACTCTGGACAGGTCGCAAGTCCATCACAGGGCGATTTTTTACTTCATTGTTTCTCATTGTTTTTGTGTTATTAAGTTTTTATTTTGATGCTTTTAATTATATATTTTTTCTTTACTTACTGCCTTGATCTTATAGTTAAGCACTTTGGTAACAGCTGCAGTTTTAAATGTGATTTATAAATAAAGGTGACTTGACTAAAAATATGTTTTATGTTGGTTGTAAAACGTTCATTTCCCTGTGATGAATAGAAACCATGTCATAGTTGTAATAAATGAAAAGGAGCTCTTCTGTGTCAAAAATCAGGCAGTTGTCAGCTGAGCTGAAGAGGACCATCACAGATCAGTCAAACATCTTGTTGTCTCCAGAACAACAGCTCATCTTCTGGGATTAGGATAAAAACCTGTGCTCTTCTTGATCTCCATGAAGCACATCAGTCTTTTTGAATTGAGGCTTTTGAAATGTTCTCGTGGTGACACGTTGAGGATTGAGCAGCTCTTTGTGTCGTCAGTGATCATAAATGAATAAAAAGGACGGAGCTCAAAAACACAAACCTGTTCATGTTCATGTCTCTTTGTCCAGCTGAAGACAGAACACGAGACGTGGGCCTCAATGAAGAGGAGTCATTTTATAACAGCTCAGTTTTTATTCTCAGTTGGGTTGATGTTAATCTGGATGAAACTGTGCTGAATGTGTGCAAACAGCGCCATCACGTGGCCACAAGGCTATCAAAACTTTCCTGAAGCAGTTTTATTCCAGAGCACACATCACACTTGGATTATCTTCTAGTTTTGTTTGTGAAACTGTGATCTTATTTTGGTGCCTGTGCGTGAAATAATCTGTAATCCAGGGTTTGTAAAAACATCCCTAATCTTTAGACAGATTATGAAGTGGCTTCTCTTCAGTCTGGTGAAAGTGTTCGAGGCTCAGTAATTTAATCTGTAATCCAGTATCTGATGCTGTAAAGAACAAGATGTTCCACATATGAGCCGTTTCACCTCCTCCTGTTGGGTCAGATTTGACAGATTAGGATTGAACATTTTACTCTTCATGGGATGATGACCTCGTGCTGGTTTCATTTATTCTGGCCCCAGTTATTGGAGTTTTAATCCCAGTTTAGATCTTCACTTCAGGTCCACTTTGACTCGGGTTCAGGCTCGGCCCAAGACAAAGATGTACACTCAGATGAATTATGGTTTTTATGAATTAATGGCAACAACAGTTATCACATGCAGCCCTTCGTGTCCTTTAATCGACCCCCCCAGGATAAAACATGGCGCCGGGTTTGAACTTCAACCCTGGACACTTGTCCTGCCTCGTGGCTCGGTTCGAGCAGCTGCCGGTCCATCACTCCAGGTTCTCGCGATGAACGCCCCCCATATATAAGAGGAGCCGGGGGGCTCCTCGGCCACTTGGAGGCGTGTGGGGGTTCGTGAAGTACTGAAGTTCGGGTCTAGTTCTGGTGTGCACGCGCGCAGTCATGTCGGACGCTGTGATCAGTTTCATGAAGGACTTTCTGGCGGGGGGAGTCGCCGCTGCCATCTCCAAAACCGCCGTGGCCCCCATCGAGAGGGTCAAACTGTTGCTGCAGGTACAGAAACAATGACAGGCGCGTAATGCGCGCGCGTAATGCGTGCGTAATTTGATGGTGACGGGTGAACCAAACATTAAAAGTTTAAATGAGATGTGCTCTGAGAGGAGAGGGGGCATCCTGCTGCACCCTGAGAGGGGGCTCTGATCTCGTGCGTAATGTCACAGCGCACGTGAAGGTGTGACGTCAGCGGAGGTGTAGTTTTACTCAGGTGTTAGAAGCTGCGGTCACGTGCTTCCATCATAGTGAAAGGATGTGATGGCTCAAAGCTTCAGCTCAAGATGGCCTCTTGTCTCCAACAGGTGCAGCACGCCAGCAAACAGATCACGGCTGAGATGCAGTACAAGGGCATCATGGACTGCGTGGTGAGGATCCCCAAGGAGCAGGGCTTCATCTCCTTCTGGAGGGGGAACCTGGCCAACGTGATCCGATACTTCCCCACCCAGGCGCTTAACTTCGCCTTCAAAGACAAGTACAAGAAGGTTTTCCTCGGTGGCGTGGACCAGAAAACACAGTTCTGGCGTTACTTTGCAGGTAACCTGGCGTCTGGCGGCGCCGCTGGAGCCACGTCGCTCTGCTTCGTCTACCCGCTCGACTTCGCCAGGACGAGGTTGGCCGCCGACATCGGCAAGGGCCCCGCGGAGAGGGAGTTCACCGGCCTCGGAAACTGCATCACCAAGATCTTCAAGACGGATGGGCTCAAGGGTCTGTACCTGGGCTTCAACGTGTCCGTGCAGGGCATCATCATCTACAGAGCGGCCTACTTCGGATGCTTCGACACAGCCAAAGGTGCGCACGCCTGATCTGACGCCATGTTTGAAATGTTCTCCACTCACTCACTGACTTGCTCAACAGGAATGCTGCCGGACCCGAAGAACACGCACATCATCATCAGCTGGATGATCGCGCAGACCGTCACGGCGGTCGCGGGCCTCGTGTCGTACCCCTTCGACACGGTCAGACGTCGCATGATGATGCAGTCGGGACGCAAAGGAGGTGAGCACCTGTCTGAGCCCGCTGGACTCGTCACACTGGGCCCGCGAGTCTCACTGTCTCTGTCTCCGCAGCTGACATCATGTACAAGGGCACGATCGACTGCTGGAAGAAGATCCTCAAAGACGAGGGAGGAAAAGCGTTCTTCAAGGGTGCCTGGTCCAACGTCATCAGAGGCATGGGGGGCGCCTTCGTGTTGGTGTTGTACGACGAAATCAAGAAGGTCACGTACTAAAGTCACCCTCCTCCCACTCCGTCTTCAAGTCTTACTGTTGTGATGTGTGGCAGCAGCCTGGGGGGGTCCGTGTGGGCTGTAGGCTCCGGTGCAGCAGCCTGGGGGGTCAGTGCGGACCTGACCCGAGTCACAAGTGCGTGTATATTTCTATAGGCCACTATCAGGCGGCTGGCACAGACCACGAGCTGCTCAGGCCCACACCACGCTCCTCTTAACTTTATTTATTAATAAAATATCTTCTTTAATTCAGTCGTGCTCGTTCTTGTTTGAGTTTTACTTGACGTGAGGGAAAACTGAAGTGGTAAATGGACCAGCACCTTTCTATCTTATCAAGATACTTAAAAGTGCTTTACTCTACAATCTGTGCCCTCATTTACCCTCTCTGTACAAAGATAATCTGAATCTGTAGATTAATCAGAGCTTCATCACATTCATACACCACTGGGACACACATCGGAGGCAATGAGGGGTTCAGTGTCTTGCAGGGACACTTCGGCATGTGACTGCTGGTGGAGTCGAACCCCCAACTCTCCCATAGGACGACTGATCTAACCACTCACCCACAGCCGCTCCAAGTCTTGAAACTTGAGAGTTCCTGGTGTTGGTACCAGCAGAGTCTGCAGAGTTGAGCTGCAGCCACAAGACCCAACGACTAAATGAACTTTGCCCTCCATTTATAGATAATATTTATTAAAAAACATAAAAAGCAACATTTAAAGTTAAACATCTGAAACGGCACAGAGAAGTCTGCACGCTGACTTCCACCTGAAGTAAAGGTGGTGCGCTGAGCTCGGCTCCAGTGGTTCTGACTCCAGTTGTTTTCTACGCAGCAGCGTGCAGAAATAAAACGGCTGATGTGACACAGATTAGGATTAAAGCACACCATAAATAGAAACGAATGACAGAACTGAGACAAAATCCAGAATAATCTTCAGTTTAGACAGTTTCCAGCAGCAGACAGCTGCAAAGAGCTCTGGCTGTGATCAAAGGTCCACTTTAGATTCTGATGTGAGGACTTCAAACCAGAAAACTGATCTGGATCAAACCAAGGAGCTTCACATCTTCCAGAGTGACAGAAACTGGGTCTGGGTTTATTCTCTCAGCACCAGGTGGGTCGGGCTGCGCTCAGCTGTTTGGACCTGGGTCCAGGTGTGCTGCTGGACTCTGTGTTGGTGAAAGCTGCTCTGGAGCTGACTGGTCTGGGATCTGTGAATCCTGAAAACAAAAACAAGATCACAACAGGAAGTTGTTTTCTTGCTTCTTTCGCAGATTAAATGTAAACAAGGAATTATTGGAGTTATTAGATTAGACGTGTCAGGAGAAACAGAAGAACATCTTCAGAACTGTTTGGGTAAATGGGTTCTGGTCCTGTTGGTTCATTTGGACTGCTGAGACGAGTGTGAAGAGTAAAGCACTCACACCTTGGCCCCCACAGGTTAATCACAGCCACACCAATCATTTGACCAACGCACCGACCATCCATCTTTACTCGCTTCTTCTTTTTTGGGTCGCGGGGGGTCACTGTGTGAGAGGCGGGGGACACCCTGGACATGTCTCCAGTCCATCACAGGGACACAAAGAGACAAACAACCATTCACTCTCATTCACAATTTAGAGTTACCAATCAGTCTAACATGCATGTTTTTGGTCTGTGGGAGGAAACCGGAGTACCCGGAGAAAACCCACACATGCACGGAGAGAACATGCAAACTCCACCCAGGAAGGGCCCCGGCCAGGATTTGAACCAGGTACGTTTCTTTTGGCTGCTCTCTTCTTCAGGGGTCGCCACAGCCAGCGAACTGGCATGATATATATAAATTACAAAAACATGGTGGCGACCATCTTGGAGTATGACATGGCAACCAGAATTTTGAAAGGAACCTTTCTTATGCCTACATGCAGTCACACCAAAGTGGAAATTGATACGTCTCTTATTTTTCAAGTTATCGTGCTCATAACGTGCACGGATGGACCGAAGGTATGTCCAATCCTGCGAAGGGGACAATAAGCTCAGAGACGAGACACGGGCAGAACATGGAGCTGCTTCTTATTTGGGCCGACGTGAGGCTGACCAGGTGTTCTGTCGTGTTTTTCTGTTTCCATCTGATTGTAAATCCCCAGAAGTTTAACCCCCCCCACTCACCTGAGGACGTCGTCCCGCTCCGTCTCTGTCTTTTCACGCTGGTTCTGTAGAGCGGACCTGACGGAGCGCCCAGGTATCCGGTGTAGCGCTGATAGTCTGCCAGCTGCTCTGACCGCCTCAGGCCCGGCGTGGACTTCACCCGCTCCAGTCTCTTCAGGAAAGCCTGTTTAACAAACGAGACTCTTTTAACCTGGCTCGTTAAACTTCTCCACAAACTACCAGAGTGTGAGAAACACATTTTTATTGTTTTCATCTTTCATTGAACTAAAAACTAATTATCTGAGGAGTAAAACATATGGATTTACCAGTTATTACAACTTCTAATATACTGAAAAACATGTTTTATTACATTTATTAGTGAAATACTGAAGTATCTCCACACTTCATCTGCCTATAATCAGCCCATTATTCTGCACATTAATCATTTTATAATCTGCATATTAAATTGCCTAATAATCTGCCTAATAATCTGTCTAATAATCAGCATATTAACCTGTTTATTGAGATAATTTCACATCTTTGCAAAAGCAGGACAAACTTGTTCTTTTGTGTTGAATGAGTATGTGTGTGTGTGCATGTGTGTCACTCTGATCACACGGCAGATTAAATTACGTCTCTCTCAGAATAGAGACATTGAACAGCCGTCCCGACGAGCTGCAGTTCAGTCAGAACAGTTTGTCCTGAAAACGAGTGAAAGTTATTTCTATCAAAGTTCATGCTCAATAATGCAGGAAAAACGTCGTCCAGAGGACCTGACCTAACTCTGTTGGATTTCTATACAAAGTTTTTGACAAAAATTAAAAACAGTTTAGTTACTAACGTGTGTAAACTTTAACACGTGAAACTGGAACAAGAATTGAACCAGTTCTTCCACTTTTTAAACTGTTGAACAACATTTAAACGACTTTATTCTGATGTCATGAATAAATATCAGCACTCTGTGGGTGTGCGTGTGTGTGTGTATGTGTGTGTGTGTGTGTTGGGGGGGGGGGGGGGTGTGTGTGTCGTCACTCTGTAGATCGGGGGCTGCCCCCCCCCCCCCTCCCCCCCCCACCTGCTGCTGTCTATAAATGTTCAGTATCAGTTTTCAGAACCGGGTTCTCAGACCAAACCCTACAGAAACCAAATGATCGGTACCAGTCAGCCATAAGATTATGACCACCTCTATAAAACCAAACTGGTCACCTTCCAAATGCTGATACCTGAGCCCCAGATATAGATTAGCCCCAGAACTAATCTACATGGTTCTATATGGCCTACCCTGACCTGCCCCGGATGACAGATCTCCTCATCTCAACTCTGAAGCTGAGCTCAGACGTCCCACAAAGAAAGCTAATTTCAGCTGCTTGGATCTGGAATTTCTTTGATTCGATCAAGACCCAAAATGACCACACATGAGAGGATGAATGTAGACTGACTGCCTTTCAGAAGAGCTTCTTATTCACCATAAATGACCGGAGCAACTCCCTTATTACTCAGGACGAGGCCACAACTCATCTCTGATGTCTCAAGGTGACAGAGTAAATGATGCAAACATCTCCCATGCAGGTTCCTAGAGGACGCTTAAGGGTGCTGGAAGGTGCAACAACTTCAAACATCTCTTTAAGAACAAATGATTGTCTGATGTACTTCAGCTCTGTAAAAATGAGCCGGTACTACAACATCTGGACTTCTTTAGCTGTTTTTTTTTAATGACTGGATAGCTCAGTGTCCAACACCACTCAGGTCCCAGCTCTCAGACAGAACGAGTGGTTTGTGTAGAGAGGGACGTGTTATGGTGAAGAAGTTTCCCTGAACTGTAGAAACTGAACATTTACCTCTCTGTTGTCTACCAAGACTTTCTCATGTGATGCTTCATTAGATGTCCTCAGCTCAATCGTTGCTAAGCTACAAACACCTCGATGCATTCACAGTAATCTGTGGAGGTTTGGACCCTGTTCTCCCTCTGCCAGAGTTTCTTACTATTACTAGCTGACAAAAGACAGAGGGGGACAATAATGTCTTTGCCCGTGTCCATCTGTCGTTAAAATCACTTTGAATGGATTTTAAAGAAATGTTCAAAAAGTAATCATTTGACGATGTACCTATAATTAAAGCCAACCCCATTCAAGATGTCTAATTGGCCAGTAAAACTACAAAATCAGCTATAACTCTGTCAACTTTACAGATGATAAGCTGAAGTTTGAAGTGGTTGTAGATGAAAGGCGTTCACAACACAGAGATTGTACATAATGTTAGTTTCTGCCTGGGTTTGATTCAAACAGCTCCAACTCCATCATTTCTAACACCAGATGATCTTAGTCTAAACCTCTGGCATTAAAGGTGATGAGTGACAGGCATTCCCTCAAGGAAGTTAATGGCTAACAGCTGGGGTGCGTTTAGTCACATTTTAAAGATATCAAAGTCTCACACTGACCCATAAGTTCACATTTGTGCTCCTAAGAACAAACAGAACATTTTAACTGTAGTTATTATGGGTGACACAGTAGAACAGCGGGTGGAGCCGTCACCTCTCAGCAAGAAAATCACCTGAGATCTTTCTGGGTGGAGCTGACATGTTCTCCCTGTGGGTTTTCTCCCACAAATTAAAAACCTCTACATTAGGTTCATCGGTAACTCTAACCTGTCCCTCCTTGTGAGTGAGAGGGTGAACGGTTGTCTTATTTGTCTCAATGTGTCCCTGTGATGGACTGTTGTCCTGTCCTGGGTGTCACCCGCCTCTCGCATAATGACTGCTGGAGATAAGACACCAGCTTCCTGTGACCCGGAAATGCGAAGCGGGTAAATAAAATGGATGGATGAATGTATTTATTATGTGATCGGCTACCACAAGATTTTTAATAAATGCAGAAAATTAAACACTGGTCAATGTTTTGAAGCAAATAAAAACATGTATGAAAATGAAAACGACATACAAGTCTCCAGTTAAATGTGTTACAGCTTTTAAGACTGATTAACGGCATTGAACAGTGTGAAGTTCTGATCAAAACCTCGTTCCTCACCAGGTTCTCCCGCTCGATGCGTCGCTGTTCTCGCTGCCTGTTCAGGGCGCTGTGAGAGGCGTGGATCAGAGGGGAGCTGGTGGACATGCAGGCTTTCTGCCCCGCTGCTTTCCTCCACCTGGGAGCCGGAGACAGCCGAGAAAGCTCCCGAAGAAGTCGTTGATTCTCTCGATCTATGCGCGTAACCTCATCGTTGGTAAACGAGTAGTTCTTCCTGTTCCTCCCTCCAGGACAGTTGATGACCAGTTTGTGCTCAAGCAGACTTTCTAAACTGAAGGAGGAGCCTGGATGGTGAAAAGCGCATTTGTTATCATTAAACACTGCATGTAAGAGGTTTACTGTTGACTAGAAAATAAAGAAATATGGTTTATTGATTCCTGATGCAACCTAAAATATGAACACACAGGCTTAGTAAAAGGCTAGTTTACTAGTTTCATTTAAGAGAACAAAAATCTATTTAAATTAAGACTGACTCTTGTTATACTTTTGTTTTAAAGCTTTGTCAAATACCAAAAAAGTTGTGGTTGAAGGGTTATTTATGTAATAATGTCAAGAACTGAGAGAAAACGTGCTTTTACCACTGCCAAGATATAAACAGTCAGAAGATTTTAACAAATAAAACAAACCAACATGGGGTAGGAGCCTACTGTAAACACAGGTGGACTCACTTTCATCCATTTCCTGGTGTGAAGGCTCCTCCTGATGGATGCTGCTGAGGTCACTGGAGGGCACCCTCTCCTGCTCCTCTTCATTGCTTCCCCCCTCCTCGGTGTGGTTCAGATGAGACCGGGGAGGGCTGATATCAGGTGAGGAGAGGGGGCTCACATCCGTCACTGTGTCGTCTGACTCATCTGTACTTACAGCGGGCAAATCCCGAGATCCTGCTGAGCCCACTCTGGTCCTTCTTAGTCCATGACGTAAAGATGACTTGGTGGTTTTGGGCAGGGTGGGGGACCTCTGACTGCTACAGGAGCTCTCAGAGTCTGCATCCGCATCAGCCAAAGTGAGAGATGGATGAAGGTTATGTGATGGTTTTCCAGCAGATTTCTCTCTGCTCCTTTTAAGGCCGTCACTCATAGCTAAGGCTTTTTCTTCTGTTTTATTTGTCATTGGAGTGTGGACACAATCCATCTCTAGTTCTTCAGCCATCAAAGCCAACAAGGTTCCACTGGGCCCTTTAGAGCACAGCTTGGACTCATCCTCACTGTCAATGTGTCTCCTCGTCCTTTCTGTCGTTGAGGACGGAGCCATACCTGCATCTTGGGTATGTTTTGAAGGTAACTGCTCGGGTGTTTTGGAGCTCTGCTTTCCTTCTTTCTTTTCTCTTCCATCTTCTCTGCCCTCATCACAATCACTGTCAAAAAATGAGTGATCCACTTCACCTTCCAGTTCACTGGGGTTGAACATGGCAGCTTCTCCCAACAGACCTGTGAGATGAAAAATGGGTGGAAGGTTAAATAATACTCTAGAATGGCTGAAGTACACTGACAGTGTGTTTTAAGTTGATCATGCCATAGTAGTATTAACTTGGCAAACAAAAAAAAAAAAGTTTAGATCTGTTTTAACTCAAAACATTGAGGTGGATTATGCTGGAAAAACCAAGCAGAAATGCTGCCTGCTGCCCGCTAACACCCCCTCAATAACAGAAAAATGATTTGAACGGATACCCTGTATTTTAAGTAGTTTTTGGTGGAGAACACCAAGGGCTAAATTAGGATGGTCCAAATGTCTCTTCTGGTCCTCGGGCCACATTAAGTCCAGATGTGATGGAAAGAATAAACGGCCCAAATGAACATCAGGCCCACAAGGTCAGGGCAGGCTTGTGGTTCTGGATGAATGTGGACAGACAGATGAATGGGGATCCCAGAAACGTTTAAAAAAATCATCACATACAAAATGAGAATTAGAAATATGGTTTTAATTTATAATGCAAAGACAACTTTGCATTTAAGATGCAAAGGCGCAACACTTAGCAACAGATTCAAAACAAAACAACTGCAATTTGAATGCAGACAAAATTAACATTTGAATAATTCACATTCAGTACTGCTTGAGAAAAACAACAAAACTAGAAGACGCAGAGCAGCGGACAGACATTAATGTTTGACGGTTCAACCACAACTAGCTAACGTGAGCTAGCTTTAGCTATGTGGACACAAAGCAACATCTCACCT
The DNA here is from genome assembly GCF_014905685.2 of Nematolebias whitei. Taxonomy (NCBI): domain Eukaryota; kingdom Metazoa; phylum Chordata; class Actinopteri; order Cyprinodontiformes; family Rivulidae; genus Nematolebias; species Nematolebias whitei. Next base: position 35,343,332 of record NC_056500.1, read on the forward strand.
TCAGGAGGCAGAAACAGACAGCGTTTCACCTTACAGCTCTATCAGAGGAAATAACACATCATTTTAAAATGACAAAAGATGAAATCCCAAGGCTCCCAACAGAAAAATACAAAACAACCGGATACAGCAACGGAGCGCTTGGTAACCATGGAGCGTCACTTCCTGGTAACGGTTTCTTCTAGGCGAGACTCGCTATGCGCATGCGTAAACTGCAAAGAGTGAACGGACATTTATTACAAAAAAAATAAAATAAAATTAATAAAATAAAAAATAAAAATAATAGCCTCTAAATAAACAAATAAAAAATACGTTGTAACACTTAAGAACTACATCAATTATCAGCCTAAAGCTGAGGCCAAATCTGAGAACCGTGTTAAGTTTTCATTTAGATCAGTTATTTTTACATTTTTACCAATGAGTATAATTTCCCCACACAAACACTGCCTTTTAATGATAAACTTTCAAAACAGCTGAAGCTTTGACCATGCTTAAATATTAAAATTCCCCTTTTTAAAATCTAGATTTCTCCAAGTTATGATTTAGCAAAGAACACAATCCCTTCATGAATACATTCACAAATTGGCAGAATTTTAAAAAAATATTTCATGATATAAAGAGTGTTTTCTGTAAAAGATGTAGTACCATAATGTAGTACTGTAGTACCATAATTTGTCATCTATTAAATTGCTTTGTAAACATTTATTTAATTTTACTGTTGAAAACATTTATATTTATATTGTGATGCTTAGTGAAGAACATAAACATACTGATAAATTCATTAACCTTCCTGAAGTGCTCAAACGTCATGGAGCACAGGTCATTTAGCTTCTATTCATTAAAAGTTCATTTAAAAAGAAGGAAGATTTTAACATAACATCTTATTCTAACTAAATAACCCTGTTTTCCCATGAGCGATGCAGTCGGAACGAGGAGTACAGATCTGTGGTCTGAAACAAGTGGTTAAACAAGTTTTTGGAGCGAAACAAAAGATGATCATGATTAAAACTTCAGGATGAGTTAAACTTCACTACAATCCTCCCACAATATAAAACTCTAATGATGCTTCTTACCTCCTCTACAATAAATCCAAATAGATACAAAGTGAATCTAAATGAAAAAAAATAGATACAGTAGTTGGTTTTCTGAAACTGGGTGAGAAATAAATCTTCACACACTAGTGAGAACGAGTCTTTCTGGGTTTTTGGAGCTCTGGGTGAGGATTAGAATTCTTTCTGACACATTTTAATATCAGACTCCAAAAACAACAACAAAAAATACCTTTTCTATAGAACTGTGCTGCTTCCATGCTTAAAATAAGCTCAGTATTTCGGGATATTCTGAAAATTTATTTAGCTAAATGTTAATAAATCAATCATCCACATTAAAAGTCCTTCAGGCGAAGTCTTGGGGAACGTTGGCTACACAGGAAGCTGCAACCGGTAATCTCCTGTTGCTCAACTTCATCCCACAATCTTCACACAACCAAGAATCTAAAGGATGTGCAGAGAATCATCCATCCCTGAAACTTCCTGTCAACCCACAGAACCACAAAGACCTGCAGCCAGAACCAGAACAGACCTGAAGGCGTCCAGGTCCATTTCTAAAGTCCTCAGAGACGACAATGGAAACATCAGACCTCCACAGAGTTGGCTTTATTGTCGTGGTCCTGGGAAACTTCTGGGAAAGTAAACATTTACTGTATACTTTTACTTTCATAAATACCAGCGTTGCACAGTTATAAAAGTATTTACATTTAAAACCACAAAACGAAGCCAAGCTTTAAAAACTCTTGTAACAACTTTATTTAGTGTCACTTTTAGGAGCTTATTTGTCCAACTAATAGTAACAGTAAACAGTAAAATTGACACTTTCACTATAAATTATTCTTCAAAAAGGCTAATCTGCATTTTTTTACCGTTCTTTGACAAATCAATGCCAAATACAACAGTTTATCTTCAACACGATCTCTGGTTGTTGGACTTCTTTAGAGGCAAAAATTCATGAAGCATTTAATGAAAATTACTTAAATAGTCATATAAATACTTCAGATTTAGATAACCCTGGGCCTCTGAGGCAAACAGAGGTTGTAATACGCCGTTTGGTCCCAAAACTCCGGTCCTTTCCAGCCGCACCAGCCCTGAGGAAGACAAGACCAGCAGTGATTGAGAAAACTCTGAACTCAGAGGCGAAATGCTGCTGCCTGCGGACGTTACCTTCTCTGTAATAACCTGCAGGTCTTCTCCTCCGGTGTAATGCGGGTCCAGAATGAGGTACCGGATCTGCCCCGTCGTCTCGCTCCACGCCACGCCCAGGATAGTGTGAGCCAAAACTCCTCCACCTGCAGCGCAGAGCAAACCAACATCTTTAACAAGCTGAACTCCTCTGCCGTGCTTGAACAGTTAAACAACATGTAGTTTGATAAAATCACTAATTCTGACGTAAACCTTTAAATGAGCCGTTAACAAGACTCCAGTGTCCCGGTCTCTGAGAGGGTTTGAACAGTGAATGCTTGTAGTTCTGGAGAGGAGTGTTTTTATGGACTGGAACTGAGCAGAGGATGAAGTAAACCTAAAATGTTATTTTTTTTTTTTTAAGATGTTCAAGTGGAGGAGTTACTCTGTGGATCAGAACAGAGGGAGATGTTTTATGTCTTGTCTGAGGCAGAGAAGAGTGACGGATCCTGGAGGGAGACATTTTATCCAATACAGGTGAAGTGGTGGAGCCAGAGGGTGGCCGATGGTGGCCTTGGCCCCATAGATTATTCTTCAGTCACTCCAATCATTTGAAGAAACTATGCTTTAAAGCAACATAAAAAACCAGAAAGCAACGTTTCCTCAAATGATCGGGGTGGTCAGTTTATATTTATGTATGGAAGCAGCCATCTTGGATTTTGATGTGGTCACCCTGTTTAAAAAAAAAAAAAGGACTGCGGGTATTTCCAATTCCCTCTTTTCGCTCTGTGACGGGGACAACAAACTGAATCTACAAAAGAACATCGCAGACACAAGCGCTGGTTCTGGCTGGAAACATTCATGTTTCGAGGACGTCAGCTCACCGATCATCACAGGAGTTCCTTCAGTGAGGAAGTGGTTGGCCAGCTCTCTGCCTTTAGACGCCAGCTCAGATCCCTGACTGAAGAAAACACAAGTCAGATTAATACGCCTTCACTGGGTGCTGGGTTCACGTTGATCCTACCTCACAAACAGGATCTTGGACGTGATCCCGAGCAAATGGTTCAGAACAATCTGGACCTCAATGGATCCGATCCACTGACGAGACCCCAGGAAGGGCCCCTGTTTGTCTCCAGCATCAACTAAGGCCTGGAGCGGAGGGAGACAGACATCTTGGCTGTCACGGTTTTAAAAAGAGACATTTGTGACAATGTTCTGTGCTGTGACAGTCAGATTTATTGGACCTGCTGGATCTCCCTGTGAGAGGGCACGCAGCGCTCCACGAAACCTTGCTGCTGGAACCAGGAGCAGATGGTCTGCAGGGAGCGATAGGCGCAGCCCCAGCCATCGTCACTGATACGGTCCTGCATGTAGTGGTGGTAGCTGTAGACCCCCCGCACCAAGAACACCTCGACCAAGTGCACAAGTTTAAGAAACAACACCAGCAACAAGGCTCTCAGCCCTTACAGACAGAATCTGAGCACATTTTCAAGGAAGATTTAAAAATTGCAACTGTTTAATTTACCTTTCCGTCATCCAGGGTAGGGTGTGTGAGAACGCTGTGAGGGTTTCGGAGATAACCGTCCCCATAGGGCTCATTGGGGAAGTGGTAAACGTTGGTTCTTCTGAAGTAAGGCCAGTCATCTGGCAAATCAAACTGCTGATGCAACTCCTGCTTGGACAAACGAAGAAACAATCCTTAATGCCCCTTTTGCACAGCTCCTAATCAGCCCCAACTCAGCTCAGCCTGGATTTGCACCTGCACTTTAGGACCGATTCTGGAGGCGTTTTGTGAATCCAAGTCCTGCTAATGAGAGTTCTGTGACAAGTTAAACTCAAAGCAGTCTGCTCCTCAGATAAATAATGTTAAATTATTTTTTATATAAATGAATGTTTCTGTTAACTTGTTTTATATATGAATATTTCTGTTCAGTGCCCTGACACGACTTCTGTTGTGACTTGGCGCTATATAAATAAACTGAACTGAATTAAATCTGATGAACCAGATTCTACAAAAACATTTATATTTAAATCTAAAAAAGTTCAATCTGGTCCTACGGACATTCAAAAAACAAACAAACAAAAACAAAAAATGTAGAAACGTTTCTTCTTTCATCCGAAAGGCTTCTTCAGTCTGAGGTGAATGCAGCACCTCAGACTGAAGAAGTCTTTCGAATGAAAGAAGAAACGTTTCTACATTTTTGTTTTTGTTTGTTTGATTTTTGAATGTCCAGAGGACCAGATTGAACTTTTTTAGATTTTTCTACCTGGATTATTGAGCATGCATCAGGATATTTATATTTAAAATTCTTTATTTTTCTTCATCATTTGATGTATTTGCGCTCATTGTGCTTTTGTTTCTTGTATACAGATTATTTTAAGCTTTGAATTAAAGTTTAACTTTGATTTAAAGCTTTAATTTAAAGTGCAATTCTTGTTTTGTGATTTGTACATCTGTGGACTAGAATGTTGAACCAAAGGCTGTGTCTCTTCTTTAAACATGTTGGAGGGAAATTTGAGAGATTCATAAATTTAGTCTTTTTATGATTTTTCAGTTGAATTAACTTTAATTAACAGATTATTTAATAAAGTCAAAGTGAAAACAGGATTTCACGATAAAGCCGGCACCGTTTATTTATTTTTAATCTTCACTGATGAAAAACAACTTGTTTTTTTATACATTAAATGTTTTTAAAAAAATGTTTCCACCCTTCGTCCCGGTCCTCCTGCCTGCCAGGGCTCGAATCCGGCCTTTGTGAGCAGGCGAGGCAGGGGCTTGGGGTCCAGCCTCGCGGACTTCAACAGGTCAGCAGCTCGTATGATCCTCCGCGGTGACACCGCTCGCTCGAATTTTATCTTCGGTCACCAAACACAAAAAAACACCTGGGCTTCAGAATTAAACACGGCGTTGTCGCTACTGTTTTTAAAATCTTAAAAATAGATCCAGCAGCTGCTCCGCATCCAGAGAAATTGCAAACGGCGGCTCAGTGAAAAGTTTCTGAGATCCAGTGACTCCTCCCCCTGACCAATCAGAGTCCTGCATTCACGTTTCTGTCCGGACTCAGCTCAGCTGAGCTCGCTCGGTCCCACCAGAGAAGCAGGGATGAAAAAGAGGTCTTGAATCAGCCTCAAATCAGCTAAAAATACTAAAGTATTAGTGCAAAAGGGTTCTTTCTGTGGCAGGCTGCCCAGAATTGGGGCTTATTAGGGGCAGTGCAAATGGGGCATTAGGAAACATAGACCCCTCAGGGCCTTCGACTCTTTCAGAGAAGGCCTAAATATCAGCAAATATTAAATTCAAATGTTTAATTTAGTTTTTATATAAAATAAATATTTTCAGTTTAGTTTTTCTTATTTTCTGTAAACTATTTTGCATTTGAGAAATAAACTTTTTAACTAATGAGAATCCAGTCATCCAATCAGACTCTTGAGTTTTGTCTCTGGGCAGAAACACGTTTGAAACTTCTCTCTGATTGGTCAGGACTTCAGTGTCAGCAGAGAAGGCCGAGCTCATCAGAGTCTCTGCAGGAGTTTTTTTTTAATGACTGACAGGAACATTAACCAATCAGAATGCTGATGTGGAGTGGGCGGGGCCAAAACACGGGGCTCTGTGCCTCCTACCCTTCGTTGGGTCTCCAGCTCTTTGTCAGACACTCCTGCAGGAAACAGCACCGTCACCAGCCCGATGGGTTCTGGTAGGAGGAAGTGGAGTGGCTCTGGGAGGAGCAGCGTCACCCCCTTCATGTGCTGCAGGGTCAGCTTCTCCATCTCACACAACTGGTGGGTCAGCGCCTCCAGTAGCTGGGAGCAGGCTCTGCAACACAGAACAAGAACATTTCTATTCATATGCAAGACAATTTCTTTATTGTCTTTGTATAAAACTGTCCCCTGAAGTGGACCGAGCTCCAAACAGACACATACTCTTTGATGGTGGTGCTGCAGCTGGTGCGCACGACACAGTCCATGGGGAGGGTTGCAGACAGGAAGTGGGATTTCTGAAGGGTTTTCCTGAGGACTGGAGCCGCGAGGCAGCCTGGTCTCGTCACTTCCATCACCAGGGAAAGGTTCAAGACGCTCTGAACAACACGCAAGAACAAACTCTGGCGTTTTGAAGCAGAAACACTAGTTTTAAACTCACTTCAACATTGGGCTGTCGTGTGGAATGTAAATAAAAAACAGATCGATTTGTAAAATACTTTCATCACATCGGAACAATTAATCTAAAGTTTAAACCAAGAAATGATACCTTTATTCAATTTTAGAAGAAAAGGGTTCTTTTTAATTTCATTAAAGCAAAACATCAAAAATAATTTAGGACAGGGTCGTGTTCATGACAGAGAGACGTCCTGTAAACAGTCTAGGACCTGAGGACTCCAGGTTCTGGAGGACTTGAGGACTCCAGGTTCTGGAGGACTCCAGGTTCTGGAGGACTTGAGGACACCAGGTTCTGGAGGACCTGAGGACACCAGGTTCTGGAGGACCTGAGAATTCCAGGTTCTGGAGGACCTGAGGACTCCAGTTTCTAGAGGTTCAGGAGGACCCGAGGAGACTAGGTTCTGTAGGATTTTGAAGAACTGAGGAGACCAGACTCTGGAGTCTCTGGAAGACCTGGAGAGACCAGGTTCTGGAGGATCTGGAGGACCTTGAGAGACCAGGTTCTGGAGGATCTGGAGGACCTGGAGAGACCAGGTTCTGGAGGGAATGTTGTCCCATTCCTGTTGAACCATCCTAATTATCCTCCAGTTCTGGATCTTCTCTGTTGGATGGGAGCAGATGTTTCTCTGAATTGATGATCCTTTCCAGATGTGTCAGCTGTTCATATCAGAGGCAGCAATGCACCCCCATACCATCAGAGAGGTAGGTCTTTGAGCAAGGTGCTGAAAACAGGTTGGATGGTCGCACTCCTCTTTAGTAAAGGAGGTGAAAACTTTAAACGTCTTCTCTGACAACACTTAGTCAACAGATTTGGGTTTTTAAAGAATTCTTCTGTTTCTGACCATTTTTAAATGTTAAATTTAAGAGTTGTATTAAAAACATTTACCAGATACATACATCGTGATGAGTACTGACCTTATTCCTGTTTTAGGTACATAAACTGTTCAGAATACTAATTTATCTGCTCTGGTAAATTTGTAGTAGCTCAAAGTGAAATGGAGTTTATTTATTTAAAGAATAAAATACAAAACTTATACATACCGCTGCCAAACCTTTTCTGTTCTTCTTTCGTGCACATCTTTTCCCGCTCGAATCGTGTTCATCTGTTCTGAAATGAAGAACAGCAACAGAAATAGAATAATAATAAAATAAAATCTGCTCCAGAACAGAAAAACGTCTCCTCCCCAACCCTTAAAGGAAATTTCTGCTGTGTTGAAAAGAAAAGTGAGGAACCTTCACTGAGGGTTGGCGGTTTTCTCTGGGTTCAAGTTGCATAAATGAGAACATAAGAGCTGATTAAATGTTCCAAAAACACCAGAACTATACAAAGAACCAGATTTATGCAAACAAGAGCATTAAAACCTTAAAGACTTCAAAACATTGAGTTGAGCCATCGTTGTCTAACGATGAGAGTACGTATAAATCAGAGGAATACTTACCGTGTCCACTGAAGTACATCTTCACACGGAGTGTCTGGAGACGTTTCCACATAAACGTCTTTGTTTGGCCAAATAAAAACAGGACTGTCAGGGACCGCCAGAACAACGAAGTCCGACTTCACCTGGGAGCGCAGGTTCTGAAAGGTTGTCGAGATTATCTTGTGCGCACGCTCCACTGTCCGGACAAAGAAACACACAGAGCCCGTTTCTCATCATTAAGGATCTTTAAGCACTGCTTGTGCTTTCCATTTTAATATCAAACTGTAGTCAGAACTGCCCTGAAGTCTAGAGGTTCTGATCCAGGTTACTTCATGCAGTCCATGAGTGATGAAAACACTCTGGGTCCACAAGCTTGTTCCATTTGGGTTCACAGCCCTATCCAAGGTAGATGGCACTAAATCGTAATGTTTGACTTAAATACTGACCGACTTCCATGATGAAAGGGTGTTGAGAACAAAGATCTTGAGAACAAAGATCTTGAAAACAAAGTTGTTGAAAACAAAGTTCTTGAGAACAGAGTTCTTGAGAACAGAGTTCTTGAGAACAGAGTTCTTGGGAACAGAGTTCTTGAGCCCCCGAACACGACAAGTCTTAACGCAAATCCAAAGCAAAGACAAAGGCTTCTCTTTAATCCACTATTAAACTAATATATTCCCATATATTTTATTTATTATTGTCTATTTTGTTTGCATGATAGTTCCAAATTACACAGTTTACAGTTATTAATAAATTCATTAATTAATAATAAAATATGTAGCTGATGTTAAGAACACATCATTTTCTACTCAACATTCCTTCCAATTATTTCAGTAAAACAGGGTGTGGTGTTAATCTGTTGTTTCCTGCAGGTCCAGCATGTTGTTTGGTTTTCAGTGTTAAAAGGGAAAAAACAGGTTTAGTCCCAAAATGTCATAACTTCCATCTTTCTTCACCAACCAGTCTTGGCGTTGATCCCTTTGCTTTGTCAAGCTTTATCCATCACACACACACAAAGAACAATTCACAGACTTTGATGTTTTTGTCTTGTGTTTTTAAAAACAACCAGGACGTTGTCCTGTTGTTTCCATTCAACCTTTATCTATACTTGATCTCTCTACTTTAATCTCTGTTGGTTTCTTGTCAATAATTTGATGACGATTGATTGATTTGCAATGCCTAAATTAGCAGTTGCTGTATGACACGTTACTTAAAGAGGAATCATAATATCACTGTTTCAGGAACGCCACGAATATTTCCTGGAATTTTTGTCTAAATGTGCAACTATTCAGCATTCAAATCGTACAAACTTTGTGTAATTTGAGCAGGAAATAAAGAAGCTGTGGTATTTGAATCCTGCCAGTGGCTCACTGCAGTTTTTACATGAGATGAGATGTTGGAGGGATGTGAGACCAACGTTAAGTTGCTCTAACTTTATTCATGTTTTTAGGCTGATCTGGTCTTTTCAAGTCTTTTCTAACGATCTTGTGTCTGATGTGATTATTATGAATCATAATACAGACCTAAATATGGAAGAAAAGGTGAACCTAAAACGTTTGTTACAGAAAACACAACCATGGATAAATGTGGACAGACACCTGGACCCCCCCCCCCCCCTCCTGTCACTCACAGGCTTTTTGTTCTGTGCCTGTAAGGTAAATGTGTCAGTGAACGTACCATCTGTGCTGTCCAGCAGACACCTGAACTCCAGCGGTCCTTTGACACGAACAATAAGCACCGAGTCGGAGTCGACGAGTACCTGAAACAACACAAGAGACCCCTCAGCTGCAGGCCACTGACAGCTGTCCATCAATCTGTCTGCTAACACGCGAGTCGCTGACTGCGAGCTGCTAGCTACAGATAGTCAAAACTAAAGCAGAAGTAAATAAATACACGCTTTGTTCAGTCACTTGTCAGCACATACCATGGTGGAGATCACTGTAGCAGGAAAAGTTACTTATTTAGCAGCTTCCGTCCACAAACAGGAAGTTGACATGCTCAACGTGTCCCTGAACGCAGCTTCCAGTTGGACCATTCTGGCCCCGCCCACCTGAGTTGCATTCACTGTACCTCGGAGATATCTGCGATATTCATTTTATAAAGTCATGACTAGTTTTACTAAATTTATTTATTTGTTTATTTAGCAAGCTTTAAGTGCCCTTCAGTAAGAATATGGAATAATGTATTTGATTCAGTGCAGAAAACAAGAGGTGATGTTTGTAGTCTTTGTTAATTTGTTTTTTCATAAAACAATAATTTATTTGTGCACAAAAGCAGAGTTGTAGTTCTGTAACATTAAGATAACAGACACTTTAACCTGCAAGAACTACAAGAAAATCCAACAACAACAAAAGACTGCAATATGTTTAGAAAACTCACTTTTAAAAATAGTTGTTTAAATTGTTACTTGATTAGTTAGAGTATTGTTTGTAAGTGTTATAGATGTAACTTACATCTTATACATCGCCGATATAAGTTACATCTGCAGCGAGCCAGTTTCACCATTATATGGGAACATACAATGATGACAACACATAAAACATTATTATTATTATTATTATTATTATTATTATTATTATTATTATTATTATTATTATATATATAACAGTTACAAATAATACTCATACTAAACAAGCATTAACTTAAACACCTACAAAACTCTTTTTTATTAATTTTTTGTTTTGTTTCATTTGTAAAAACCAAGGGAAAATGTCAAAAATTAAACAGAAAACTCAACAATGCCTCAGAAAATCTAATAAGAACATGAAATACTGCCATATTTACTAAATATGTTACACTATATATAT
>NC_056500.1:35354279-35380980 GCF_014905685.2 Nematolebias whitei
TACCTACAAAATCGAACGTGTGTGTGTGTGTGTGTGTGTGTGTGTGTATAGTCTCTTGTCAGTACATACCATGGTGGAGATCACTGCAGCAGGAAAAAGTTACTTATTTATCAGCTTCCGTCCACAAACAGGAAGATGACATGCTCAACGTGTCCCTGAACGCAGCTTCCTATATATAACATCCTATGACCACAAAATTTTCCAAAGAGTCTGGGAATTATTTCACAAATTCTGGATTTGAAAGGTAAAAGTCTGGGTGATTATCCAACCAGACAGAAAACATTTTCAACAAAGCCAACACACTAAATCTAAATGTTCTCATAGCATTAACCGAGTTTTATATATGAGGCAAAGATATTAGTTTAAAGCGATAAAAAAGACACAAAAGCTCCAGAGTGTGTGAAGTTCAGCTGCCTAAACGTTGTGTAGTTGTGTGAAAGGTCTCTGAGGCCACTTCGTCTTCACAAAAATGTAGAAAGGCGTAAAGAATCGGATTATTCCAGCTTCAGTGCCTGCAGCTCATCCCCTCATGCAACAAAGCCGTGACATCCTCACATCAGTTTTCTCTGTTTTAATGGGTGATCATGTTTTTTTAATATATATATATATATATATATATATATATAAATGTTAGGTGTTTTGAAAATGTGTTAATAGTTGCCGAGTTCACGCAGAGCTAGATATTTCTCGGTGGTGAATATGGCGGCCCTGCACGGTCATGGACCACCATGGGTCACGTCTGTCACAAATGTTCGGCTGGAAGCATTTTAGACACCCGTCTATCGTCTACTAATTAAAAATACTCCTCAGAGTACTTGAGACAAAACAGCAGAATTATTTACACAATCTTGAGCAACAAAAAACCTGAAGCAGCTGACATTACAGTCCTTTTACAACTCTTTAAATTATTTTTTGTAGCCTGAATAAGCTTATGTTGAACACGCTCTGCACCTGAAGCAGATGAGGCCGGCTTTGGATCTGTGGGTTCAAAGAAATGTCCAGAATTTGTCTGAATTTCTGGGAAAATGAGTTGTTTGAGCAGAAATATCCGAATCAGAATAAGCTTTATTATCATTGCAATGAAGTGCAGCAAGATTATATTCTGTACAGTTGTCCGAAAGATGGGCAGAGTGCACATGGTTGCAGCTCCTAGGAGCGCGGCCCATTATTTTTTAGATAGAAAAGGGGAAAGACCATGAGGAATGGATAATGGTATTACACAAAAGATATACACCTTGTCCTTTCAGGACACAATTTAAGACATCAATATGACAAAATGTACAATATGAAATCAATCATCTGTATGTTTACAACCATGTCGTATTAAAACTTGATGTTAAGCATGAAATAATCAGTGGATTAAGCTAATTAACTTTCTTGAACCCTTTTCAAAATTCAAAGAGATCTACTTCCTCAGGTGGCTGAGATGAGCTGGTCTGGGAATCTCAGTCCTCACCTCCTTCTACAGGTGTGCAGTGGAGAGCATCCTGTGCTCCAGCATCAACATGTGGCATGGAGGCTGCACAGCTGCAGAAAGAAAAGCTTTGCAGAGAGTGGTGAAGGCTGCACAGAAGACTGTTGGAGTCAGTCTCCCCACCATCACAGACATCTACGCCTCCAGATGCAGGAAAAGGGCCACCTGCATCATGAAGGACCCCACTCACCCAGCACACACACTTTTTGCCCCGCTCCCCTCAGGAAGGAGGTTGAGGAGCACGAAGTGTAGAACCACTAGACTGAGGAACAGCTTCTACCCTGAGGCTGTTAGACTCATGAATATCTAACCAGAATAATCCCTGTGAAAAAAAAAAAAAATAAATCACTGTAATGCCACTTTGATTGTTGATATGTGCTGCTGATTATCCATGTTGCTGATCTCATGCTGCTGATTATTTCATGCTGCTGTATTCATTTGTACTCATCTGCTCACACAGACTTATGTTTGTGCTGCTGCTGTTTATTAAAATCAAAGATTGCAACCCCCCCCCCCCCACAAAAAAAAAAAAACCCAAAAAACCAACAACTATCATTGGGGACTTCAAAGTTGACCAACTGTCATGAGAAGTCTGCTCTGAGTAAAGGACGCTTAGTTTTGCAAAAGGAGAGGCAATAAAAAGATCTTTTAAAGTCTTACCATCTTGTGGGCCGGACAAGATGTTTATATGGGCCCTATTTGGCCCTCGGGCCTTGAGTTGGACACCCCTGTTTTAGACATTAAAATCAATGTTTTCACTGGAAACTGTGCAGACTCTGCATGTTTCATTCAAACATTAGATAAACATGTTGGGGACATTTGGGCAACAGAAGACACTCAAAAACATTATCGCCCGCCTTCACCTTCGATGGCGAGTGATACGAAGGGTTACTCAAACCCACCAAAAGTTCTGGTTCCAGTCCTGGCCAGGAGCAGAGGACGTTGTGTTGCTGCTGTCATCTCTGGTGTGTCCCCGTCATAACAGAGGGGACACAGGGACCAGAGGAAAGACTGCAGGACACGTCTCCAAACATCCTCCTGTCCTCCACAGTCCTTCCAGAACTCAACCAGGCGAGAGACTCGAGAGCGTCAATCTGAAGAAAGATTAACACATTAAAAATATATTTTACAGGTTTAATCTTCCCGTTAACTCGCTGCATGAGATGAGTCATCATACATCAAGTGTAAACAGGAGCATAAACAAACAAACCAACAAACAAACAAACAACCAGTGCTGAGTGATGGTCTCCATGAGCAGCAGACTCTGAGACACTGCTGCTGTGGGACTCTCAGGTTTTCATTCCTGACTCGTCTCTAAAGGACGTTCAGTTCATTTATTGATCACTTTAATGAGAACAGACACGGGAAACTGTTGAAACAAAACAATATTCAGCTTCATTTAAAAAGTTTAAAGTTTAATTTACAGTTTAATCAAAAAGAAGAAGAAATAAAAAACAGACATTTTATTAATTCTTACAGCTGAATCACCGTTATGTCCTAAAGTCTGAGGCCAGAGAGAGGCGGGCAACGATGCAACTGCAGCTTTGTCTCTCTGTGTCTCATTTAGTCTCTGTGTCTCACTGTGTCTCACTGTGTCTCACTGTGTCTCTCTGTGCCTCACTGTGTCTCTCTGTCTCTCTGTGTCTCTGTGTGTCTCTCTGTGTCTGTCCCTCTGTGTCTGTGTCTCAGTGTCTCTGTGTCTGTCTCTCTGTGTCTGTGTGTCTCTTTGTCTCTCTGTGTATGTCTCTCTGTGTCTGTGTCTCAGTGTCTCTGTGTCTGTCTCGCTGTGTCTGTGTGTCTCTCTGTGTCTGTCTCTCTGCGTCCGTGTGTCTCTGTATCTGTGTCTCTGTGTCTGTCTCTCATTGTCTGTGTGTCTGTGTCTCTGTCTCTCTGTGTTTCTGTGTCTCAGTGTCTGTGTCTCAGTGTGTCTGTGTCTGTGTCTCAGTGTCTGTGTGTCTGTGTGTCTCTGTGTCCGTGTGTCTCTGTATCTGTGTCTCAGTGTCTGTGTGTCTCTCTGTGTCTGTGTGTCTGTGTCTCAGTGTCTTTGTGTCTCTCTGTGTCTGTGTGTCTGTGTCTCAGTGTCTGTGTGTCTGTGTGTCTCTGTGTCCGTGTGTCTCTGTGTCTGTCTCTCTGTGTCTGTGTGTCTCTGTATGTGTCTCTGTGTCTGCGTGTCTCTGTATCTGTGTCTCTGTGTCTGTGTGTCTCTGTGTCTGTCTCTCTGTGTCTGTCTCTCTGTGTCTGTGTGTCTCTGTATCTGTGTCTCTGTGTCTGTGTATCTGTGTCTCTGTGTCTGTGTGTCTCTGTGTCTGTCTCTCTGTGTCTGTCTCTCTGTGTCTGTGTGTCTCTGTATCTGTGTATCTGTGTCTCAGTGTCTGTGTGTCTCTGTGTCTGTCTCTCAGTGTCTGTGTGTCTCTGTGTCTCTGTATCTGTGTCTCTGTATCTGTGTGTCTCTGTATCTGTGTCTCTCTGTGTCTCTCTGTGCCTTTGTGTGTTATGCTGCCATAAACTTAGACTACTGGAGGACAAAATTACCTCATTTCCTTAAATGAATTGTTAAAACTAAATAGTTTTCATTTGATAATATTTCCATTCCTCAGTCAGCTCAGATTTTTAAATAATAAAAAAAGCTTTTTGTTAAAATTAAATTGACATCTCTTGTTGACACATTGTTCAATCTGTTTTTTATCCATTTACAGACTGACACGCTTATTCATAATTATTTTTTAAAGAAATAATAAATAAATAAAATAATAAGTATATGTAATAATAATATAAAGAATTTTATTTCCATTTAAACTAATTAAAAACAGGTTTTTCTGTTAAAAATCAACAGTAAAAATAAATAAATAAATAAATGTGATAATGTTAATTATAATAAATCTATAAAACTCTAGAGTTAAACAAATAAAGTATGAACTATAAAAGCTCCAGAACAGAGTATCGGCCCCCCCACCCCACCAAAAATTACAAAATAGTAATCATACTTATTATTATTATTATTATTATTATTATTATTATTATTATTATTATTATAACAACAACACAACAACAACAATAAAACCAAGCAGTATTTCACCAGATCAATGCTGCAAATTGATGAAAATATTAAGTTAAAATAAAACCAAGTCTGTTATTTATGTCTGCAGCTGCACATGTGAACACTGGCACACCTGAGGGGGCTACACCTGGGGGGTGCTACACCTGGGGGGTGCTACACAAGACAGGTTAAACACCTGGTGTGTTTTTCTCCTGGTGAGTGCTACACCGGGTGCTACACCTGACGGGTACCTGAAGGGTGCTACACCTGGTAGGTGTTACACCTGGTGGGTGCTACACCTGATGGGTACCTGAGGGGTGCTACACCTGGTAGGTGCTACACCTGGTGGGTGCTACACCTGATGGGTACCTGAGGGGTGCTACACCTGGTAGGTGCTACACCTGGTGGGTGCTATACCTGGGGGTTGCTAGACCTGACAGGTACATGAGGGGTGCTACACCTGAGCAGTGCAACACCTGAGGGGTGCTACACCTGGTGGGTGCTACAACTGGTGGGTGCTACACCTGATGGGTGCTACACCACACCTGTGCCACACCTGGTGAGTGCTACACCTGACGGGTACCTGAGGGGTGCTACACCTGGAGGGGTGCTACACCTGACGGGTACCTGAGGGGTGCTACAGGGGTGTGTGTGTGTTACACCTGGGGGGTGGCTTTAAGCAGGTTTTTATAGTAGTGGTTGTTTGAAAACTCAGAGCTTTCAGAGACAACACGACTCATTTCTGTGTAAAGCTCTAAAGTGAAGCTGACTTTGTGCTGACAGTCGTGTAAACTGGAGCTGGTGTTTGGCTCCGGTTAAAAACTCTGGATTTAATTTATTTTCATTTTAAAATAAATAAAACTAACTAATAATTTCTGACAGAGGCTTCTGGGTCGTGGACTAGTCCTTAGCCACATGGCTGGTTTAGTCTGTCTTTATTTGACTCCATTTCAAAATAAAACTCCATCCACAGTGACCCAGTTTGTCAGAACTGGTCCAGATCTGACAGGAGGCCTCAGCAGGTCCGGGTCAGTCAGGACCGCAGTCCTGGTAAGAACCGTGAACTCCCTTCAGCTGTCGAGACTCACTCTGCTTTCTTTAAGAGGAGCACAAGATTTATCATCTTCCAGAGGACCACCGGGTTTTTCTGATCCAGCGTGAAGTTTTTATCTTGTGGGAAAATGAAAACCTCAGCGAGGATCGGCTCGCTCAGACCAAACAAGGCCAAGCAGCTGGATTTCGTGATGATCCCAGGAGACTATTTCTGTTCATGAAACCATGATTTTCAATAAGTAATAATCCTTGTGACACCAGTGAGCACAGTCTTTTCAGTGACACAACAACTGATGACTGAGTCCGACTCGTTTCTATAAATGCACATTTGGTCAGAACTCTGTCAGCCCTGAAGTCGAGCTTGGATTTCAACTTGTAGCTCATTGTGGTTCAACTAACTTGAGATCATTATGTTGCTGAGAGCTCCTTGTTTTTTCAGACACAACCTAAATGATGACACTAAAAACAATTATGTTATAAATAAAATAAAGTTTCTTCCTTAAGTGTTTGAATATAAAACAAATGAAACAGGAGCATGGCATAATTTACAATAAAAAGCACAATCCTTGACATTTAGTTGAACAATTCAGTGATCTGACAGGAACACTTTATAATTTTTCTTCTTCTTCAAAGCTTGATGTATTTATGGGATCTAAGATCTGACTCTGGGAGATTAATTAATGTTTTCTGCTGTGATAAAGCAACAGTCAGCCTCAACTTGTTTTATTCATTTCAATTCACTTTATTTCTATAGCACCAAGTCACAGCAGGAGTCATCTCAGGACACTGAACAGAAACATTTACATAATTTAAAGTAACTTAATAACATTATTTATGTGATGAATGCTTTGAGTCTAACTTCATCTTGAGCAAGCATGAAGGCGACAGTGGAAAGGAAAAACTCCCTCATGAGGAAAACCTTTAGCAGAACCAGGCTCAGGACAAGTGACCATCTGCTTCGACACACTGGGTTTGGTATGGCAGAATTTATTTAAGAAATTAGGTCAATTTGTCCTCCAGTAGTTTAAGCCTATAGCAGCATAACAAGCCAACCCCAACTATAGGATTTATCAAAAAGGAAAGTCTTAAGCCCAGTTTTAAAACTGGACAATGTGTCAGCTTTATGGACAGAAACAGGAAGTTGGTTCCACAAGAGAGGAGCCTGATAACTGAAAGATCTTCCTCCCATTCTGCTCCTGGAAAATCTAGGAACCACACCTGCAGCCTGAGAGTGAAGTGCTCTGTTAGGAAAATATGGAACAATAAGATCTCAAATATAAGATGGAGCTAGGTTGTTGAGAGCTTTGTAGGTTAGAAGTAAGATTTTGAATTTAATTTTGAATTTGACAGGGAACCATTGGAGAGAAGCTAAAACTGGAGAGATGTGATCTCTCCCACTAACTCCAGTTAAGACTCTGGCAGCAGCATTTTGGATTAACTGAAGACTTTTTAAAGAAGTATTTGGACACCCAGATAATAAACCATTACAATAGTTCAGTCTAGACGTGATTTTATTATTAACACATGTCTGGGCAGAGAATCAGGAAAAGTACTTTGTACTTTGTACAATATATTTGTAGCACCAAAGTGTTGAGTATCTGAGAAGAGTTGAACGTTGCTGTTTTCTTAAAGTGAATTAAAAAAACCTGAAGAAAAACACGTTTAACTAAAAACAAACACTAAAATAACTTGGAGGACCTGACGCAGCTTAAAGGCTCCATCAGAGCTTTTCCACCTCCTGTCTTCAGTTTGATGGCAGACATGAGGCGCGTGCACACCAGGTGCACCTGTTCACGCGCTCTCAGGTGGCAGCATGCAGACGAATAAGGTCTGCAGAAGAGTTCGGAGGTTCTGCAGGTCAAAGTCCAGCAGAACATTTTGGTTCGTGTTCTTCAGGGAGGGGGTTCTGGTTCCACAGACAAACGATAATCTTGGGGACACTAAAAAAAAACAGTGTTGCACGCGGGCAGTGGCTCGGAACCGATCTGTCTCGGCTGATAGGTCCCTCAGAAGCCGCTCCAGCCCCTGTCGCGCACGGATTGGACTTGAGCTCGTGGTCCTGCTCCGCCTCATTGGTCTCCTGCTGATGCTGGCTCCATCCATCAGCTCTGCCTGAATCCAGACCTCTCTCTGGTTCTGGTGAGGTCCATGTGAAGCAGCTTGGTCCTGGATGAGACCACGAGATGCTCGGATTCCTCCTCCGAGCGCGCGCAGCAGCTGCAGCACATCTGGCTGCCTCTGAGGTGAGGTAAGAGGAGGAAGAGGAGAAGATGTTCTGCGCCAAGCTGAAGGAGCTGCAGCTCTCCGGAGACTGTCCGTTCTCCGGCACCGAGCTCCGGGACCCGGAGGAGCGCGCCGCGGACCTCCTGCCGATTTCCACGGACGTGCACGGACAAACGGGCGAGGATGCGCGTCGACACAGAGCAGGCAGAGGCAAAGTTAGCCTGCACACACTTGGAGACAGCATCCGAAAACTGGCGTGCCCAGAGGTGAGCTCACACACGCACGTTGCACGCAGCCTTTGGCTTTGGCGCATTTCTGGCCCAAAACGCACAGAGAGCACGTGCGTGTATGGTGCGATAACCCCCTGATGTGATGATGTGTTTCAGTTTGAGAGGCTGCACGCTGCCCTGCTCAGAATGATGACAGCAGCAGATCCCAGCAGGTAACCATCTCCCTTCATCTCACCTGACACAACCCTGCAGGCCCCGCCATGACTTCAGATCAGCAGCAACCAGGCTGCAGGCCTTTCTGTTCACCAGTCCATTCCTCTGAGCCACATGATGCTGGAGACACAAAGTCCAGCAGCTGAGGAGACCCGGAGACAAATGCATGGAAACATCAGAAAACAGAAGGCATTCTGGGTTTTCTCACGTCAGCATGTTCTCACGTGTGCAGCTCAGTTGTTTGCACGAACAGGGAGCTCTTCTTTTACTTTTCACGTAGGCCTTCGTGAATTTTACCGCAGTATAAATTCAGAGGCTGTAGTGCTTTTGTGGGACCATCTTCACATTTTGCATTTTCTCTGGCGTCAGCAGAGCCCTCCTACAACAAGCAATAAATAACTTCAATAAAAACTGATGTGGCTGAAGCCAAAAAGCTCCAGTTTTGTCTCGTCAGTTCCAGAAAGTTTGCCAACAAATATTTAGGAGACTCCTTCGATGTTTCTCTGTCAGTAATGAAGCCTGCAGGTCTCACGTCGTCACTCTAAATGTAACGCATCCTGGAGGTCAGCCTGAATGCTCTTAATGTTTCCACGACTCTTTTTGTACCGTTCACATTATCTGTCTGATTAACTGGGGGCTGCATTTGCTCTTGCGTCCACATCTTAGTAGGTTGGCTGCAGTCCCATGAACCTTCTTTAAATACCCTTGTCAGCTGGTCAGAGGAACGTGGAGCTGCTTCTGGCAGCCTTCACCTTTACCATGGAGATCTGTAGTCTTCAGTGTGAGCTCGTCAGACTGCTGCTGGGTTTGCTGACGCCAAACCACCCAGAGGCACGTCTGCTGTCTTTAGATAACCAGCCTGCTGCACAGCACATAAAATATTAATTAAGGTCAAACACTTGGCTTTAATGCAGATTATTTGTCACATTTTGTAAAATGATTTTTTTGGTTTACTCCATCACATCTTAGAGGAATGTAGACACAAACAGGTCCTTGCTTTAAACAGAATTATTTTTCACGATGAAGGGAGCGTCGTTTCAGTGAGCCGAAGAACAAGTTTAACTGACTCAGTTTGAACACTTCTTCAAAATATCTTCTTGGTTTGTATAAAAACTCTGACAAAATAGCTTCTAGAAATTCCCTGCAGACAGTTTTTATTTTATGTATCTTTTATTAATTTTTTTGTTTTAGTCGGTTTGTTTTAGGTCCAAACGTGGCCGAAGCTGCCGTGTGCTGAGCCTCGTGTGTCTAAATTTACCATTTGTTGACTTTCCAGTCCTGCCGTTTGTTGTCCTCACAACCAGACCTGCAGAAGTGAAGCAGAACATTTAGTAGAGATGATGCACAGTTACTCAACCAAAACAGGTAATGACCAATCAGCTGCCGACTGATGTTAGCATGCAGCCTGGCTCAGATCTTTACTCATCCCACCCCTCTCGTGTATCTGACAGGAGTCCAGATGGACGCTCTGAAAGTCGCCCTCGGCGAGGAGATCTTCAGCGTGTGTTATGAGGAGGATGGGCAGATTTTGAGAGTGGTGGGGGGAGCTCTGCACGACTTCCTCAACAGCTTCAATGTCCTGCTGAAGCAGAGCAGCGTGCAGCCCGACCTGGGCGAGGGCCGCTGTGGAAACGAACCATCGGTGCTGTGCTTGGACAAGGATCCAGGTCTGCTGACGGTCTACTTCTTCAACCCCGACCCCACCACCGAGCTGTTCTTCCCTGGTGTGATTAAAGCCGCTGCACGCCTGCTGTACCGCACGGCCGTGGAGGTGTTGAAGGATCCCCTCAACACCAGAGACAGCATCCTGCAGTCCAGCCCTCAAACCAGTCTTCTGTACACAGTGGTGGTCAAAGAGGCCAAAATCCTGAGCCCCAGCCCCCTGCGGGCCACCTCTGCTGGGACCCTCCCTACCTCTCTCTTCTCCACCATCTTCCCTTTCCATCTGATCCTTGACCAGGACCTGGTTCTGGTGCAAATAGGACACGGGCTCAGGAAGAGGCTCACCAGGAGGGATGGACAGAGGCGATCCTCTACCTTCCAGGAACACTTCTCCATTGTCTCTCCACAGATCAAATGCACCTTTCAGAGTATTCTGACCATGTTAAACGCTCAGTTTATCATCCGGATCAAACATGGAGGCTCCAGCACCGACAACACAGGCAAGGTATGCGGACCAACCTGTGAAAAAACTTGAGCAAGTGTCCTTCAGTGGCTAACGAGGCAGGAAAGGCTCTCTCACGATTCTGTTGGTGTCAAACGGAGCGAGTCAGGAGGACAAAATGGAGCTGTTTACAAGCAGTTGAGCCCATTAGTGTTGTACTTGAGCACACTTGGCCCGAGGTAGAGCTCAACATTACACGCCCCGTGGAGATCAGAAGCAAATGTCAACTCGTTTTAACCATGAAACCCAGAACATGCTATTTCTGTGAGAGCGCGCAGATATCAGGAAGGAAAAAAAGCTTTAATGAGTAAACATGACAGAGATCAGAGTGGGCGAGCGAGTAGACGTCTTCCACCTGAAGTCAGTGCTGCGTTTCTGACGGCCTCTCGCACCAAAACACGGCTGTGTTGTCGGTGGAAGAACAGGATTTACGTTTCACCACGGAGCTCACAGTCACTCAGATCCAAACACAAACAACTAATCATTTGATTACAACGATCGTTTCACGTGCAAACTCTAAAACAACCGAGCAGCAGAGAGCGTCAGTTACTAATTGAGTTTAAGGAAGAAAGTGTTGGATAAATATCTCATTTCATTATCTACTTACAGAAATGAAGCCACACAAAGACAGGAGAAGATTGTCAACCAGTTTACTTGTAAGGGCAGACGGTCACAAAAACAAGCTTTCACAGATGTTCAAAGTTACATGCTTAGAGCCTCGTCATGTGAATCTGCAACTGGACAGTACAGTTGCATTCGGGCCTAAAAAAATCCTGCCCAGCCTGAATCCGTAGGGTTTTTTTTTGAGCCCGACCCGGAACAGACAGATTGAGACCCGAACAGGCCCGAACCCTAAAAAAAATATATATATATTTTTAAAATTTTTGTAAGCAAATCAGTTTGACATGATTTAAAAACATATTTCAAAGAAAGGATGATATACGATTTCTTGTTTATTAACAAGAGTCAGTGGATTATTATAGTCATTATAATATTATAATTATCATAGTAATTAACTGTCGGCGGACGTGCGCGGCTGATGATCCAAATTGGGTCGTCGGTCGTCCTCGTCCGCTGATGCAGCGACCGAGTCCAGCTGGGCTTGGATGATCGCTGGCAGTCATCCAAATGAAGCTTAACTGAACTGTTTTTTTTTTTAAACCTCTTTCTACCGGCCAGTCAGTGCACGGTCAAACAGCCACACACGGCTGCTGATCCAAATTGGATTGTCAGCTGCGTGTGTCCACTGACGTAATCAAAAGCCTGAGCCCGCCCCGGCCCGCCCATCCAGCACAATATTTTGGCCCGGGCCAGGCCTGGCCTCGGGCCTGGGTTAGAAATGACAGCTCTACCGGACAGTGAGCAGGAAGTGTTTTTATGATGCTCATCAGCACGATGACCTCGACCTCAGGCTCGGAGACGGCAGGTGTCTGCAGACTCTTCTCTGGGAGACAACAAGAACTCTCTGACCTCACACACTTGGCTCAACATTAATTTAACATTAGCAGTGATAAAATCCATAAACCTTTACCTAAATCCCCTTGACAGGAAGCATACTGCATATAAACACCAGGGTGTCTGTTGGATGGTAAAAAGTCCCAACTAAGTTATCTCCTGAACACCATTAACGCCCCCGTTCATGTCTGGATCATAAATAACAACCATCCATCCCATAGTTGTAGTGTCTAGAACAGATTAGTGGACTTACAGACCCTCCAACTAATGACATTTTCTCTGTGCCGTGCTGTTGTGGCTAATGAAGGCGTTGTGTGAGGTAGGACTTTATAAACGGGATTATAAATGACCCGTTTCACCTGGTTTATTCTTGTGGCTGATGTTTGCACACAGCTGCAGCTTCATAAGTAAAAATATCAAGATTTTTTTTTTTGAAGTTTTATATCTCTGCATGTGTCTGAAGGTAACGTTTTGATTGTATGCGATTTTATATTTCAAAGTTCTTAGATGGCGCTGAGGAAATCAATCTCAACAAGTTTAGCAGAGAATGCGGCAGAGATGGTTAACCTTTGTTTTTTTTAAACTGCAAGATGATAGCTCTACTGATTTCATCTAACCATCTCTCCTCATCCTTTTAGCTCACGGACCTCAAAGGTCAGATGATTTATGTCTCCGAGTCAAACGCCATCTTGTTCCTGGGCTCGCCGTGCGTGGACAAGCTGGAGGAGCTGACGGGCCGTGGCCTCTACCTGTCAGACATCCCCATTCATAACGCTCTGCGGGACGTGGTCCTGGTTGGAGAACAGGCCAAAGCCCAGGACGGTCTGAAGAAGCGGCTGGGGAAAGCCAAAGCGGCGTTGGAGCAGGCTCACCAGGCGCTGGAGGAGGAGAAGAAGAAGACGGTGGACCTCCTTTTCTCTATCTTTCCGGGCACCGTGGCCCAGCAGCTGTGGCAGGGGGAAACGGTCCAGGCCAAGAAGTTTGAGCAGGTCACGATGCTCTTTTCTGACCTGGTGGGCTTCACGGCCGTTTGTGCCGTCTGCACACCCATGCAAGTGATCACCATGCTCAACGAGCTGTACACCAGGTTTGACCACCAGTGTGGGGAGCTGGATATTTACAAGGTAGGCTCATCCAGACACGATGCACTCTTTCTTTCTTGTACAGTGAGTCTGCAGTTTTTACATCAACAACCTTAAAAAAGGTTGATGTTTGACACTTGTGCAGTTTAATTACATCAACAGCCAGTTTAGGTGGTTGTGGTAGCTTGGTGTTCAGTGCTGTGTGTGTTCGAGTCCAGGCTGCTTCCAGAAACAACTAATGTTTCACGTGAGTTTGCCCTGCAGGTGGAGCAGCCGAAAGAACAACTTCAAATGACTGAGAAAGCGTTTGGAGACAGTTTGTTTGTTCAGAACCAGATTTATTTCTCGTTCATCACGTCTGAGACATAAGAGAGAAAAGCATGCTCCTCATACCAGTCTAAAATAAATAAAACAAAGAATAAACAAACTTAAGCTAACTGCGGAGGACAGCTGAAGGGAACGAGATCACGAGACAGTTGCTCAGTTTTTGAGCCGATCACATCCATCTTTGCAGCTCCTTCTTGTCAGCCTTAGAGATTTTCCACACAAACTGTTCTGAAAACTGCAGGACGCTTCCTCACACACAGGTAAAAAGAAGTCAGCACAACAGCACAGAGGTCTGCATGCTTCAGCAACCTCGTAAATCATCATCGTCATCATCTTTCTTCAACCAGATAAAACCCCATTGAGATTAAGTTCTCTTTTCCAAGGGTGACCTGGCACAGAGGTCAGCAGCACACATCTTAAAAGAATAATTAAAACAATTAACAATATAGGATAAAACAATGTTATATCCACATAAATGGGTTCTGATTTTTAAAGTGCAAGGGCAGTAATGATCTTAAAAGCCCAGTCCTTGGGAGCCGTTCTAAGGAGTCATCTCACTGGGCTTCATTTTAGAGCCGTCATTTCTAACCTGGGCCCGAAGCCCGGCCCGACCCAAATTTTGGCCGGGTCATAATAATGTGCTGGATGGGCAGGCCAGGTCGGTGTTGGGCTTTTGATCGTGTCAGCGGCTCTGCTGTGGTCCAATTATATGGCAACATGGCTCGCCAAACCTTCACCAGCTGCACGCGGCCATTTCACCGTGAGCTGACCGGCCTTGAAAGAGGTAAAATAAAGTTCAGTTAAGCTTCAAATGGAACTATACTGCCATGAAACGATCCATCGCACAAATGGACGTTCAGCCTGCACTCTGCGGACGCACGTGGCCGACGATCCAAACAGGTGAGATTCTGAAATGGCAAACACCCCCTCAGCTCCAATCTTCTGCCCCTTTTATTCAGACGCACGTGTCCGCCGACCGTTAATAACTATATAAGCAGTCAAAGCTAAATTAAAAATGTCTGCTTTGTTTTTCGGGTTCGGACCTGTAATTACAGTACTGTTAATTCATCGAGTCGGGTTTGGAAATGATAGCTACGGGCTGGGGCCGGGTCGGATCTTATTTTTTGTGCCCGAATGCAACTCTAGTGCATGGCTTTCAAATTTTTACTCTTGGCCATGCACATTATTTTGTTTGATCCACCTCAGCCCACACACCTCAGCCAGCTTTGTACTCAACATTCATGTAAAGTTAGTTGCAATGACTCATGGCTTTCCATTTTGATGGTCCCTTCAGATCAGTAGTAGATGTCCAACACACAGTCCAGGGAGGTTTGAGATTGGTCGGGGATGCCTGTGCTGACTCTGTGATGTTTTTGAGAGAAAAGTTGTCACACAGGTTTTGAACATGTTTCAGACTCAAGAGTCAGGGCTGCACATGTTCGCAACCCACCAAAGAAAATTGAGAACCCAGAAAAAGTTGCAAAACTTTCTGGAGACACTTTCATGACTGCAGTTCGCCCCTGAGATATCACCTTGAACCATGCAGGCTGTGGATGTGTCCCAGGTGAAGTCAGTGGACAGGTGCATGCCTCAGTTGCCGCCTGGCTTCTCCTTCGTTGATTGGGGGAGATGAGGTGCAAGCTTTCCTCCTGGAGTCCATCTCTATCTCTTAGGTTTATGTCACACTGATGCATCGAATGAAAAAGGTATTTTACTTCCCTCCTCATCATTGTTGAAAATCAATCTCACAACGGTGTCATCTGCAAACATACGGACACACCCATACAGGAGTAAAAAGTCCAAGACGGGGCTCAGGACTCATTCATGTGGGGAGAACAATGCTAGAAACCACAGACCTTCACAGACTGCAGGCTACCTGCCAAAAAGTCCTAAACCCAGTGGCACATGGGTGGATTTAGTCCATCAGCAGTCTGTGGGAGGATGGGGTCAAATGCAGCTGGAGGAGTTTGACAAATGAGTCCCAGGCCTCCAGGTGAGCAAGAACAGGGGAATGACAATCCATATCAGACATGCACGGATGCTTCCTGGAAGCATATTGCTGAGGGTCCACAGTGATGTTGACCAAGCCCTTGATGTGAGCCGAAACCAGCCGTTCCAGAGACGTTACAGCAGCCGAGGCGAGAGCCGCTGGATGATAGTCATTCATCCCTTTTGCAGCCGAATGTTTTGGTTCAGGGAAAATAGTGGATTTTTTTTAGAACAGACAGGCACCATAGCTTGAGACAGACAGATGTCAAAATGTTTGTCAGAACCTAGACACTCTTAGCACCTGACTCGGCCAAGCTGCTTCCCGTGTGTTCATCCTCTGCAGGGTCCTCCTGACGGCAGCTGCAGACACACTAAAGGGCAGCGTCCCGGTGAGACGGAGACCGTGGTGCAGTGAGAATAACAGCCATAGAAATTATTCAGAGCATCAGGCAGTGATGTGTCTGGAGGGTGATCAGCATCCTTCCTCCATACTCTGAGATGCTCTTCATGCCCTTCCATACGCGTCAATATTGGTTGTAAAATGGTTTCATATTCTGTCAGCGCAGGTCGTCTTCCTGACTTCTTTCCAACAAAAGGAGTAAAAGTTTAAAGAAAAGAAAAAAATGTATTTTGTTCCGTTTCACACAATGTTTTATAGTTATTTTTATACAAAATTCTTTTGTTTTGAATTATTGCGTTAACGTTGCTTGTGAACTTTCAAAGACACGGTTCTATCAATGATAATTATCACACAGCTGAAAATATTATTCCAAAAGTAACAATCTATAACCTTTTTATAAATATAAGCGTACATTTTTCCTTTCTGGTGGGCGCAAAACTGTGTTTAGCTCTTTAGTATTTTCAACAAAGTGTTTTACAATGAGAAGTCGGTGTGTGATGACAGCTTCGGCTGCTATCGTCTGCTAAAGGCTGCTCATCTGCAGGGAGGTTGGATCATGTAATCAAAGTGTCACTAAAGCAAAACAGAAAGAGAAGCACGTTTGTCAAACGTCTCGTAAAAACTTGTTTCAGGACCCTGTTTCCACTCCAAATAGACGAGCCTAAAAATAGTTTCACTTTATCTCAGTCGCTCGGCTAAGTGCTTTCCAGTGCAGATTTATACAAAAACAGAAAAAAAACACAACCAAACAAAGGAAACCCTCGACTTCTTAACGTGTGAAGATTACGTCTTGTTACAAATCATATGAAAATAGTTTTCTGTGTTTCATTTTTGTCTCCAAGTCCTGGAAATATCGAAGAGATTTTGACGAATGTCCACTTGACATTTGTCGTTGTGTTTAAGCTTCCTCGTCTTCTTGTCGCAGAGCTAATTTAAGACTTTCAGATGAAAATGAGAAACGCAGAAGCTTGAAGTGTGACTATAGTTGCTGTGAAGAAGCTCCAGATTTTGGGTGGGAGAGACCACAAAAAAGCTCCTGCGAGACTTTATTCAGTCTCAGCGAGTCGGCTTCATTGTAACAGTCTTCCACTCTATCCAGGTGGAGACCATCGGTGACGCCTATTGTGTAGCTGGTGGTTTACACAAGGAGAGTGAGACCCACGCTGTCCAGATTGCACTCATGGCTTTAAAGATGATGGAGCTCTCAGATGAATGCATGACACCAACTGGAGAACCAATACAGGTGAGGGCTGAGCACCAATCTCTGTGATCCTGCTTATTAAATCGGATTACACAGCATCCAGGAATGGAAGAGTTTTCACATCAAGAGTTTTATTAAAAAAAAAAAAAATCATATTCTGTCTGTAAAGAACAAATGATTGCAGGACAAGACGTCGCAATTTAACAACAAAACCTAATTGTTTTGGGCTCAAATCTCATTCCTGAATGTTGGCTCAAATCCTCCTCCAGTCCAGCTCTTTTGAAGTGTAATTCTGTGCAAAGGTTGTGAACAATTACAATCAGACTTGTACATTCTGATGAATAAAAGGCTACTGGAGCAAGACATTCATGGGCAAGGGCAGGCAACACTGTTCAAATGCTACTATAAAAGCAAGTATAGAGAAAGAGGCTATATGGGAAGGATGGGGGATAATGGAAACCTATTATACCCATCATCCAGATTGACTCAAAAGCAATTTCAGACCCAGTGTTCCAACGTTCAGG
Organism: Nematolebias whitei; assembly: GCF_014905685.2. Classification (NCBI taxonomy): domain Eukaryota; kingdom Metazoa; phylum Chordata; class Actinopteri; order Cyprinodontiformes; family Rivulidae; genus Nematolebias; species Nematolebias whitei. The sequence goes on from NC_056500.1 coordinate 35,371,652, forward strand.
AGAGAAATCTGCTGTCAGATTGACGAAGTACAATAAAGATCCGATGTCAAATGGGATCCAGTATAAAATATTATCCCCACTATGTGTGTATGGGTACCAAACCCCACTGGAAAGCCCTGAGGAACTGAATACAAGGGCAGCTGACCAGAGACTGAAGATCATGACCAAGCTAGCTGCAACCGTTTCCAAGGCTAGATGACAACATAGTCTCTGACAGTCTGCTAGAACATGTGAATGCAGCATTGCTATGGATCCCTACTGACACTACGGCAAACATGTATTAAATATGATCCTTGACATCCCCGTCAGTTGAATGACACATGGTTGTTTACATGGTATTCTGTGGTTTGTGCAAATAGCAGCAGCAGCTAGCTGTAGCTCTATCAACAGGAATACAATAAATCTGGAGGCATATCTGTGTAATGTTTGAGAGCAGTTTACAGGTTTTTAAAGTTCCCTTTGCATGAACAGTTACAACACTTTTGAAACTAGTTGTTTTAAGACAGCATCAGTCTGCTTTGGTTTGGGCCTCGCCCAGAGTACCTGTTATGTCATCATTCCTACAAAACTAAAGGTTTGGTTTCTTCAAACTGAGGTCGTTCAGAGAGTTATTTACAGCAGACAAGATGTTAACTCTTCATAATCTTATAGCAGAACTTTATTTTAAAGATCTCAATTATCAGTTTAAAGCAAAATCTCTGGGACACTCCAATAAACCCATTCGCCATTCTTCCTAATATTCTTTAGCAGGCACGACATTATTACAGCTGTACATGCCGTGTAGGTCAGCTACCACAGCAGACCTCAAGATATGATGTATTTTTTATGCTCATTAAGGAAGTCTTTAAAAACTATGTTGTAGTATTTGCTGGGATATGTTTTGATGAAGAAAATACTAACATTGACGAGTCTCCATTCTAAAGGTCAGAAAATTCAACCTGTTCCCCATCCCCACAAAATATAACTCAGAAAAGCCTGGGAGACCCCGACCCACCTTATAAATGTACAAAACGTAGGACCAAAGAGTAAGGGAAGGGGTGGAATGGAATCTAACCTTCAAATGACAGTTGTGTTATACTTTCAATGAGATAAAAGATTGTCAAAATGTCTTTTGATACATTTAGCCTCTGAGGAAAAAAAAAAAACATGAATTAGAGCCAATTAAAACCCTTAAAACCATTACTGGAGTCAGATAAGATTATATGTTATTCATGAGTAGATGAGATTACAAACCTGGTTCTGGTACTGTGCATCTGCAGGACCCTAATCCATCACAGTACCAAAACCAGGTTACATAACCCGCATGCCTCTGGACATAATTGAACTTGTCACAATCAATCCCAAATGTGTGAACAACGTGCATCAATAGCGCTTGTCTCTGCACCCCCACTGTAACGAGCCACCTCGTTAGAAATGAACAGTTGCGGCTGGCCTGGGATGGACAAGACCTTTTGGAAATATGTTTGAGTAAATAAAACAAAATGTTCTCACAATCCTCTGCTTCCCAGGCAACAGATTAGAAGAAAAGCCTTTTAAATGCCACCAAGGACATGTCTCCTCTGGTTGCTATGAGCCTGTCTGAATCCCCCTTGAAAAAAAAAAAAAAAAAACTTTACATGTTGGCTTTAACCATTGAGAACAGTCAAACAAGCATAAAGTACTTTAGAAAAAGATTCAGAGATTGTGTACAGTTGTGGACGTGCTGGATTGATCCCAGCCTTGTTCTTTTCAAGGACATGACCCCAAACATGCACCCAGATCTTTATTACAGCTCCCCAGAGCCCTGATCCCAATGTCGGTCTGTGATGAGCTGGACGTCAATGAACTTATTAACTGCGGCACAGAGATTCAAACGGCCATTTCCATTCAGTGTTGCAGATTAAAACCCTCCGTATACAGAAACTTCAGAGTTAACAATTCTATTATCGCCTACGCCACAGCCAGGAAATGGTGAACAATCTGTCTGTTAGGAAAATATTTCATGGATCAGAGGTCAGATTTTAATTACATTTGCAGAAATTAATCACTGGATGTAAATCTATGACTGATTAATGTTTGGAGGCAACTAAATTCAACATGGCTGCCACAGTTAATTGATTTTAGCAAACACAAAAAAGGCTATGAGCGTTATAAACAATGAGCTGAAATTCAGTGTGGTAGTGGCTGAGAGTCATCCCCAACGTATGCTCTGAGCACTAATAGCTCCCATAAGATCTTGTTTTAAACTTTTGTATTAACTGTTAGAGTCATGCCTGTCTGTCTGTTAGCAAAATATTTCATGAACTTCTATATGGATTTAATAGAAAGTCTCAGAGACTAATCATTGATTATGCAGCTACAACTGATTAACTTTTGAAGTCAACCCAATTTAAGATGGTCACAACAGTTAATCAACCTTTGCAATCACAAAAATAGTAACTCAGATAATAATCTGAAATTTGGTGTGGTAGTAGCTGAGAGTCATGCCCATCACATACTGTGAAACCTGACAGATCACTTGAAGCAAGCATGCCAAACATTGTTAAAAAATGAGAACTTGGTTCAAACCAAGAGCTAATTTCAATAAAGTCATCTACCTGACTGGTAGCTTTGGTTGTAGGTTCCTCAACAAGTTTCATTGTTCTCATTTGACATCCCTTGTCGCTCTTTCTACAAGAAAATCAAAGATTACTGAAATGTTCAAAATTTCAAGGTCTCCAGAGTGGGACAACTCTCAGGAGAAGTCTGCTCTAAAAGAGTATGCTCCGTTTTTATGTAAAATGAGAAGAAATAAAAATAGAGTAGTCCTTCGCTACTTTGCGGTTCATTTATCGCGGACTCGCTCCATCACGGTTTGTCAAAATAAGATTGGACATGCCACACAATTGGCTGATTAATGGATGAGCCGCACGATCGGCATGGCATTTTTATTTAAAATGAATTATTTTAAAATATTTAGCACCAGTTGCACATTTGTGCAGCCCATACTGCAGGATAAACTTCCTGCTGTAGCTGATCAGCTGTTCTCCATGGATGAGCTGTTCACAGTGCAGAGTGGAGAAGTGGGCGTGGCCAAGAGCACTTGCAGGTGGCAAGGAGCAGAAGGGGCAGGAAGCTGAAATCATGACATTCTGTGCTCTTTTAGAACTTTAATTGCATATATATATATATATATATATATATATATATATATAAACTACTATATACTACTTGTACAATTCCTACATGGCGGTTTTTCACTTATCACAGGTCTTCATGGTACGGATCCCTCGCGATAAACGAAGGACTATTGTAATTTACTTTTAAAACATTATCTTGGGGGCCAGATGTGATGTTTACAAGGGCCATGCTTGGCCCTCTGGCCTTGAGTTTGATACTCTTTCCATAAACTCTATTAAGATTCTTTAAAGTTAGTACAAGTTTTACAGAATCATTACAGAACATCTGACATGCCTGTTCTTTAAATACCCAGTTAACAGTAAGGAGTATTTGGGTGAAGATTTATTGATTGATTGATTTTTTTCAGATGCGTATTGGCCTCCACAGTGGCTCGGTGTTGGCTGGCGTTGTTGGGGTCAAGATGCCGCGGTACTGTCTTTTTGGAAACAACGTCACGCTGGCCAACAAGTTTGAGTCCTGCAGCCAGCCCAGGAAGATCAACATCAGCCCTACAACCCACAGGTGACCACGCTGCCGTCGCAGCGGCTCCTACCTGCTGATAACACACAGTCCTCTTCAACAAGCTACGAACCCTCCAGAGTATAATCTGAGCCAGAAACAGGGAACTCTAATCTAAGTGCTCTTGACAGGAAACACAGCTTGTTAGAGGGGAACTGTGTCTTCTCTCCTGTCAAATAATTTGCCACATTGTTTCTAGATTCACGTTTTATTTGTGCGTTCTTCTTCGCCCCAGGTTGCTGAGAGGTCGCCCAGAGTTCATCTTTGTTCCCAGGAGTCGACAGGAGCTTCCGCCCAACTTCCCAGAAGACATCCCTGGTGTTTGTTACTTTCTGGAGGCGGCCTTCAAAACTTCCAAACTGACTAAGAAATGAAGCCAAGCTGCCACGAATCCCTGAATTGCAGATACGAGAAATAAAAAAACAGAGTCAAAGAATTACAGTGCGACTAGAAATTAATTCTGTGAACTGATCGGGGTTGTCTCCTTGTCAAAACCTTCACAGCTGCTTGATTACAAAGATGTCAGTTCGTTGTCAGACGTGTTGTCTCTGTATTATTATATATTTGTACAACTGTAGTAGAAAGAAGCTCACCACGTTTTCTTCCAGAATGAGTCATCTCTGCAATTCGGTATCCTTGTGTTTTCACTTCCTGCTTCCACCACAGAGATGCAGACCGTCAAGGAAAGACTTTGGGACTGTTTTATTCTTTTTAACATAAAGGGTGCAAAATACAGAAAATAATAATAATAATAATAATTAAAAAAAAAACAGTGTTGCCAAAAAAGAGTTTTTCACATAAAGTAAAATTGTCTTACACAGTGAGATTGTTACAGTATTTTTGTTATATGAGATAGTTATATTTGTTATAAAAATACATTTTAGATGTGATGTAGCTGAACTGATAGTGCTCTGTAATGATGTGTAAATTTATGAGCACCTTGCCCTCGAGCAGCAATTAAAACAAATACAACAAATAAAAAGGAACGCAAACAAACTGATAAAAAGGTAATTTAATTTGTGGAATTTAACTTCATTTAATTATATCAACGCAGAGCAGATTCAGGTGCCTTATGGGAATTCATAGATGTGCCAACAATGAAATGGTCTCTTTGTCTTCAGTTGGTATTTTTAATTTTTATTTTTATTATAGCCTAGTAGTCAACATGAATAGTTTAATTTTAAAGTTTAAGTTTGCTCACAACTTTTCTCATTAAATTTTATTTCACAAGCAGAACACCATAGGCATCTGTCTGAAGGTGTATTTTCTTGTCACAGTGAATTTCTTGACATTTATTTATGACAAGTTGTTTTTCCTCCTTTACGCACCATATTTAATGAGTTGTTCTTCACCTTCATGTAGAGGAAGATGACGCAGCAAGACTTCACTGAATGTCTTACTATCACTCATAATGATGTGCTTTATTCATTACTCTATTGTAATAAAAGTGCAATAAATATTGTTATGAACTAAGTGACTGATTCTCTGTGTCCCAGGAGACGTCTATATTTATTTTTGTTTGTTTATGGCATTGTGTGCTCTCAGTTTTATTATAAATGGATAAAGTATTACAGTAGTAGAAAAAAGTGAGTACAAAAAGCTGTTTCTGACAATAAAACACTAGGAAACTATAAGAAAATTAATAGATATTAGCTGTTAGCATTTTCACTACCTTAGTGGGAATGACAGGTTGACAAGCGTCACTAGGACAACAGTAACTTCGCTCCCATTGGTCAGATACAGATGACATCACGAGTCTCCCGCTCTGCTATTGGTTGAACCCGACGTCTGTAACGCGCGTGGGAACAGTCAGGATGGACTCGGAGGCGCTCAGCATCTGTACGGAACGATGAAGGCTTTGCCTGAATTATCATTTTTTATCGCAAAGTAAAGTCGAAGAGGCAAATCAGCCGCCGCCATGGTACATAGACGAAGCTTTAAACTGTTTGTCTTTTCTACGAATCCTCCTAGATCAGGTTGTCTCGCGCGCCGTGGTTCGTCTGCGTTTTGACGTTTCCTGTTCGGAGGAAGAGCAGTCTCGCGCCGGGGATGTTGGCCGGAATTAATGAACATTTGTAACGTTTGAATGTTGCGTTAGTTCGTTTGTTCACGACGGCAGACAGGAAAGACCAGCTCGAATGGATGTTTTTGATGAAAGCTGCATGTTGAGATAATGATGTTTTTGATGTATTTTGTTACAGTATGGGTTTGTGAATCACGCCCTGGAGCTCCTGGTTTTGAGGAACTATGGACCTGAAGTGTGGGAGGACATCAAGTGAGTTCTGACTGGGTTTGGTTCTGGTGGGTTCATGGTTTCATGTCAGAGGTCCAGGTTCAAACAGACTAAACCTGTTTTCCAATCAAACTCAGAGATTCAGCTGCTAAAGAGTTTTTTTTTTAAAAAACTTCCTGCCTGAGCTAAGATATAAAAACATAAACTTTGTTAAAGTAGTAAAAGATGTATTCAAAGATCAGCACGAGTGGTCATCAGCTTATATAACTCTAACATCTATATCTGTATGTAAAACAAATAAAATTGCAAAATGTAAAGAAGTAAAGCTTAGTTATATAACGCCTAACACAAATACGTATTGCTGATTTCTGCTGAAAGCAGCAGTCAAGTTTCATCTCTAACCTGTTAATGAGAGCCAAATTTGAACAGCTGACATTTATTGAAATCAGCATAGAAACAGCTGAAATGTGTAGAAACAGCTGATATAGGCAGAATAGATTACAAAACAATTCTGAAATTAGCAACAACACAAAGCTGAAATTAGCAGAAAGAGGCTGAAAGGAGCATAAAATACTTTATATGGTAGAAAGAAGCAGAAAAAAAGAACAAAAGCTAAAATTAGCAGAACAGTCCAGAACAACAGCTGAAAGGAGCAAAAAGAAGCTAAAAATGCTGAAGCAGAACAACAGCTAAAATAAGCAGAAAGAAGCTTAAGTAGAAAAACAGCTGAAATGAGCAGAAAGAAGCTGAAGCAGAACAACAGCTAAAATGAACTGAACTAAGCAAAAATGAGCTGAAGCAGAACAACAGCTGAAAAGAACTGAAAGAAGCTGAATCAGAACAATAGCTGAAATAAGAAGAAAGAAGCTAAAATGAGCTGAAGGAGAACAACAGCTGAAATTAATTAAAAAAGAGGCTAAAAAGAGCTGAAGCAGAACAACAGATGAAATTAGAAGTAAAATGCTGTAAAAAGCTCAAAGGGTTTGAAGAATGTGAAGAAAGCTCCAGTCATCTTCAATGAGTAAAACATGGCCGACAAAGCTAAGTCCCAGCAGGAATGTCCTGCATGAGCCGAACATTTTGAGACATGTATTGTTTAAATAAAACAAAAACTGATGAACAAGTTATGAGCTGAAAAACGTTCGGAAGAAAAACCGATCTGAATAACAAGACTTATTTTAAACATTCACAGTTATATACATACAAAACATATAGTTCTTAGTAAAAGCATAGGAAACTACAGGTCAAACAGTAATGTAATAGTAAATGTAAGAACTATAATCCACAAAAACGCTGAGGGGAGGTAAGCAAGGTAATAAGCAAAAAATCTGGGCCTTCAGTACATGAGATATACCGGTAATGACGAAAATAATTCATACGCAAGGTCTAATAACAAATTCCTCATTTAAACATTTTGTAGATAATGTGTTTAATGTGTTCATAAAAAAAAAGGTTTAAGGAGTACAGTACCGAGTTTAGATCAGCCACTCTGTGAATGTTTTAAGGTTTTAATATCTGTGTATACCTAAAATAATGTAGATACATAATATAACGTATGGATAATGTTGGCTGTGTGAAGATGTCACATGGTCTGCAGTGTGAGTCTGAAGTGATCAAGTGTTTTTCCAACATGGAACAAGTCATAATCCTTTCAGCATGTAAATAACATGGAAATAACATGACTGGTAGAACAGGATGTAGTGACTTCTACTATACTGTATATATATAATAATCCTTTATTTCATTTCAAACAGTTAAAAATTTCAACAAACCCATAAAGAAATAAAAACGTAAATATTTCGACCAAAATATTCTGGAAACAAAACAAAAATGTTCGAAAAGGGAACAGGAAGAAGCAATGAGACAGTCCTGTCCCTAAATTTGCATCAAAATTCTGAACCAAACCAGTTTCGTAAAAAAATTAAGAACCAAAAACACAAAGTGTAGACTGAAAAACGTGTAGGTAGAAGCAGAAGCTTAGTATACCTTCACTTTGTTATACATTAAAATCAAAGCAGCAGAATTCTTCCTATATAATTTTCTAAAGCATATCAAGGAATTCCAGCTAAGTTGATAGACAAACTCATAAAAAAAAAATAGGGGGGGGGGGGGGATAGGGAAAAAAGCAAACAATTAAATTTTATTATATTTGTTTAGTAAATTATTTTTATACATTTTTTTAAATTTAAAGAGTGAAAAACACAGTTGAAACTCCTCACAACTATTCCACACTTGAATCCCTCGAACTGAAGTACAGTTGTTTTTAATATTTGTTCTAACTTTGGTTTTTAAATAAATCTAAAATTTAAAAATATGCCATGTAAGGAATATGTAATTAAATGGATGAAAATAATCAGACACATTTATAATTCGTATAGCTTTCTTCTGAGTCAGAGAGATTTATTTGTCATTTGCACCTCATGTGGTACATGTGGTGGAACGAGATTATGTACACAGGGTCCCAGTTACATCCAACAATAAAATGTAAAAGAAAAACAGTAATACGATCTAAGATATGAACTAAGAAAAACATCAGCTAAATACTTTGTAATACACAAAGCACTAATATCAGCAGCAACATGAAACAGATCAGCAGCAACATGATGTGATTTTTCACAGTGATTATTCTGGTTAGAGATTCATGAGTCTAACACCCTCAGGGTAGAAGCTGTTCCTCAGTCTAGTGGTTCTACACTTAATGCTCCTCAACCTCCTTAACCTAGAGCATTTAGACAGGTTTTGTGTTGGTTTTATACAAGTTTCCCCCGATCTCAACACAATAATTCATGTATGGAAATATGAAACAACAGTATAACATGTAAAGTGATTTCTTATTTAGGAGATGTTTTATTTTATTCAGGATTACAATAGTTTTTGACATTTTAGCTTTTACATTACCAGCATGAGCCTTCCAATGCAATTTGTAACATAACATATAAATAAATAAATAAATTTATATATAAATATATATTTTTATATATGCACATACATATACTATATACTGTATACAATATATATGTACAGTAGTCCCTCTCTACTTCACAGTTCGACGTTCGCAGACTCGCTGTATTGCGGTTTTTCAAAGTAAGATGAGGCATAACACACAAGTGACTGATTGATGGATGATCCACATGATCAGCATGTATTTTTAATTTAAAATAAATTATTTAGCACCTGCTGCACCTTTGTGCAGCCCACATGTGCTGGGAGAAGCTCCTTCTTGCAGCATGTCATGATCTCCGCTCTGCAGCAGAAAAGTGGGCGTGGCCGAGAGCGCTGGCAGGTGGCAGAGAGCAGTTGGAGGCAGAGCATGACATTCTGTGCTCTTTTAGAGCGAATCTATCTATCTATCTATCTATCTATCTATCTATCTATCTATCTATCTATCTATCTATCTATCTATCTATCTATCTATCTATCTATCTATCTATCTATCTAT
>NC_056500.1:35381080-35389872 GCF_014905685.2 Nematolebias whitei
ATATATATATATATATATATATATATATATATATGTGTGTGTATATATACAGTGCCTTGTGAAAGTATCCGGCCCCCTTGAACTTTTCAACCTTTTGCCACATTTCAGCAGGCATAACATAAACACATAAACATAAAGATATAAAATTTCAATTGTTTGTGAAGAATCAACAACAAATGGGACACAATCCTGAAGTGGAATGAAATTTATTGGAGGTGTCAAAATTTTTTAACAAATAAAAAACTGAAAAGTTGGGCGTGCAATATTATTCGGCCCCCTTGTGTTAATACTTTGTAGCGCAGCCTTTTGCTGCATTTGCAGCTGCAAGTTCTATTTCGTATAGGCTTGGCCCTTTAAGAGCTGTCGCTTAGTGGGTTTTCTCCCGTCATGTGAAGCATTGCACTGAAAAATTTAGTCCACGCCCACCTGCTGTGTTGGCCCCACCCGGTCCCTATAAATTACATTAAGAGCGGGTAATCGGCTCCCATTTTTTTTCAGCAAGCTAGTAGCACTGTCAGAAGAACGAAGAAGGAAAGTTGTCTAGCTTGACCAGCAAACAACACGTTACGCTGCTGGCGTACAACGTTCAAGAGGCTGGAGGAGATGTAGCGCTCCCTCTGCAAGGCAGCTGACGTCATTCTCAACCTGTGCGCCTCTTTGTTGTCTGCCGGTCTCGCATTGCAGCCGGAGGATGAGGTTTTCCAGAGGTCCACCTGGCCCGTCACTCCACCTCCCTCTCGGAGGAGCTGCAGAAAGCTTTTTTGTTGGAGGGCCTCCCATCAACAAGGGACCATTTTCAAGATGTTCCACGGCTGCACAGCGTCTCCCCGCTCCACTACGTCCAGGGGTTCCCGACGGAGAGGAAAACACAGGGTTTTTACGCACGTTACTTCCTGGTTCCAAACGGACCGGAGAAACGAGACCGATTTGGACCTGTCAGTTTTTCAACAAGGTGATCGTGGGCAGACCGCTTCACATGTCGGCATAGGCTCAGGTGTTGACGTCACACCTGCTAATTCTGGGCTTCGCCATAAAATTGGGAAAAGCTCAATTCTCCCGGCCCAAACGATTGTTATCTGGGAGTGGGGCTAAACTCGACCACCATGATGTCTCGTTTATTTGTTAATCACAGATGAGAATCGACTCTCTAAGAGTCCAGCTCTGCCACATAAGACCTGGCAGAGTAGTAACAGCTATTTTCCATCATAAAGCTGTTAGGAACGATGTTGTCAGCTCACACAGTGGCCCTGCTGGGTTTACTACACATGAGATGCCTCCAGAGATGGTTTGCTCGTCTGTGCATGGATCTGGTGAGGCAAAAGAGACAAACGATCACTGTTCCTTCCTCCATGAGAACAGATCTCCGACACTGAGAACCCCCCTGGTTTTGTCGGAGGGAGTCCCCGTCAGCAGACCCACGTCACACGTGTCAGTCTTCACAGACACGTCGGTGACAGGTTGGGGGGGTGACATGCCTTTCTCGAGCTGTAGGGGCGCTGTGGCCTTTCTCACAACAGCTCATATAAACGTTCTGGAATGTCGCACAGTTCTGAATGTGATTCAACACTTTGCTCCTGTGCTACAGAATCAACATGTTTTGATTCACACAGACAACAAGGTTACTGCTGCTTACATAAACCGGCAGGGGGTTGTGCGCTCAGCCCAAATGTTACACATTGCAAGAAAACTACTGTGTTGGGCACACCAAAATCTGCTCTCCATCAGAGCAGTGTACATCCCCGGTGTCCTGAACAAGGGGCAGATGTGATGTCCTGGGGCGGTCCACGTCATGGGGAGTGGACCCTCCACTTCGGTCTGATGGCCCAGACGTGGCAGAAATTTGGCAAGCGGCCGTGGACCTGTTTGTGACACGAGAAAACGCTCAGTGTCAACTATGGTTTTCAATGAGCCCGCGAGACGAACCACCGCTGGGGGTGGACGTGTGCGCTCACAGCCCATGGCCCAAAACGCTTCTTTACGCGTTCCCCCCACCTCCTCTGATATTACGGTTTCTGAACCGAGTTCATGAGGAGGGATTGACAGCTCTCCTGGTGGCTCCCGAGCGCGTGAACGAACCATGATTCCCGGTTCTATGACGCCTGTTATCGGGGCGCCCATGGAAACTGCCTTTTGACTATTGTTACCAATCAGTTCATTTGATTAACAATCAGCTCACTTGTTATTATTAATCTGTTCATATTGTTCAGCTGTGAATCTGTTGATTCATGGCCCCTTTTCAGTATCTTCCTTTCCCCGTTGAAAGTTTCCGGGGTATTCATGCATTCAGAACACATAGCTACACAGCATGCGTCTGTGCATGGTACGCATAATTACGCAATGAGTAATTACGCACATGGAGAGCTGAGTGACAAGATGTCTTTTGGGCAAGCTGCCGCTTCGTATGGTGTTCGAATGGACCGAGTGAGGCGAGGACCACATCTGCTTCGCCCTTAACCCACTAAGTGACAGCTCTTAAAGGGCGAAGCCTATACGAAATAGAACAATGGTTACGTACTGTAACCCCAGATTCTATGAGTAAAGGCGTAGCCCTTTAAGCATCGGGCCTCACTGGCTCCTAAATGGCTGAAGAAAAGCTATTTGGGAGCCGATTACCCACTCTTAACGTAATTTATACGGACCGGGTGGGGCCCACACAGCAGGTGGGTGTGGACTAAATTTTTCAGTGCAATGCTTCACATGACGGGATAAACCCACTAAGCGACATCTCTTAAAGGGCCAAGCCTATATTCATAGAATCTGGGGTTACAGTACGTAACCAACGTCTCTTGTGGTATGTCTCTATCAGTTTTGCTCATGGAGACACTGAAATTCTTGCAAAGCAGCTCGAGCTCATTGAGGTTGGATGGAGAGCGTTTGTGAACAGCAGTCTTCAGCTCTTTCCACAGAATCTCGATTGGATTCAGGTCTGGACTTTGACTTGGCCCTTCCAACACCTGGATACGTTTATTTGTGAACCATTCCACTGTAGATTTGTCTTTATGTTTTGGGTCATTGTCTTGTTGGAAGATAAATCTCCATCCCAGTCTCAGGTCTCTTGCAGACTCAAACAGGTTTTCTTCCAGAATGGTCCTGTATTTGGGCCCATCCATCTTCCCATCAATTCTGACCATCTTCCCTGTCCCTGCTGACGAAAAGCAGGCCCAAACCATGATGCTGCCACCACTATGTTTGACAGTGGGGATGGTGTGTTCAGTGTGATGAGCTGTGTTGCTTTTACGCCAAACATATCGTTTTGCATTGTGGCCAAACAGTTGGATTTTGGTTTCATTTACCATACCATACCATACCAATTTATTTATAAAGCACTTTAAACAGTGACAAAGCACACCAAAGTGCTGTACAGGGACAAACAGAGCAAGCACATAGCAACAGATTACATAACAGGACACCAAAAAGTAGAAACCGACAAAAACAATAATGGATAACAACAACAACCGCAACATGACTAACACAGTGTGATGCACACAGACTCAGCACAGATCACACAGTGCTGAAAGCCAGGGAATAGAAGTGTGTTTTTAAGCGAGATTTAAAAATTGTGAGGGAGGGGGCCTGTCTAACGAGCAGAGGTAACTCATTCCAAAGTCTTGGGCCTGCTACAGAGAAGGTCCTGTCGCCTCTGTGCTTGAGACGGGTTCCTGGGACTGTGAGGAGCAACTGGTCTGCTGATCTGAGAGAACGTGGTGGGACATACGGCTGGAGAAGATCAGTAAGATAGGAGGGGGCAGAGCTGTTTAGTGATTTATAGACATACAAGAGTATTTTGAATTTGATTCGAAGGTGAACCGGAAACCAGTGCAGTGAGGCCAAAACAGGTGTAATGTGCTCCCTTTTGCTTGTGCTGGTCAAAAACCGGGCTGCTGCATTTTGGACCAGTTGGAGTCTAGCTATGGAGGTCTGACTGATACCAAAAAGGAGTGAGTTGCAATAGTCAAGCCTGGATGTAATGAATGCATGAATTACTGTCTCCAGGTTATTTTTGGACAATATGGGCTTCAGCTTAGACAGTCGCCTCAGCTGGAAAAAGCAGGATTTAACAATCATATTTACATGATTGTTGAGTTTCAGAGAAGGGTCAAGTATCACTCCTAGATTAGTGACTCTTTGTTTCACTAACGGTGACAGAACGGATAGGTCGATGCAGTGGTTGGTGATTGTGTCATTGGGAGGAAACAGCATAACTTCAGATTTCTTCTCGTTGAAACTCAAGAAATTTAAAGCCATCCAATCTCTGATGTCAGCCAGGCAGTCCAGTAACGGTTGAATAGAGCGAGTACCGTTGAGTCTGAGGGGGAAGTAGATTTGGCAGTCGTCTGCGTAGAAATGAAAAGGTATGTTATGTTTCCTGAAAATAGCACCTAGTGGCAGCAGGTATAAAGAAAATAAAAGAGGACCAAGGATGGACCCTTGCGGTACCCCCCATTTAAGCGCTGCCGAGGCTGAACTAAAATCTTTGATGGAGACACAAAAGGACCTGTCAGCGAGGTAAGATCTAAACCATTCGAGGGCTGACCCAGTGATGCCCACCCACTGCTCTAACCTCGCAATGAGGATCTCGTGGTCGATTGTATCAAAGGCAGATGTGAGGTCCAGTAAGAGAAGGAGCACAGAATCACCAGCGTCTGTGAATAGGAGAATGTCGTTAAAAACCTTGAGTAGAGCAGTTTCAGTGCTGTGGAGAGGTTTAAAGCCAGACTGGAATAGCTCTAAGATGGCATTATCCTCTAGAAAGCATTTCAGCTGGGACTCCACTATTTTTTCCAGCAGTTTAGCGACAAATGGGAGTCTGGAGACAGGCCGGAAGTTGGACATGACTGAGGGGTCAAGGCTAGGTTTTTTCAGGAGAGGTTGGACAGCAGTATGTTTAAAAGTTATTGGCACCACACCTGAGGCTAAGCTGCTGTTCACAATGCCAAGAACAGGAGGGCCCAGAACAGGAAGAAGCTCCTTAAGGAGTCGAGGGGGGACAACGTCAAAAGGGGAGCCAGATGGCTTCATGCCGCACATGACCTGCTCCAGGGAAGACAGAGAGATGGGCTTGAAGTGGTCCAGAACAGCAACACAATGAGATGGGATGGACGGATCATGAGCAGGTGGAGAAATGAGTGCCCGGGTGTTTGCAACTTTTTCAGAAAAGAAATGGAGGAAGTTTTCACACAGCTCAGTTGAGGCTTCTAGAGATGAAGGTTCACTGAGGTGTAGAACTGAGTTCAGGGTGGAAAAAAGGGCTTGGGGGTTGTGGGAGTTTGAGGCAATTATTGCAGAAAAGAACTTCGATTTGGCGGCTTTAACTGCCTTCTGATAATGACGCCAACTCTCCTTTAGGGTTTGAAAAGAAACCTGCAGCCTGTCTTTCCTCCACCTGCGTTCTGCTCTCCTACACTGCTGTCTAACGGCTTGAGTGACGTCATTAAGTCATGGTTCTGATAAAAGTTTTGTTTTCCTGGTTTTAACGGGAGCAACACGGTCCAGAATATTTAAGCAAACAGAGTTAAGCTGGGAGGTTAGCTCCTCGGTGGAGAGAGACACTGAGAGCTGATCGATCCTCTCAGAGCTAAAAGCATCAGTAAAACGTGCAGCAGTGAAACGGTTGATGGCGCGTGAAGTACGAGCAGAATCACATGACTTAGCAATAGGACAAGGCGGGATGATATCAAACAAGACAGGCATGTGGTCTGAGAGAACGTTGTCGCCGATTACCAAATTACAAACAGAGACATCACGTGTTAAAATGAGATCCAGAGTGTGACCGTGTTGTTGGGTGGGAGCATTTACATGTTGAATTAAATTAAATGAGTCCAACAAATCAAGGAAGTCCTTCACTAACGGCTTCTCCTGACAACAGACGTGAATGTTAAAGTCACCAACGATAATAAAGTGATCATATCTTGGTGTGATGTAAGCCAGAAAATCAGAGAATTCACTTATGAAGTCCTTGGAACGAGGGCGGCGATAAACAATCGCACACAGAACGGGCGGGGAATGTCCGAGTTCAAAAGCACTCAGCTCAAAACTGGAGCAGGACATGAGGGTGGACAACTGTTTACAGGAAAAGTTTGATTTAAATACAGTTAATATTCCACCACCCCGCCGACCTGATGGCCGCGGGGCATTAAAACACAGACAGTCCGGAGGTAAAAGTTCCACCAAGGCGCTTGAATCACCCAAAGGCAACCAGGATTCAGTGAGAAAAAGAAAATCTATTTGACCAGAGCACCTTCTTCCACATGTTTGGTGTGTCTCCCAGGTGCTTGTGACAAACTTTAAACAACACTTTTTATGGATATCTTTGAGAAATGGCTTTCTTCTTGCCACTCTTCCACAAAGGCCAGATTTGTGCAGTGTACAACTGATTGTTGTCCTATGGACAGACTCTCCCACCTCAGCTGTAGATCTCTGCAGTTCATCCAGAGTGATCATGGGCCTCTTGGCTGCATCTCTGATCAGTCTTCTCCTTGTTCGAGATGAAAGTTTAGAGGGACGGCCGGGTCTTGGTAGATTTGCAGTGGTCTGATACTCCTTCCATTTCAATATGATTGTTTGCACATTGCTCCTTGGGATGTTTACAGCTTGGGAAATCTTTTTGTATCCAAATCCAGCTTTAAACTTCTCCACAACAGTATCTCGAACCTGCCTGGTGTGTTCCTTGGTCTTCATGATGCTCTCTGCGCTTTGAACAGAACCCTGAGACTATCACAGAGCAGGTGCATTTATACAGAGACTTGATTACACACAGGTGGATTCTATTTATCATCATCAGTCATTTGGGACAACATTGGATCATTCATAGATCCTCACTGAACTTCTGGAGTGAGTTTGCTGCACTCAAAGTGAAGGGGCCCAATAATATTGCACACCCCACTTTTCAGTTTTTTATTTGTTCAAAAAGTTTGACACATCCAATAAATTTCATTCTACTTCACGATTGTGTCCCAGTTGTGGTTGATTCTTCACAAAAAATTATAATTTTATATCTTTATTTTTGAAACCTGAAATGTGGCAAAAGGTTGAAAAGTTCAAGGGGGCCGAATACTTTCGCAAGTCACTGTAATTCACTTTAAAAATGTATTTCAGTAAAAAAAATAAAACAAATACAGTGGTTGATGAGGTTTTTGTGAAATGGTTTATTAGCAATGATTGTATAGTTTAACTAGCAATATTTGGGGCCACAGTTCTCTGCAACGTTTATTTTGTTCGTTAAATGCTAAAAAGTTTGAGAACCACTTATTTTCTTGAAAACATGTGTTTTATAAACTACCTTCATTTTCAAGTTGATTGAATTTCAAGAGTTTATTTGAGCGTCTGTGTCTGTCCTGCATTTTACCAGCCAGCTGAGTCTTTTTTAGCACATGGACATTTCTGTACATTTACTTTGAAGAAGTCCGTTCTTCATAATAATGGATTTGATGTGGTTATGTGTTTCAGCACGTTGACATGTCAGGCTCAAACTAAGTTTATTTATCATCCGGAGAGCTAACTGACCTCGACTCGACCGCTCCTAAAAAAAGCAAACTGCAGCAGCTGCTGTCTTATGTAAATGTTTTCAAAGTGGTCATTATTCAGCCTCTACAAAAAAAAAAAAAAACATGCAGTGAGAGTTATTTATTATGTTTCCAAAAGTAAATCCTTAATGCTCACTTTGCGTACACAGTTTCATCTTTTTTTTTCTAGAGTGATTGGTACAAAACTGAACTCTTTTTTTAATTTTTTTTATAGAAACATTTCGAGGCTCAGTATGTTTTTTCAGCTACATCACATTCTGATAAAACTGGCTGCTGCTCAGAGCTCTAAATCATTTCTGCTTATTTTAGCCAAACGTTATCAGTCCGAGCCTCATTTGGCTTTCTGACAGATATTTTGTCAGATGATAATAATCAATGCTCTCTGTGCTTGGCCTGGTACCTGTAGTAGATCTAAACCTGATTAATCTCGACATGTTGAACTGTGAAAGTTTGAAACCACAAAATCACTTCAAAGCTCTCTTTTTAAAAGGTTCATTGACTGTGTGCACATACTGGCTTTAACATGGTGTTATTTCTCTATTCTGCTAAAGGTTGTTTGTGACACACGAAAACTCCTAATTTATGTACCTGAAACATTTGTGTTTATTACATTTTTCACCTAAGAGGGTTTCCATTATTTTACCGGAGTAATGCATTCTGGGGCATTGACTTACCTTGGTTGTAGTGGAGCCTAAAACACAAGTCAAGGCTAAAACGTTATAACCTGTGACAATAAAGTTATATTTTGTATAAGTTCTTATGCACAGTATATGGGTCAGAATGATCAATTATATCAACTTGTGATGTTTAAATTATTAGCTCTGAACTTTATGTCATATATAATAGCTTAGGGGCTAAAGTTATAAATATTAGCTCTGGAGCTAACATCATATATATTTGCTCTGGACCTAATGTCATATACATTAGCTCAGGAGCTAACATCATATATATATATTAGCTCTGGACCTAATGTCATATACATTAGCTCTGGACCTAATGTCATATACATTAGCTCAGGCTCAAATGTCATATATATTAGCTCAGGATATAATGTCATATATATTAAGTCAGAACCTAATATCATTTATATTAGCTCAGGACCTAATATCATATATATTAACTCAGGAGCTAACATCATAAATATTAGCTCAGGAGCTAATGTCATATGTATTAGCTAATATATTAGCTCAGGAGCTAATGTCATAAATGTTAACTCAGGACTTAATGTCATATATATTAACTCAGGAGCTACGTCATAAATATTAGCTT
>NC_056500.1:35389882-35394930 GCF_014905685.2 Nematolebias whitei
TAACTCAGGACTCAGGAGCTACATCATAAATATTAGCTTATATACTATCTCGGGAGCTAACATCATATATATTAGCTCAGGAGTTAACGTCATATATATTAGCTCAGGAGCTAACGTCATAGCTCAGGATCTAACATACATTATCTCTGGACCTAATGTCATATGCTTAGCTTAGGAGCTAACATCATATTAGCTCAGGAGTTAACGTCATTTATTAGCTCTGGAGTTAATGTCATATTTATTAGCTCTGGAGCTAACGTAGAAGATGACTAATTTCTCCGTTCTCCTCTCTGTCAACGCTCCGGTTCAAATTAAAGGGCTGAGCATCAGATAATGTCCAAAATTAACCTTCAAGCTGAATGGAGCTCTCACTGGAGCATCCTGTCTACATCATTTACCCAGAATGCATTGCGGTGTAAATAAATTGGCAACGTGTGTGTGTCAATATATATATTTAAATTATGAAAACTAAAGAGCCTATACTATTTTTATGATCTCTTCTTTATAGCTGAAGTCATTGTTTATCAACTAAGGTCTATTGTTCCAACTACTCCTTTAAATTCTGCTGTAATCAGGACTTAAACTGCTGCTGAGTTTGAGTTCAATTTTTAAAAAAAGTTTCATTATGTCAAAACAAGAAACTGTGTTTTATGATAAACACACACACCTATATATATATATATATATATATATATATATATATATATATATATATATATATATATATATATACATATATATATATATATATATATATATCCCCCTTAAGAAAAGCCACCAATTGTCTGAGCCATTTTCTGCTGCTGCCGGCAGGTTTTCTGCAGCTCAGGAATAACCCTGTTTTTCTGCTTTCAGGAGGGAGGCTCAGCTCGATATCGAGGGTCAGTTTCTTGTTCGAATCATTTATGAAGACGCCAAAACATACGACCTTGTTGCTGCTGCAAGTAAAGTCCTGAGTGAGTGACAAAACATGTTTCAGGTGCTGTACAGACAGCTAGTGACTGAAAGAAAGGCAAACTGCAGTGTGTGTCAGATCACGTGGTTCATTGTTTGTAAATGTGTTTGTCTCCTTGTTTTCTGTATTCCAGAGGTCGATGCAGGAGAAATCTTGCAGATGTTTGGAAAAATGTTTTTTGAATTTTGTCAAGAGTCAGGATATGACACCATACTGCGTGTGCTGGGCTCAAATGTCCGTGAATTCCTGCAGGTAAGCCTTTTTCCTTTTAATGTTCCTTTAATGTTGGACCTTTTAAAACAATTGACTGCTGTCGTACAAGATATTCTTAAACATGTTTCAGTGTGAAAAATATCCTGTTTCTTCCATCTCATGTTTAAATTGTCCCTCACCAGGTTTGTATCAAATGAGCTGTACATCGTTATTACTTAATCCCTCAATCCAGCCGTTAACTCACTTTCTTTGTGATTCGTTGTTATGTTTTAAACCTTTATCGTGAATTCGCAGAACCTGGATGCTCTCCACGATCACCTGGGCACCATCTATCCCGGGATGAGGGCTCCGTCGTTTCGCTGCACCGATGCTGAGAAAGGAAACAACCTGATCCTTCACTACTACTCCGAGCGGGAAGGCCTGCAGGATATTGTGATTGGCATCATTAAAACTGTTGCTCAACAGATCCACGGAACGGAGATAGAGATGAAGGTCAGCCTCGTTGTTTTCCTCCCTGTTTGTGCGCAGCGCTAACGCTTCCCTCCGCTGCTGCTGATGAACGAGCGCAGCTGTAAGCCCCTCTCTCATTTATCTTGCAACACTCAACGAAGCCTCGAAGTATCTGGGATGCTTTGTATCAGAATGTGACAGTTCATGTTTCAGAACATAATCTAAGAGGTTATGATGTGGAGATTAAACCACAGATTTTCTGAAAACCACAAACAGAAACAGAGATAAACGCAGCTCCGTTTGGGCTAATGTCTGTGAGTCAGAGGATATTTTTAGATCTAAGTTATGGGGTCTCTGGCTGGAGACTGGCAACCCGTTCAGAGTTATTCTCCCTCCTCACTTCTACTTTATTTAACTGTTGCTCAGTGAAGTAGACAAAACCTGCAGGTTTACAAGAGTTTGTACCCAATCTGGCTAATCAGATTTGGACTAAACCAGAATAAGTTATTATCTCTGTTAAATTCTCTCATTATTAATCATATTTATTGTTTATTCAAGTTTCAAATCACACCAAACAACTAACATCAATCACTGCAGCTTGTTATTCTCCTCAAATACCTAAAGTGTTTGGAAGGACCAACCGTGACATTTTCTCTCAAACCTAATCATGCTGCTCAGACAGAATGAAAATGTTCAACAGTTGTGTGTGTGTGTGTGTGTTGAAAGTACAGAAAATGGCAGACGCTCCAAATGTGACACCCAATTTTCTGAAAATATTAGCCACTGTTGCTGTGGCAACAGGGAGCAGCGACAGCAGCTTGACGTCAGCATGCCTTATGCTCATAAACCCACAGATTGCCATTTATTACCGTCCTAATTCAATACAGCAAACACAGGATTAATAATTTCATTATCAGGTTATTAATGATAACAGAGTGGGCTTTGGATGTTTAATCAGGACTGTCTGGTCGGGGATAGTTGAAGCTTTTTGTTCATAAGTTTCAGTTCATTTTGTTTGTTTTTATGGCTCTAAAAATACGATTCAATCAATGACTTGATGCAGATGATCCAGCCTAAGAGCGAGGAGTGTGACCACATCAAGTTCCTGATCGAAGAGAAGGACTCGGAGGAGGAGGCCTTCTATGAAGATCTCGATGGCTTCGAGGAGAACGGCACTCAGGAGACCCGCATCAGCCCGTACACGTTCTGCAAGGCCTTCCCGTTCCACCTCATGTTCGATAAAGACCTCATGCTCACTCAGTGTGGGAACGCCATTTACAGAGTCCTGCCACTGGTGCGCTGCTCCAAAACCAGCAATCAGATATTTATTATAATAAATAAGAGTTCTGTGGTAAAATGTTTCCTATTTCTCTTTGTTTTGTATGGCAGCTTCAGCCTGGTTCCTGTATCCTCCCGTCAGTGTTTTCTTTGGTCCGGCCTCACATCGACTTCAGTTTTCACGGCATCCTGTCCCACATCAATACGGTTTTTGTTCTGCGGAGCAAGGTAGAGATCACCGTGAACTTTGTGTCTGCCTCAGACTGGTTCAAGAAGCAAAATCCACAAATTATTCAGCTAAAAAACAGAAAAATACATTTAAGTCATAGTGATTCAAATATAATTTGATTTAGCTGTTTATACACCTAGTTCATGGCCTCCTGTTGGGTTTTCTAAGCTGAATATATTATTTTGGTTGTTCACTGCTGAAAGGTGTCTCTAGTGTTAGCAAAATATCATGGATTTTAATGAGACACCCTGACCTTAACCGTTGGACGAACAGCTGATTAACTTTTGAAGACATCACATTAATCAGAATCAGAATAAACTTTATTGGAATTGCACCGAGGTACAACGCGAATATGTACGTACAGTCGTCCTAAAGATGGGCAGAGTGCACGAAGCTGCAACTGTAGAAAGCGCGGCCATTTTTATCCTTATCAGATAATAATCTTAGATAGGAAAAGGGGTAGAAACATGAGGGTAGATAGTGGCATTACAAAAAAAGATCTTTCACATCTTGTCTATCAGGACACGATTTGAGACATAAAAAAACTCTACCAGCAGCACAATTAAAACATGATTACACTTGCATTTGACATCAAGGTGTTGAGATTTGTCCATGAGTGTTTTTTTCAGATCAACCACAGTTTCTGAAGATGTTGTTTCAGCAGACAGTTCTGATGAGCTTGCACAGAAAGTTCTCGGGGGGGGGGGTAGATTTTTTGTCCTTGGGTACTCATGTCCCAGGTGAAATTGATAGTCGGCCTGTCTCCGAGGCCGTCGGGAGTCAGATTTAGATAAACTTGATTTTTGTTTTACTTCAGGCAGAGATTACTTTTTTCTTCAGCCTTGAGTCCATCTGGGCATTCTGGTTCCGAAAATGCCTAATTGTGGGATTCCATTCCACTGATCCATGCTGTGAGTCTCCCTCAAGGTCGAACACACCATGCTGACGAGTCCCAGAAGCCGCAGGTGACCTGCGATTCTCAATCGCCTCCACCTTATGGTTAAGCTCGTAAACCAGACGATTTAAAGTTCCCACAGCGAGGACTAGACCTTCACACTGACTCGGAAGCTTTTCCATGGCCAAAACTGCTCCCGCTGTCTTCTTCAAAAGTCGATAAAACAGAGCCCCGCCAATGCCAAAAAGCAGAGACCCTACTATCATAAGTCCAAATATGTAAACGTCTTCAACATCCTCCTGAGACAGGACTGAGAGGCACATCATCTGCCACACTCCCCAGGAATCCATGACGTACCCCACAGTGTGAGTCTCAGCTGGATACGCCGGTTCCCCAGGACCTTGTCGCTTTGATGAAAAAATCTTATCAATAGAGTTGAATGCCCACAATACCAAATCCATAATCTTCTTAATTTTTGTTCGGGAGATGAGACCCAGGCGCTTCAGACACACAGAGAGCAGAGCAGGAAGAAGGAAAAACGGGGGAGGAAAAAAAAAAACGCTGACCCTCAGAGCAACTGACCTTAGAAAACCCAGATGTGGCTGAAACTCAGTGAGTTTTCCAGAAACTGAGCTAATATTTAGTGTGGTAGTAGCTGAGAGTCATCCTGAGACATAGAGCCGATGATCATAATATTTTTTCAATTTGACCAACATGGCTGTACTTTCTATTCTCATCATCAGATGAGATCCATCCATATACAGTGCCTTGCGAAAGTATTCGGCCCCCTTGAACTTTTCAACCTTTTGCCACATTTCAGGCTTCAAACATAAAGATGTAAAATTTTAATTTTTTGTAAAGAATCAACAACAAGTGGGACACAATCGTGAAGTGGAATGAAATGTATTGGATGTGTTAAACTTTTTTAACAAATAAAAAACTGAAAAGTGAGGCGTGCAATATTATTCGCCCCCCCTTGCATTAATACTTTGTAGCGCCGCCTTTTGCTGCAGTTCCAGCTGCAAGTC
>NC_056500.1:35399930-35400952 GCF_014905685.2 Nematolebias whitei
CTGGGTGGAGTTTGCATGTTCTCTCCGTGCATGCGTGGGTTTTCTCCGGGTACTCCGGTTTCCTCCCACAGTCCAAAAACATGCATGTTAGGCTGATTGGTAACTCTAAATTGTCCCTAGGTGTGAGTGAGAGAGTGAATGGTTGTTTGTCTCGTTTGTCTCTATGTGTCCCTGTGATGGACTTGCGACCCGTCCAGGGTGTACCCCGCCCCTCGCACAGTGATTGCTGGACATGGGCACCAGCGACCCCCGTGACCCAAAATGGAATAAGCGGGTAAAGAAAATGGATGGATGGATGGATGAATCTTACATATCTATGAAGATGGCAGCACAGTGGTGCAGTTGGTAGAGCTGCTGCCTCTCAGTGACAAGGTTGCCATTTCAAATCCTGGCCGGGGGCCTTTCTGGGTGGAGTTTTCATGTTCTCTCTGTGCATGCGTGGGTTTTCTCGGGGTACTCCAGTTTCCTCCCACAGACCAAAAACATGCATGTTAGGCTGACTGGTAACTCTAAATTTGTCTCTAGGTGTGAGTGAGAGAGTGAATGGTTGTTTGTCTCATTTGTCTCCATGTGTCCCTGTGATGGACTGGAGATTGCCCAGGTTGTCCCCAGCCTCTCACACAGTGACTGCTGGACATGGGCACCAGTGACCCCTGCAACCAGAAAAGGAAGAAGCGAGTAAAGTTAATGGATCAGAGTCAGAGATTCTTTATTGTCGTTCGCACCACATGTGGTACATGTGGTGGAGCAAAATTATGTACACACGGTCCCAGTTACATCCAACAATAAAATGTAAAAGAAAAACAGTAATAAGATCCAAGATATGAACAAAGAAAAACATCAACTATAAATACACTAAGCACTCATAACATAAAAACATTGCGTCGAACAGCAGCATGAACATGAGTCTGTTTGAGCAGATGAGCACGCATGAACACATCAATATGAAACAGTTCAGCAGCAACATGAAACAGTTCAGCAGCAACATGAAACAGATCAGCAGCAACATGAAACAGATCAGC
>NC_056500.1:35400962-35408082 GCF_014905685.2 Nematolebias whitei
TCAGCAGCAACATGAAACAGATCAGCAGCAACATGAAACAGATCAGCAGCAACATGATGTGATTTTTCACAGTGATTATTCTAGTTAGAGATTCATGATTCTAACAGCCTCAAGGTAGAAGCTGTTCCTCAGTCTAGTGGTTCTACACTTAATGCTCCTCAACCTCCTTCCTGAGGGGAGCAGGGCAAAAAGTGTGTGTGCTGGGTGAGTGGGCTCCTTCATGATGCAGGTGGCCCTCTTCCTGCATCTGGAGATGTAGATGTCTGTGATGGTGGGGAGGCTGACTCCAACAGACTTCTGTGCAGCCTTCACCTCTCTTTTCTTTCTGCAGCTGTACAGCCTCCATACCACACTTTGATGCTGGATGGATGGATCTATGAAGATAAAATATCTAAATAAATATATAAATATCTTACACATATATGGAGATAAATCAGTCTCTACACTAGTCACAAGATCCGCAAAATGCATCATCTGTTTTTAAAATGCACACATTTCACTTTGCACAAGCAGGAATATTCTGTTCTTACAAATCATTAAATACACGTGCACAAATAACCTGCTGTGCACGGATCAGCTGCCTGCGAACGTGACTTTAGAGACGTTCTTACCTCCAGGTTCACAAACATGATGCTGCGTTCAAGGCTGGTAAAAAGCTGGGACATCTGAGCCTCAGCAGATTTACTGACGTACTGGGAAAAGCTTGATCCAATAATATTAAAACAAAAACACTTATGTTACTGGATTCTACAGGAGGTGATTTGTGCACGTGTATTTGACCATTTGTACTTGCAGACTATTCCTACTTGTGCAAATTGAAATGTGCATTTGAAAAACTGTTGATGCAATTGTGGCTCTTGTGTGACTACTTTTGAGCTCCGTACAAATGTGTAAGAAGAAAATACTCCTCATCCTTTGAACCGAAGAGTTCTGATTTCAAAGTCAACTTTATTGTCAAAACTGCAATATGTACAGGTCATACACAGGATTGAAATTACATTACTCTCAGACCCCTGCTGCAACAATAACCATTAAGCATTAAAACATTTAATAAACATTAGCATAAAATGAAATAACAAAAGTATGATACTGTCCTAAACTGTAGTATAACAATATAATATACTGTATATATATAAGAAAAAGTATATCTAAAAAATAAAATGAAGGTCTGAGTATAAACAATTCTACAAACAAATCAAGAGCAAACTCGACTCTGAGCTTTTGACAGCAGCCTCAGAAACAGAAGCAAGCTGTCTGTCTGCAGCTTTACAGTTTTCTGCCACGTTTGCAAGAGAAGTGAGAACAGCTGCCTCGTACGTGGACTTTCAGGTAGCAAAGGTGCTGAAACACTTTGAGGACGTGGATCAACTCTGACAAGGCATTCAGTTCTAACCTAAGGATTTATTTGGCCTTAAATAATGCAAAGCCAGTTCACGAGGTTGCATATTAAAAATAAAGAAGCTAAACTTGGTATAATAGGGCTCTTAAATATTGATAAGGTCACAGATATTTTTAGAAGCAGCAAGACTTTCAGTTACGATGCTAACGCAGAAGAAAGTAGGATTTAGAGAGCAGCTGAAATGAACGTGTAGAAGCTCCCAGGAAGCAGGAGCATATTTATGTGACCAGTCAGTAAAATACTGATGGTGATTTGCAGAAAAGACAAACTGGCCTGTTTGTAACAGTTTTGAACACATTTTGGAAAGAAAAACGGACCAAAGCACAGGAAACATTAAAATGTAGCTAAAAGTTCAGTTTGTGTTAGTCTCATGGAACAGCGGCGTCCAGTGAAAGGAGCTTAAACAGTTTGACCCTCCGCTCCGTTAGCTGCAGCACGTTAAGCTCAAAATGGATCTTTTTATTTTTTTTACACACATGAAACCTAAAATGATTTTCTCCAGAGAGCAGTTGCCAGTTCTGAAGGGGCTTTAGAGAAGAACACCCAGCGTGATGAAATATTCACTCGAGCGCTGTGTTGGTGACAGGAGGGCCTGCTGGACGTGGAGACGGTGGAGAACGAGGACGAGCTGACGGGGGTGGAGATCAGCTGTCTCAGGCTGAAAGGACAGATGATTTATCTGCCCGAGGCGGAGAACATCCTTTTCCTCTGCTCTCCCAGGTAAGCTCAGCGTGTTTTTTTACTGAATGTGCACGCCCTATTAAACAAAAAGCAGAGAGATCACCTGCAAATGTTCTCTCTGATGTTGTGCTTTAACATCTTTCTCCTTACTGGAAACCCGTTTAAGATAAATAAATTGTAAAGTTCAGACTCCATTTTGAGGAATTGTAGTAAAAACAGCTTTTTATTGGTGTCCAATTTTAGAAGCAGCCTATTAAATGTAGTCTACTTTTTACTTATGTTGTTTTTATGATTTCACCGCACTATAACATTTATCCTAACGAGGCTAGATAAACTCACTGGGGTCCAGTTTGTTGATGAAACTCTGATTAAAGTATATTTTACCATTAAAATTAAATCCTGAACCTTTAAAAGATGTTTCAACACTGAAGCTCCTTTTAGACATTTACCGTCTCTGTGTCATGCCTGAATTACTCACTTTATGGTTTTCTGTTGTAAAATCTTTACAAAGTTGCATCAATGCTTCAGTTTCAACAAATCGTGTCGTTTTTCGTGTGGAAGTCACATTTTTGGACAAACCTGCGCTGCAGATTTTATTAATCCAATCAATTCAAACAGTTTGGACTAATTTGTTGGTAAATATTAAAATAGTGCCACTGTCTGTGCTTTTATCTACAATATTGAGTTCTGTTGTCGTTTCTTAGAGTCTGAGCCACAGTGATAGGAATGAACTGATTCATCTCGTTTGATGGTGAAGCTTCTTTTGGTCGGTTTGTTTAAGATACAGCTGCTTGTGTAGGAGATGAACTTTAATGGATGTTGTGCTCAAATGACGACTCTGAATGGACTTGTGGAGTTTTTACCGTACCACTTTATTTGTAAAGCACTTAAAACAGCAGCAAGGCCAACCAAAGTGCTGTACAGCAGAAACAAAGAAGCAAAGCACACAGGGTAAAAACACAGATCCAAATGCAAAAAAGATCATAACTAAAAGGCTAACACTGTAGAATACAGACAGGATTATAAACGAGTTACACAGTGTCAAAATCGAGGGAATAAAAGTGTGTTTTAAAGCGAGAATTAAAAACAGTGAGGGAGGGAGCCTGCCTGACATGTAGTGGTAACTCATTCCACAGTCTTGGACCTGCAACAGAGAAGGCCCTGTCATCTCTGAGTTTGAGACGGATTCATGGAACCAATGGGAGCATCGGATCTGCTGACCTCAGAGAGCGCTGTGAGACATATGGCTGCAGCAGATCAGCGAGATAAGAGGGGGCAGGACTGTTCAGAGATTTGAAAAACATACAGAAGGATTTTGAACTGAATTCAAAAGTGAACCAGTGCAGGGAGGACAGAACTGGTGTAATGTGATCTCTTTTGCCTGTACCAGTTAAAAATCGGGCTACAGCATTTTGGACCGGTTGTAATCGTGCAATGGATTTTTGTCTCGTCTCACAGCAGTGAAACTGTGACAGGTGTTGAGAGAAATATTCTCACTTATGTAGTGAGTCACGTGAGGTACGTGTCACTTGTTGTATGACAAATATATGGATATATATTTATGCATACTTTTCACGAGTTCTTCATTTTTCTGACTGTAAATGCCGTGCATTGAATTTAACACAAATGCGAACGAGAGACGTTATTACCTTTGACCCATCAAATGAATGGAATCATTTATTTTCAAAATCAAAGTTTAACATCAAACATTTACATTAATTTGGCAAAATATGAAAATAATAACAGACAGTTTCACAGAAAATGAACTTCAAATCACTCGGCGGTGATTTGAGGACTTTGCTTCAGACATTTCTAAAAATATCTGTACTGATTTATGAGAGAGAAGAGTTTAAGATTAAATTGAGATTTATCTTACAGAGGAAATATGTGAGGGAATTTAATCTGTTTGACCAGAAGTTGCACGCTCCGTCCGATCTCAGCTTCTCACGGTACACTTGGTCAAAATAGAACCATCTACCTGTTGATGATGAATCAGCCTTGGAGTAGTTCCTTTCTGACTCGTTTCAGCGTCTCCGTCGAGAGCTACCAAACCTTCAGAAAGTCGTGCGTGGTTAGCTCAAAACAGAATTATAATCCCCAAAAAACCTCTGGATTCTTCATTGCTCTGAAGCTTTCAGAACCGACTGCACTCTCAATCTTGGAACTCTCACGTTCTCCAGAACTCTCAATCTTGGAACTCCATATCACTCTGAATCTCCATCTCCAACTAACATGAACTGAGAAGTTGCCACATTTTATTTGGGTCGACTTCCTGTTCAATTTAGAGCTTTCTGATTCGTGGAAGGACCAGAAAGAGGAGTGGTTTTGACGTAAGGTGTTTATCAACAGTCGAGGTCAGAGAATGAAATTTGTTTTCACATACAGAAAAGATTATTGCAGCAACAGCAGACTTCGTGGAGTCAACTCTTGGTAATCTTCTGAAAAAGTTTAAACATGACATTTTTCTCGGTAAACATTTTAGTTGACCGAAAACCAACCTTTCACATACTTACGACTTGACTCATTTCAGACAGAAAATCAAGGAATGCTTATTCAGGTGATTTCTTCTTGGAATGAGGAATAAAAATCATTACTTACTGTTTATGTAAAATAAAGATGAGTAGTTCTTTTCAACCTGTAAAGCATTGAGTGAACTAACACAATTTGATTATCAAAACATTTGTAAGACAGTAATGATTATAAAGAATTGTCTTTTCTGCTTGATTAATTCAAGAAAGAAAGTCATCAGATGGCCCACACTTATTCAGATCAATGAAAATAACAGTCTCTGTCCATCTGGTAGATTTGAGGTCATCTGGTTCACTACACTTACTCAAAAGGCGCCACACTCAACGACAGAAGATTTTTAACCGATCTTTACTTGCAAGGACAGATTTTCAGGACAACTTACACAGATATACAGGAAATACACACAGGTATACAAGAAGTATATACAGACATACAGGAAGTTCACACAGGTATACAGGAAGTACACACAGATATACAGGAAGTACACACAGGTATACAGGAAGTACACACAGGTATACAGGAAGTACACACAGGTATACAGGAAGTACACACAGGTATACAGGAAGTACACACAAAGACCAGTCACAAGAATCTACCACAGGCAGTGTGTGAAGTTTGGTTTTATACCTTCCGTTCAGCCGAGCTCACAGACTCGGAGGTGACCTTGAAGCAACAGCTGCATGCTGTAGCCTCACCCAGCCCCTCATCCAGCTCTCTCTGCTAACTCAAACATATGGTTCATGGGCAGAGTTAACATTCTCAGCTGTATCAGTTAAAAACATCCATAAACTTTGACCAAAAAATCCCTAACACAGTTCTTCAGATCAACACTCACAAATGGGTTTCTTCAGAGGTGCAGTTATACTTTTTGTCCCTGTCTGGGAGTGAAGAGGTGGAATTGAAAATACCCCCCACACACACCCACACAACACCACCACCCCCACCACTGGATAACATGAAAAATAAGCAAGGTGCCAACATCCGTTTTGGTGTGTGGCTGCATCTACATATGTCAAAGATACAAAGTGTTATATTGCCTTAAAGTATAGTTTCCTCAAACGAGTGGGGTGGCTGAAGATGAATCTATGGGGGCCAAAGGCTCCACCCCCCTCCACCCCCCCACCCCACCTCCACCCCCACCACCACTTCACCTGGTGGTGGATACAACGGCTCCCTCCTCTCCAGTATGTGTTACTCTGCACCTCCTCAGACAAGAGCAAAAAAACCCTGTTCTTCTCCACAGAGTAATTCTTACCCACTTGAATGTGTTGAACCAAAAACATTTAGGTTTACTTCATTCTATGTTCTGTTCCAGTCCATAAAAACTCATCTCTAAACTACAAACACTCACTGTTCACACCCCTCAGAGACGGGGGGGACATCTCCCTACTGCTTGTTATAGTTTGATTAATGAGACGTTAGTAAGTTTGTAAGGTTGATATTTGCAACATTGATCTGTTAATAACCACTGCAGGTCACTTGTCCTGATCATTCGATTGGTTCTGGGGGATCAAACCTGCTGCTGTTATAAAACTGACTCTGGGAGGACTTTGGTGTCACAGTCATCCTGACCTGATTGATGATTCGGGCCTGATCGAACAGTAAATGCTGTGTTCAGTCGGCCACGTACACAGACTGAAGCTGTGAGGAGAATAAATCCAGATGCTGAACATCACTTTAACAGACTGCTGCTGCTGCGACACACCTCGGGTCTAAGGTGGACAGACGAACCAACAAATGAATCTGTTTTAAATTAATCTGACCGGCAGCATTACTACAGTCACACTGAAGTGAACGAGCAGTGACACAGCTGACATTCACACAAGAGACTGCACTGTGTTTGTCACAGTTGTAGGAGGTGTGGGCTGCTTTCATGTTTATATCTGACTGTAGCTTAAGAGCCTGATCTTCACCTTGTGGTCTCATCTGTTCGGTCCCGTGGGTCTCCTCCATCTGCGCCGCGGTTAAATCACTTAGAAACATGTTCATGAACGTGTTGGACGATAAGGACATGCAGTGTGAGTCCATGAGGAGGGTGGAATGAGTAGCGTTCACACAAATCTCTACTATTACTAGGATGAATGGGACAGGAGTGTTTAAAAAGCTGTGATGTGATAATTGATGACAGCTGAAACTCCACACAAGGCTCAGTCCTGTTGTGCATAAATGATGCACTCGTTGTCTTCAGGGAGCAGTTCTTTAAATCATTAGGCAGGAACTTTTAAACCTGAAATCTTCCCCATCGTCAGTGGATTCTCCTCTTTCTTTGTTCTGAGCACTTTTCTATGAAACCTGACGACAAAGTCCAGCAGTACTGACCCTAAGCACTGCTCCGAGTCTGATAAATGTCCCTGCATGAGCTGTGATCAAACACTCAACAAAGTAGACAAAACTAAAGCTTCTGAAATTACTTTATTTCTAACGGCAGTTTAGCATGAATGAGTTTAGCATGAAGCAGTTTATTATGAAGCAGTTTAGTATGAAGCAGTTTAGCATGAAGTAGTTTAGCAT
>NC_056500.1:35408092-35413417 GCF_014905685.2 Nematolebias whitei
AGCAGTTTAGCATGAAGCAGTTTAGTATGAAGCAGTTTAGCATGAAGCAGTTTAGCATGACAGAGTTTAGTATGAAGCAGTTTAGCATGAGACAGTTTAGTATGAAGCAGTTTAGCATGACAGAGTTTAGTATGAAGCAGTTTAATTTGAACCATTTTAATTTGAGCCAGTTTAGTATGAATGAAGCAGTTTATCATGAAGCAGTTTAGTATGAAACAGTTTAGTATGAAGCAGTTTAGTATGAATGAAGCAGTTTATCATGAAGCAGTTTATCATGAAGCAGTTTAGTATGAAACAGTTTAGTATGAAGCAGTTTAGTATGAATGAAGCAGTTTATCATGAAGCAGTTTATCATGAAGCAGTTTAGTATGAAACAGTTCAGCACAAAGCAGTTTAGTATGAATGAAGCAGTTTATCATGAAGCAGTTTAGTATGAAACAGTTTAGTATGAAGCAGATTATTTTGAACCAGTTCAGTTTGAACCAGTTTAGTTTGAACCATTTTTATTTGAACCAGTTTAGTATGAAGCAGTTTAGTTTGCGCCATTTCAGTTTGCACCAATTTAGTTTGAACCAGTTTCAAATAAAGCAGTTTAATTATATCCAGTTCAGTATGAACCAGTTAGTTTGAACCATTTTAATTTGAACTAGTTTAGTTTGAACCTGTTTACCTTGAACCATTTTATTTTGAACCATTTTAGTCTGAACCAGCTTCGTATGAAGCACTTTAATTTGAACCAGTCCAGTTTGAACACCATATTTGGTGTTTTCAGCATCAAATATGAATTTTATAATCTCTATCATCTTTTAGAGATTTAAATCTTCCAAAGTTTAGAGATGATGTCATGAAGGTGTCATGAATATGAAACAGAATATGGAAGTAAAATAACGAGTCCAGCATCAAACCCTCCATCTTCCTGTCACATACTGTAGATCATCATCATGGCCCCTTCCCTTCATCTTCCGTTAGGTTTGGTTCCCATCATCACCTGGGCAGGTGGGAGGAGCCTAACAGGAAGTTAGGGTTACCTGAGCACCGAGAAGCAACACTGGTAACATTTCTAGCGTTGCGTGGTTCGTTTACCACAGCTGGGCTTTCAGATGTCCTTTAAAAATATGTATATATTTTTTCTTACACATTTTACACACATGCTCGTTTTGGCCAGGTCACTGTTCTAAATGAAAATTTAATCTTTCTCCTGGTAAAATAAAGAACTAAAAAATAAAATCAATAAGGCCTTCATGCACACTGATAAGATGAAAAGGACAAGCTTTACTTTGTCTCTGTTATTGGAGTTAAACAGCTTCAGTTGAGTTCAGGTCCTGTCTGATCAAACATAAAGAATGAAGAAGTTGAAAAGCTTGAGAAATAAACTTTTATCTTTGAAGAGCGTCATTAATTTTCTCCAACAAGCAGTCTTTTAAGGGACAGTAACTCAAGCAGAGACCTCGACGTCAGAACTGGCAGAGACGTTAAAGTAGATTTGACCAAAAAAAAAAAAAAAAGTTTTAAAAACAAACCGGGTTCACATGGAGTAAAGACGTTTATCACGAGTGGTTCTTACTCGGCTGTCATCCTCAATTTGTTTAAAGCCTTTTAGGGGCATTACATTTCAAAAGACGTCCTCGCTGCATGAAGGATCTCAGAGACAGTTTGGGTCCATTGAAGACAAGTCTGTCCTCTTTATGGAAAGTTGTTGCACTTTCAGGATGAGGTCAGTATTTGTAGAATCCAGTAACGTAAGTGTTTGCGTTTTAATATTATTGGGTCAAGCTTTTCCCAGTACCTCAGTAAACCTGCTGAGGCTCAGATGTCCCAGCTTTTCACCAGCCTTGAACGCAGCATCATGTTTGTGAAGCTGGAGGTAAGAACGTCTCTAAAGTCACGTTCACAGGCTGCTGATCCGTGCACCGTAGATGACGTGCCTTAAGACGTGATGTCAGCGGGTCAAACACAAAACATCACAAGTAAAGGAAATAAATTAATTTTTACATGAAAAATAAACAAAACAAGAAGTCCAACACCAAAATCTGATGTAAAGCAAAGCTCGGCAGGATCCAGAAAACATTAGAAAAAAATGAAGAACTGACAGTGTGCAGTAATTAACTAGCTGGAAACTAATTAACAAACACTAATATTGATTATGAAACAACTCATTCATCATGTTTGAATCAATCCAGTCATAAATCCAAACCTTCTGTTTTTCTAACATGTTGCAGTTTACCTGAGGTCTGGCCCTATAAATTTAATTAAATTCATTTTATTTTATTTATATAGCGCCAATTCACAATAGAAGACTTCTCAGGGCACTGAACAGAAACATCCATATATAAAAATAATAATTTAACATTATTTATCTGAGGAGCAGACTGCTTTGGGTTTAACTTCATCACAGAACTCTCATCTTGAGCAAGTATGAAGGCGACAGTGGAAAGGAAAAACTCCCTCATGAGGAAGAAACCTTCAGCAGAACCAGGCTCAGGACAAGCGACCATCTGCTTCTACCGGCTGGGTTTCGTAGGAACAGGTACACAATGGCAGGTCAAGAATCACATGTTAAGATAGAAATAATATCAAATGAAAACCATTAAATTTTAGTAATTCATTTAAGGAATGAGGTCAATTTGTCCTCCAGTGGTCTAAACCTATAGCAGCATAACAAGCCAACACTAACTATAGGATTTATCAAAAAGGAAAGTCTTAAGCCCAGTATTAAAACTGGACAATGTGCCAGCCTCACAGACAGAAACTGGAAGTTGGTTCCACAAGAGAGGAGCCTGATAACTGAAAGATCTTCCTCCCATTCTGCTTTTGGAAACTCTAGGAACCACGAGTAAGCCTGCAGTGTGAGAGCAAGGTGCTCTGTTGTGAAAATATGGAACAATAAGATCTGTAATATAAGATGGAGCTAGGTTGTTGAGAGCTTTGAATGTTAGAAGTAAGATTTTGAATTTTATTCTGAATTTGACAGGGGAGAAACTAAAACTGGAGAAAAACTGATGCTGAAGGTTTTATTCTAAAAGGACAGTTTATAACTTAGGGAACCAGTGTGAAAAGAAGACAAAATCAAAATTTACACCTTTCAAATGCTCATGGATGTATTACACTGATGAAAATGACCGTGCTCAGTTGCAACTGCACGCCTCAATGTGTTTTTAACCAAAAAAGGTTCATTTTAGGTTGAAGCAGAAGCTGAAGCGTCGCTCAAACAGCAATGTTTGCACACGTGTTGAGGTCAGGACACTCGTAAAACATTTTAAACCTCAAGACGTTTCCATGTATTTGTCCCTGGTTATATAAAGTTCACAACGACTGTGGAATGTGTGATTTTAATATTTAAATCCTTTTTTTTTTTAACTGAGTAGAAACAAACTCGCCATTCTTGTCAGGTGCATCAATAACACGAACGCTTCGGGAACCGAGCAGATCGTTCTCAGCATGAACAACAAAACATGGACGTTGTTCTTGAAACAATACCTAAAGCTTATTTTAGACATTATTTAGTCAGATTTTACCCAAACAGGAAGCAGAATCAGTTTTGTTAAACACTTTATGTAGTTTCAATTCAAATAAGAAAAAAACGTGTCAAATGACAAGAATTAAACCAATCGTCGTCAATTAAAATCAGCCTGTGGAAGAACACTGAGTTATTCTGGTCCAAAGCCCGGATCAGCGGCGAGGCTTGTGACAGAAAGGACATCTGTTGATTAAACTTTCCTCACTCATGATGTAAATCTGGACTCGTCAGTTTATGAAGTGTTTTATCAGAAAACATTGAGATCTTTATAAAACCTGAGCGCGTGGAGGAAAACAGTTCAGTCAAACTGCAACAACACTTCACGTTATAGTACCTTAAAAAACAACAAGTGAACAGAACGGTGTTTTCTGTAAGGGAGGACGGAAAGATTCCTCGTTACTGTTAGCTGCTCATGTTTAGGTTGCAGGTTTGAAACGTGAATATTTGGTGGATGTAATAAAACGATGAATCAGAAAATTTTCAGTCCTCTTTTACCTTCCTATAAACAAACGTGGCTTGAGAAGAAAACAAGACGTTCGTGGCTGTCCGGATGTAACCAGTCAGGCGTTTTTACTGGAGGCAGAATAAAGGCAGCATGTTGTTTCTGTTTGCACAAACTTTGGAAGGTTTTACTAAATGATTTGTGCAGAAACTAGAATGCAGAAGTACTCAGATGATACTGCAATCGTTGGATATATGCAGGATGGACAGGAGAGGGAGTACAGGACCCTGGTTGAGGACTAGTGTGCTGCAAATCCAACCATCTACAGCTGAACATCAGTAAGACAAAGAAAATGGTAGTGGACTTCAGAAGGTCTGCACTGACCCTGAAGCCAGTCTCAATTGAGGGGGTTGATGTGGAGGGGGTCGGGACCTACAAGTATCTGGGCATACAGCTGGATGACAGGCTGGACTGGTCAGTGAACACAGACTCCCTCTGCAGGAAGGGTCAGAGCAGAGTCTACTTCCTGAGGAGACTTGGGTCCTTCAGTATCTGCAGGAAACTACTGCTGCTGATGTTCTACCAGTCTGTTGGTAGCCAGTGCCTCTTCTGTCCTGTTGTGTGTTGGGGAGGCAGCATTAAGAGGGGACATGCAGGGTGACTTAACAGGCTGGTGAGGAAAACTGGTTCTGTGTTGGGAACGGAGCTGGAGTCCCTTACATCAGTGGTAAAGAAAAGGGTCCTCAGTAAGCTACTATCCATCATGGACAATGCTGAGCAACCTCTGCACGGCTCCATCATGAAGCAGAGAAGCTCCTTCAGAGGTAGACTGCTGTCCCAGCCCTGCTCCATGGACAGATTCAGGAAGCCCTTTGTCCCTAACTGTTTAACTCCTCCCCGTACAGTAAAAATAAAGCCTTGTAAATCTGTGGTACCCTGGAAACTTATGTATGTGTATGTATGTATACATGTACATATGCAGTACGTGTGTATGTATATATGTATATGCTTATATGTGTATGTATGTATACATACTGTATAGGTTAATCATGACTGTATTACTCCCTACCACCTCGTGCATGTGCATATTGCCTTTTTCCAAATTTGTGTATTTTGCTATTTTTATTATTTCATGTTTTTTTCTGTATAATTGGAACATGCTACTGGATGACTCAGATTTCCCCTGGGATTAATAAAGTATTTATATCTATTAGTATCTATCTATTTTTTTTTAGAAAAAAAATCTATCTATCTATTTATCTGTCTGTCTGTCTGTCTGTCTGTCTGTCTGTCTGTCTGTCTGTCTGTCTGTCTGTCTGTCTGTCTGTCTGTCTGTCTGTCTGTCTGTCTGTCTGTCTGTCTGTCT
>NC_056500.1:35413517-35447061 GCF_014905685.2 Nematolebias whitei
TATCTATCTATCTATCTATCTATCTATCTATCTATCTATCTATCTATCTATCTATCATCCATCCATCCATCCATCCATCCATCCATCCATCCATCCATCCATCCATCCATCCATCCATCCATCCATGCCTCCAAAGGCTCTAAAAGTCAAGTTCATCACCGTCTTCTTCCTGTTTTTGGTGTTGTTGTGGTCAGTGTGATGAACCTGGATGATCTGACTCGAAGGGGTCTTTACCTGAGTGACATCCCTCTGCATGATGCCACGCGGGACCTGGTGCTGCTGGGAGAGCAGTTTCGTGAAGAGTACAAGCTGACCCAGGAGCTGGAGATCCTGACGGACCGTCTCCAGCACACACTGCGAGCCTTGGAGGACGAGAAGAAGAAAACTGACAGGTTTGATGGGTTTCCTCCTCAAACGAGCTGCTCATTCAGCCTAAAGCACATTTGGTTCTCGCTCACTTATTTCTGCTGAATAAATAAAACTTCTTGCAAATATTTAATAAGGTCAACATTGTTATAGAGTAAAATAAAAAAGCAGCATATTAAACAAGAAACTATTCTTGGTTTCTGCCTGTCAGATACTGCTCCTCTTTCTCAGAAACTGGTTTAAAATGCTTCATCAGAGGTCGCCTCAAACACTCTCGGTCTGTATTCACATAAAATAATCAGTGAAAAGGTTAGCTCACAGTTTCAGCTAAATATTACGCTGCAGCACATTTTTCACAAAGCTGCTGCGTCTCCAAGAAAACAGCTCGAGTTGCTGCTTAGTTTGTGAAAATGAAAGGTTGCAGTTTCCAGAGGAGGAACAGACGAAGCTTTTCAAGGTTTACTTAAAGCTCCATCAAACTATATCTTATATTTATTACTCTTATACAGTGTAGTGAGTCACGTGGGTACGTGTCACTTGTTGTATGACAAATATATGTGGTATATATTTATGCATACTTTTCACGAGTTCTTCATTTTTCTGACTGTGTAATGCCGTGCATTGAATTTAACAGAAATGCGAACGAGAGACGTTATTATCTTTGACCCATCAAATGAATGGAGTCATTTATTTTCAGAATCAAAGTTTAACATCAAACATTTACATTAATTTGGCAAAATATGAAAATAATAACAGACAGTTTCACAAATAATGAACTTCAAATCACTCGGCGGTGATTTGAGGACTTTGCTTCAGATATTTCTAAAAATATCTGTACTGATTTATGAGAGAGAGGTGAGTTTAAGATGAACTGGAGATTTTATCTTACAGAGGAATATGTGAGGGAATTTAATCTGTTTGACCAGAAATTGCACGCTCCCATCAGGTATCTCAGCTTGTCCCAGGTACACTTTAGTCGAAGAAGAAACCGTTACCTTGTTGACGATAGATCACCTCAGTAAGAACCTTCAGACTGATATCAGCGTCTCCGTTGAGAACAGCTAAAATCCTTGGAGAGTCGTGCGTGGTTAGTTCAAAACAGAATTATAATCCCAAAACGTCTCTGGATTCTCGGCAACTCTGACTCTTCATTGTCAGCAGCTCTCAGACTCTTTCAGATCTTCTCAGACTCCAACTCCAAAACTCTCCATAACTCTAACTCTGGAATCTCTTGGAACCGACTGCACTCCATGAATTCCCCATGAATTCTCTTCAGAACTCCTTGAGAACTAACTGCACTCCATGGAATCTAACATTTGTAAAACAGTAATGATTATAAAGAATTGTCTTTTCTGCTTGATTAATTCAAGAAAGAAAGTCATCAGATGGCTCAGACTTATTCAGATCAATGAAAATAACAGTCTCTGTCCATCTGGTAGATTTGAGGTCATCAGGGTCAGATGAGGGTCAGATCATCAGGTCATCTGGTTCACTACAACAGTCAGACTACTTTTATAAAAGAAAAATAAAATAATGAGGCTGTAAACACAAAACAATCAGTTCCAGTCTGTTAAATGGACAATACGTTTCTTGCCAAAAAGGGAGCCTACATTTAGCTTTTTTTATTTTTTCAAAGTATTTGTTCCGTCTTCTTTATCCTCTCCAATTTCAACATCAAACATTTCTTAGAAAAATCAAAATAAAGGAGTATACCAGGTAAACTGACCATCAGGTGCAGGAGGTGGATTGGACCCTGGACGCTGATGGACACAAGAAGCAAACAGAAGAAGAAAACAACTTTTTAATTTAACTAAAGGCAGCAGTCAGGAGGCACAATGCTGTGCTGAGAAAGGGGAGGAGTCAGGGCTGCACCAGGTGAAGGTGGGCGTGGCCAGGTGACGTTCCTCATAATAGAAATGTAAACAAACAAATCACAGATTTTGACAAACAGCAGAAATGATGCAAAGTATTCAGTTACCTGGATAAAGAACAACACTTGATGTTTCTGCATGAAAAGCATCACTTCAAGTGTTTTATGAGTCCTTCATCCAGAATCAAAGCTAGATACGTCTCCTTGTTCTGCACACCTGATCATAAATTTACATCAACTACAGACATGCTGTAAACTCAAGGTGGAGGAGAACTGCAGAGGAATGGGTCCAAATACAGCAGGGTGCAGGTGTGTCTCCTCCGGGTCTAATAACAGGATGTGACAACAGGAACACCTGGGGTCAGGCTTCATTATGCAGGCTGATATTTACCTGAACTAATCTGCAGCTTGAAACGGTGAGCGCGGTTCAGCCTGCGTGGAAGTCCAACACAGCGGGGGCATCAGTTGGAGAGGATCACAGAGGTGGAGTGGGGCTATTTTTCAGGACTACTGCAGCGATCTGATGTTTCTTTAAGCAAAGGCTCCTTGTGTTATTATTATTATTATTATTATTATTATTATTATTATTATTATTATGACCGTACCTCAGCCTGTTTCAGGCTCCAAACTGGACAGCTGCATCTTCTGGGTTCATGCTGTTTGTCAGACAGAGTCCACTGAATGCTGCTGGTTTAGTATTTTAATTTTAATTGTTACCTTTAAGTGCACTCTGGTCCATCTTGTTTGGAGGGTGTGTCTTGTATTTAACGTATTCTGATGCGTCAGGACAAGGCAGCCATGATCTAGCAGTTGCCATAGAAACACCACCCTTCCTGTCTGAGAGCAGCCTGCATCCCAAAGTGACCAAAAGGTGGTGGGAGAGCAAACAAAACTCTGACCCAAGGATGGACTTGTGCCTTACTGTGATGCGACTGCGTCCTCTGTCTGAACGTTTCTTCTTCTCTTATTTTTAGGCTGCTTTACTCTGTCTTGCCACCATCTGTTGCCAACGAGCTGCGCCACAAGCGCCCCGTTCCAGCAAAACGCTACGACAACGTCACCATCCTGTTCAGCGGCATCGTTGGGTTCAACGCGTTCTGCAGCAAGCACGCTTCGGCGGAGGGAGCCATCAAGATCGTCAACCTGCTCAACGACGTTTATACACGCTTCGACATCCTGACCGACTCCCGGAAGAACCCTTACGTGTACAAGGTTGGAAGGAGGAGCTTTACACTCAGTTTCTGTAATCTCAGGCAGGATGTGGGAGTTCTGCAACAAAATGACCCTCAGTTGTTTAAAACGACTAAACAGACCAACAGAACAGTTTCTCCACTGTTTCTGCAGCTCCAACCTGTTGTGCAGTTGCGTACATGAAGCTCAGTAAGTGAATATTTACTCGAGCTTTTCACATGCCGAGCACTCTTTCCTAAACCCGGTCCAGTTTTACAGCGAGGCTGCAGAGGTTTACAGGCCTGAGCAGCAGATTTACACCCCGGGCCTTCAGACAAGAATGCACTCAGAGAAGTCAAACAGACCTCGCCACTTCCAGGGGAATCTTCTCCAGGCACCGGGTCACCAAAAGAAGTAATATTTACTCAAGCTAGGAAGGCTAGGTGGTCCTGTGGGTTCAGCAGAACCTAAAGAGGTCCTGAGCGTTTTCAAACTGATGAGAGTTTAAATGTTTATCTCATGGGATTTCAGTTTGTTTCTGGCTGCATGGCGGGAGCTACATCTAACATAAATAAAGCAATGAATATGAGGTCGTTATTTCTCTCACATTAGGGATAAATATTGTTTTGTTTTTTTCTTTAAAGGTGGAAACAGTTGGTGACAAGTACATGACGGTGAGCGGCCTGCCGGAGCCGTGCACGCACCACGCAAAGTCCATCTGCCACCTCGCTCTGGACATGATGGAGATAGCCGGGCAGGTGAAGGTGGACGACGAACCTGTACAGGTGTGGCGGCAGCTGCTTCTTTCATTCATTTTTTCAACCTTTATTTATACAGGTTAATCCCACTGAGCCTCGAGGACTCATTTACAAGAGAGACCTGATTTTAAC
This sequence comes from Nematolebias whitei, assembly GCF_014905685.2. NCBI lineage: Eukaryota > Metazoa > Chordata > Actinopteri > Cyprinodontiformes > Rivulidae > Nematolebias > Nematolebias whitei. The sequence continues at coordinate 35,417,814 of NC_056500.1, forward strand.
AGAGAATGATGACAACAATGAGTAACAACAACAATAGACAGTCACAAAAGAGGCATACAGAATAATATATATATATTTTTACAAATCAAAACAAAATAGCAAACAAAAGGACAGTCAAAAGGAAAAGTAATGAAAAAAAACAGCTAGTTCATAAGGCGGTGTAGAAAACTAAAAACAGGAACATGTCTGCATTGGTTTTTGCCAGGAACTCAAAAGATGTTTGAAACCACTTGGAGAGGTCAAGGTCGAGAGCTTCAGATCTTTTTGCAAGATATTCCAGGAAACAGGAGTGGAGTAGGAGAAGGACCTTTTGCCAAGTTCAGTTCTCACTGAGGGAACACTGCAGGTAATAATGTCCTGAGAGCGCACGCTGTAGCTGCACTTATGCAGAGACATGTAGGAGGAGATGTATGAAGGCAGCAGACCAAGAAGTGATTTAAAGATGAAAATGTACCAGTGAGAGAGTCTGTGTGAAGTTAATGATGTCCAGTTAACCAGTGAATACAGGGTGCAGTGGTGGGTACGGTACTTACAGCCAGTTATGAATCTTAGTGCACCATGATAGACAGCATCCAACATCTGCAGGGTTCTTGTAGGAGCGTTCATGTAAATAATGTCACCGTAATCAATGGAGGGAAGGAAAGTCACAGTTACAAGGCATTTCATAGCATTCAGAGTTAAGACAGGATCTGTTTCTGAAAAAGAAACCCAGTTTAACTTTCAGTTTCTTTACTAGGTTTTCCACGTCAAGCTTAAAAGAGAGATGCGAGTCGACCAAGATACCTAAATATTTATAGGAATCAACAAACTCAATGGGGACACCATTTGAGGATAAAATCAGAGGAAGAACTGCTGGGACTGACTTCCTGTTTGAAAAAAGCATCCCTTTGGTTTTATCGGCATTTAGGACAAGTTTGAGATGGAACAAATCAGACTGAATGATGTGAAAGGCAGATTGCAAAAGCTGGAAAGCCTTAGTAACGGTTTTAGCTCGACGATAAACAATTGTGTCATCAGCATAGAAATGCAAGGATGCATCAGGGATGCTCTGGCCTACATTACCTATTTACTATAGATTGTAAAGAGGGTGGGTCCTAAGACTGAGCCTTGTGGTACACCATTGCTGACTGTTAAATAATGGGAGGAGGTACCATTATGTTGAACACATTGCCCCTGAGCTGAAAGATAGTTAGAGAACCAACCAATGGTGTGATCTGAAAAACCAATTTTTGAGAGCTTATGACACAATATGTCATGATCCACAGTGTCAAAAGTTTTAGACAGGTCTAAGATAAGTGCAGCACAATAATCCTTAGCATCCAGTGCTTCAATGTCATTAAAAACTTTCAGTGAAGCAGTCGAGCTGTGTTGTTTCCTGAAACCAGATTGATGACGAGGTAAGATGTTAAATGAGTCCAGATAAATTTTGATTAGAGAGTTTATCAGTTTTTCTAGAACCTTTGGCTAAAATACAGAGTTTAGAGATTGGTCGATAGTTGTTCAGTGAGGTGGGGTCTCCTCCCTTCAGCAAAGGAAGAACAAAGGATGTTTTCCAAGCGTCTGGAACGGAGTTTTGATTTTTGGACAGGTTAAAGATGTGGGTCACGGGAACTGCAATGATATGAGCAGCCAGCCTTAAGAAATAAGGTGGAAGTTCATCTGGACATGCAGATTTTTTAGAGTCTATACCTTTTAACAGTTTATTAACCTCACTAACTGAGAACGGGCAAAGAAAAAAGGTGTGATTTACTGAAGATTGACATATAGGAGAGATTTGATTTGTAGATGTTTGGCTTTTTGGAGAAATGGCTGATCTTCCATTAGTAACTGTGTCAAATAATGAACTAGAAGCAACAAAATGTTTGTTGAAACAGTTCAGGATCTCGTGCTTATTTGACACAGGAACAGAGTTAACGAGAAGTTGTGATGGGAGGTCAGATGATTGGGTGGTGCCTGAGAGAGATTTGATGGTTTTCCAGAATCTTAAAGGGTCATTTAGATTTTTGGGGGTCTGAGATAAGAAGTAGTTATTTTTGCGGCTTTGATGAAAGTTGTGCTTCTAGACACGCTGTTGTGTGAATGTTTATGAAGTATTCACACTACTGTCATCCATTTTTCTTTCATATGTATTTCAGCGCGATTCTCATCCTGCAGTTTTCAAGCTATTTCAACAAATCATAAATCAAAACGTTCAGCTCTTTAAGGACAATCCTGCTATGGCTTTTGGTATTGGTGCAACTTTAGATTTTTGAAATATTTAGCTTTTTCTGACACTTTGTTTCTCATAGAAAATGAATTGAGCTCATTTTACATCCTTCAAATCTTTAGATGTGTTTGCAACTTTTTACTGCTCCTTTCACATTTTGTTCTGATGCAGCTTCTTTCAGCTTCCTTGTGCAATTTAAAAAAAAACAACTGCTAATTTCAGCTAATTTCGGCTGTTTTCAGCTGTTTTGTGCTTCTTCTAACTACTTTCTGCTAATTTCAGCTTGTTATGCTCCTTTCAGCTAATGTATGAAGATTTCAGCTTTTTCTACTATTTCAGCTACCATTTTATGCTACTTTAAGCTTTTTCAGCTAATTCCACAATTTTTGCACTCATTTAGACTTTTTTCAGCCCATTTCAGCAAAAATGTGCTCTCTCCACTTCCTTCTTGAAATTTCGTCTTCTTTCTGCCTTTCAGCTGTTTTTATTTTTGCTAATTTCAACTTCTTTCAGATAATATCCATTTTTTTTTGCTCATTTCTGCTTCTTTCACCCTAATTCATTCATTCAACCTTTATTTAAACAGATAATCACACTGAGCCTTGAAGACTCATTTACAAGTGAGACCTGTTTGGACAGATAATAAAAGTGGTGAAAAATGACACATAGGGTTTGGAGACAAAAAAATATTCTTAACACGCTTTAAACCTCTGTTTGAAGGTCAACAGTGTGACAATGAAAAAAAACTTGCACACGAGCACATAATGACGCCGACATTATGTGCGGGGGGGGGGGGGGGGTGGTGGTGGTGGTGGACGCAAGGGCGGTGAGCAGCCAGAGACAACACACAGAGGCACTGCAGAGTTCAGATAAAATCACTCAGTTCAAATAGTTCCCTCTTGAGAGATCTGTGCACACTCGGGGGATGCCAAGGACAACCCGAGCCGAATCCAGAGTCCTGAAATGATGACAGAATGTTTATTCAGCTGGGCTCCTCTGAAAAGTCCATGGAAATTCCTCAGTAGGAGGGGAGGGAGGGGCTGAGCATCAGGTTTACAAAACTTTCCAGGCGGGTTGAGATAAGATTGCCTGTCAAGGCCAGTCAGGGAGTCGAATTCAGATAAACACGATTGTTTTGGGGACAGGCAGAACTTTAATGACATCTACCTTGAGTCTGTGTCAGTCCACTTGCTTCCAAAACGTCCAAATTAAATGACCATACCAATGGAACGTGCCTGAGAATAATCCCCGAGATCTGATCCATTCTGCCAAGAGTCTGGGTGCTCGAGGCACGAAGCAAGACATCATATAAGGCAGGAAGCCTGACCAGGTCCGGATTTGCTGCAGACGACTTCCTTGTTTGCTGATAGACCAAGAACCAGCTGAATCCAAAAAGCAGGAACCAGTTATCATAAATCCAATTATAAATGTGTCCTTAAAATCCACAGGTGACAGCAGAGATAGACACGTCATCAAGTCTTCAAAGTCGATGAGATATATGCTGTGTTTGTGCCAACAGGGCAAATTGGCTCACCTAAAGCCTGTCTTCTCTTCAAAGAAATGTTATCAGTTGTGTTGAGGGACCAACTGACCAAATCCAAGTTCATAGTTATGATTCGGAGAATTTGTAGAAGAGAGGCTCTAAAGCAGTTTCACAGACAGGACAGAGCAAAAGCAAAGCAGAGAAGAAGAGGAGGAGACATCCGCCCTTGAGAAAGCAAGTGTTGAAATTGGGTAAACATGTCTTCTTTCTGCTTTCTTCTGTTAATTCTGCTTGCTCTACATTTTCAGCTACCTTTTTAGCTAATTATTATTAGCTAATTTTAGATAAATTCAAGTTTTTAATGTCAATTTCTGCTACTTTCAACCTAATTACCTTCTTTCTTCTAATTGCAGCTTGTTATTCTCCTTTCAGGGTTTTTTCTGCTAGTTTCAGCTTTTTTTGTTGTTGCTATTATTGTGCTAAATTGAGCTTTTTCAGCTAATTCCACTTTATTTAGCTTATTTTAGCGTCTTCCACTTCCTTCTGGTAGTTTATGCTTCTTTCTGACTTTTCAGCTACATTTCAGTAATTTTTTTTAATTTTCAGCCTTTTTAGCTAATTTCCAAATTTTTGTGCTCATATCTGCTTATTTAAACCTAATTCAGCAAATATGTGTTCTTTCTTCTACTAAGTTAAGCTTGTTATTCCATTTCAGCTACATTTCAGCATGTATTTAGCTAAATCCAGCTGTTTTTCAGCAAGTTCTTCAGCAATAAGCGTTCACACTGCATTTTTGCTCTAGCTGCAGTTAGCTCTGTGGCCTCACAGCCAGCAGGTCCTGGGTTCAGCTTGACCTGTGTTTGTGGGGTAGCTCTTCTTCTGTGGGACACTTCGGTGCACAGACACTTGTGATATCCTGCTCTTTTCTTTACACTTTTCATGATTTCTGCGGCTTTTGTAGCTGTGCATCTGTTATTTTGGCACCGATGATCTATTGAGCACGGTTTGTTTTGTTCTGTTGGGTTCTTCTGGTCGTATTTCCACAGTGAAGTCAGGAGTTGAAAAGGTTGGACAAAAACCAGAAAACGTTTGTTGAACTAACAGTTGGAGATTGTTATTGTATCATGATAGTTGAGACTTCACACTGGAAATGAATGTCTGCTTAACTAAAGCTTGTTTATTTTGGGAGATGGCACCGGCTGAAGACAAGTCCAGTTTAGCAGCAGCACCACCCTCAGCTCAGCATCCCGAGGCTAAAAATAGACCGTCGTGTGGCTCTGGACAACCAGCGCCGACCAGTGTTCACATCAGGCCGTAGGCTGGCTTCAAACTACTTTTAGAAATCCTAGTTACACACTAAAAGATAAAAAAGAATATAACCCTGTTCACGAGTAGTTTTCTGGCAAAGTGAAGCCTGTTTCCTCCCACCAAATGTTGCACATTTTCTTTAAGAGCTGTGAGAACAGTAAAACGTCTTTCACAAAACATTTATTGCCAGCTTAGTGTTTCTCTCACTTTAATTTCAGTCTTCACTTTTTTATGATCTTCACAGTCCAAAATGTCTGATTTTACACCTTTTCTCTTAAAAGTTGCTTTTGATTTTAATTGAACAGATTTCCTTAATTTGATCAAAATAGCTTTGAGTTTTTCATGAAATGTTTCCTCAAAAGGCAGAAGACAACATTAATAATGTTTTAAATGTTCATAACAAGTCTGACATCAGTTAAAACTAAGAGGAATAGTTATAATAAAATTCAGAACTTTTAAATTTTCTGTCTGTTTGCTTCGAGTTTAAATATTTACCGCTAATCAGAATCAGAATAAGCTTTATTGTCATTGCACAAGAGCACAACAAAATTACATTTCAGTATAGCTCATCTAAAGAAACACAAACAAACAAACAAACAAACAACAGACAGGGTAGACGGAGTGTCTGAGGCTGCAGCCTCACTAAGAGGCACTTCCTTTTTCATTAGACTTGAAAAAGAGAACGCGAGGGAAGAGGAGGTAAAAAAAAATCATATCTCACACTGTGTTCTGTTAGGACACAGTGTGAGGCTGCAAAACCCCCAGCACAAAAAAGCAACACACTGGTGACATAAAGACATATGCTGGTGGAGTGGGTGAGGGTGGGGGTCCCAGCACAGGCTGCCCAAGTGAGGGATGCATCCACTGGTGCTTTTGTATCTACCTAGGTTGCTGTACCAGGGAGGGTAAATGAGGGAGGCCAGCGAAGGCAGTGAATTTGAGGGGAAGTAGTCCTTGAGCACTATCCATATAGCACCCCCCCCCCCCCCCCCCCCCACACACACACACACACACAGCCATAGTCCTGATAAGAGATGATACAATGTTTATCAGCCAGCTCATTAGAGCTCTGAATCAGGTCCATGTCCTTGGGGGAGGGAGCAGAGAGTCTTGTTCACATAACATCCAGGAGAATTTGAGATAGTCAACCTTCCAAGGCCGATGCTGGGGAAGCCAGATTCAGATAGCAACATTTGTTTTGGGTCAGGCTGAGCTCTGTTAATTTCCATCTGCCTTTTACAGTCTCGCTGGTACATCTCAATGGCGACTACAAACAGCCAAATTGTGGTCACATACTCCAAGTCGAGCTTACAACTTCTCCGAGATCTATTCCTTCCCGCAAGCGAAATTCAGGAGCTGCAAGTAGCCCGCAATTCTCAGCAAGAATCGCGTCCAGCTTATGACTCAGCTCGCACAGCGTTTGAGTCTGAGTGTTGACAACACGGCACATTCCTTCACACATGCCGGGCAGCCTTACAATGGCCAGAACAGCTGCCGACGTGTTCCGATTTTGTTGATATGCCAGGTAACCACCAACTCCAAAAAGCAGAAATCCTGTTATCATAAATCCAATTATGTACACAGCTTCAGCGTCCTTGACTGACAAGATGGACAGACACACGATCTTCCACTTCCCCCAGTAATCCATCGTGTATCCGGCTGCCAGTGTCCCGTCGGGGCAGACTGAGCATTTATTTGATCATAATTGAGAATAAATTTATTTCTTTATTAAAGTTTTTGGTCCGTTCAAGTTCATCCAGGTAATAAAACATAAAAACGGGTCAAAAACAGCTGATCTGCATTTCCTGATCCACCTGAAGTCCAAACCAAATGTCTATTCTTTGATTAAAGTCTTTATGAAAGGTTTCAGGGTGAATATTTGATGACTTTTTGGATGTGTCCGTCCTGCTGGTTCTGGTTCCAGACACGAGGCAAACACAAATGTTCAGATTTACAGAATATTTGCAGCTGTTTGTCAAAAATGCGTCTGAATTTGTGTTTGCTTGTTGAATTTCCAACACTGGAACTTCTGGAGGTTCTGTTCTGCAGCACGATTCAGTGTTTTATCGAACAGTTCTGGTCCAAATGTAGGAATGGTTCTGTCACAATTCATTGAACTCCAGCTGAATCATAAGTAACAGAGGTGGTGGTGTGTCTGTGTTCTGTGCTGAGTCCAGATTACGATCGGCATCCACACAGGGGAGGTGGTGACGGGGGTGATTGGTCAGAGGATGCCCAGATACTGCCTGTTTGGAAATACAGTCAACCTGACAAGCCGGACGGAAACCACCGGAGAGAAGGGAAAAATAAACGTCTCTGAGTACACGTACAGGTGAGTCAATGCCCAGATTTCATTAGTAGCTGAGAAAAACAAAATTACAACTTCCAACTCATCCAAAAGTATTTATAATCTGCGTTCAGCATCAGTCTGGAGGAGACGGGATGATTAAACCTGTTTGTGGGGGGTGTTGACTCTGTGTTCAGGTGTTTGCAGTCTGCGGAGAACGCTGACCCTCACTTCCACCTGGAGTACCGCGGTCCGGTCCCCATGAAGGGAAAGAAGGAACCCATGAAGGTCTGGTTTCTCTCCAGGACCAGCAGCGACTCAGAGTCCGGCTCAGTTAAAGCCTGATCAGTTCCCACCGCACACGTGGGCTCAGTAACGCCTCGAGGAGTTTTAATGAGGGGCGTGACCAATACAAAGTGATTATCCTTTCAGAATAGGTAAATATTGTTACTGTAGTTAGAAGCACAAGTGTTTCCCCTAATTCTGCCGACCCACATATGAGCTGACGGTGTTTTAAGTGTTGGTTCGTGGTGAAGCTCTAGATGTTTTTCATTCAGCTATGAACAACTCTGTATGGCCGTGGCTGAAGTCACTCAGTGAGGTCAGGTTCTGGTGCCAAATGTGTGCCTATTTCTGTTAGATTCTGGTGCCAAACTTGTGCCTGTTTCTAGAACCCGACAGATATTAAATTTGGGAGGGGAAGGCTAACGCTGATAACAGATATAATGGCTGAAAATTTTGAGTTTTGTCCACCCCCAATAATCTAAATAAATAGCTGCTTTTAAACCAGTTTTAACTAGAGTCCGACCGATATATGGATAGGGCTGATATTTTAAACTGATTTATCCGTTTAGGAACATATCGTATTGGTGATAGTTGGCCCATTATTCAAGGAATCAAGGTTCTTTACTGTCATTTGCATCACATGTGGTACATGAGGTGGAACAAAATTGTGTACACAGGGTCCCAGTTACATCCAACAATAGCAAAATATAAAGTGTAAAAAGAAACAGTAAATAAGGATCTAAGATATAAACTAAGAAATATGCTAAACGAACACCCAACGGTACGCTAAAAGATCTGATACACGCTAGTCTCTAACAGTGCAAAACAATACACCGAACAGCAGCAGCATGATTCTCATAGGTTCTCTTCGGCTATAGTTCACATGCTAATGTGAGCAGAGTTGCGCCGATATAAACACTGGGAACTAGCTGTGTCCTTGATTTGTTTTACAGACCAGTTAAAATAAACTTACCATGCTCTGTTCAGCAAAATACGCTACACAGTATTGCTCGCTGCTTCGGCTGTAATGAAAGTGAAAGTTAAAGTGAATGGCCATGACTTGAAAGTTGTCTTGCTCCCTCTGCTGGATACATTGTACAATTATGCCTTTTGCAAGTAAGAACACAGCTTGTTTCCAGTGTTCTGGTTTGTTCTCAGCACATCATGGGACAACTATCACAGATACTGATATGTCCCCAAATGCCTATATCAGTCTAAAATATTGATCCTACCTGTATATCGATCAGCTCTACTTGTTTCTGTCATGTGAAAATTCCAAAACAACAAAGATTGTTTGTCTTACTGTAATAAAATCTTTGTGTTTATGGTTAACAGTGAAAATGATAAAAAACAACTGTTTGAAATGCAAAAGTTTATCTTTTATTTAGTTTCCAGAAACTTCTTCACTTTAAGGATTATTTTAAAGGCACAAGTTGAGTCAAAAGCACAGCTGCTGAATAAAAACTTTGTTTTTTGTTGTATTTGTGGCACTTTGCTTCATCGCCCCTCACCTCGTCAGCTGCGTCTCTTCTAACATTACAGAGAAAGTCTTTAAAATGTTCATACTGATTGTTTCACTCCAGTCTGAGTGGTACCAGTACCAGAGGAACCTTTGTGACATTTAATGTGATCTTCATCATGTTCCTGCTCTCATCATCCTCTTGGTCACATGAAGTGAAGAGAACTGAATTAATACCTGAAATAAAACAAGCTGCTTGATGTGAAGTTCTGCCTCTGCTAGACCTTCAGGTTCTGACAATTATTAAAATCAAAGAAATGAAGTACAGTAAAGTTCTTACAAACATAAAGATCAATGAAGTGAGATACTTAAAGTTTTTACACACATTAAGATCAAAGAAGTGACTACTTTAAAGTTCTGACAAGCATGAACACAAATAAAAATGTATAGTTTGTCAGCTGATTTATGCACGATCTTTTCCTGAAGCTGAAGTCACCTGGAAGGAAGTCTGAAACCTGAAGATCCGATTCTGCAGGGATGGCCCAGATGTGTCAGCTGCTCATGCCAGAGGCACTAATGCACCCCCATACCATTAGAGAGGCGGGCCCTTGAACTGCGCTGACAACAGGCTGACTTCCTATAGTTTTCACAAATGAGCTTGGTCCGTTTGACACGAGCTCTGGTCCAGAGAAGATGGCAGCGGTTCTGGATGGTCTTCACAGCTGGCTTCTTCTCTGCTTGATAGAGTGTTAATAAGCTTCTGTGGAAGAACTGTATGAAAAGAACCCATCCATCCATTATCTTCCTCTTGTTCCGAAGTCGGGTCGTGGGGGCAGCAGCTTGAGCAGGGAGGCCTAGACATCTCTCTCCACAGCCACCTCTTCCAGCTCTTCTGGGAGGACTCCAAGACGTTCCCAGGCCAACTGAGAGAAATAGTCTTTCCAGCGTGTCCTGGGTCTTCCCTGGAGTCTCCTCCCAGTCGGACATGTCCGAAGCACCTCCCTAGAGAGGCGCCCCAGGAGGCAACCTTACCAAATGCCCGAACCACCTCAACTGGCTCCTCTCGATGTGGAGGAGCAGCAGTTCTACTCTGAGTCTCTCCCAAATAACTGAACTTCTTACCCTGTCTCTAAGGAGGGTCCAGATATCCTGTGGAGGAAACTCGTATCAACCGTCTGTATCCGCAATCTCATTCTTTTGGTCACTACCCAGAGCTCGTGGCCATAGGGGAGGGTAGGAACTTAGACTGACAAGTAAACAGAGAGCTTTGCCTTACAGCTCAGCTCCATCTTCACCACAACGGACCAGTACAGAGTCCACAATACTGCAGATGCTGCACCAATCTGTATGTCAATCTCACACTCCATTCTTCCCTCACTCGTGAACAAAACCCCAAGATACTTGTACTCCTCCACTTGAGATAAAACCTCACCCTCAACCTGAAGAGAGCAATCCACTCTTTTCCTGTTGAGGACCATGGCCTCAGAGTTGGAGTTGCTGATTCTCATCACAGCTGCTTCACATTCAGCTGTGAACCACTCCAGTGAGAGCTGATGATCCCGGCATGATGATGCCAACAGGACCACATCATCTGCAAAGAGCAAGGATGGAATGGTGAGGCCACCGAACCTGAAACCCTCCGCCTCCTGGCTGCACTGAGAATTTCTGTCCATAAAAGTTATGAACAGAATTGATGACAATGGGCAGACCTGGCGGAGTCCAACTTCCACCCTGAAGGGATCTGACTTACTGCTGGCAATGCAAACCAAATTCTCACACTCCTTGTATAGGGACCAAACAACCCGTAACAACAGGCCCCCAATCCCATATTCACGAAGTCCCCATAATGTACCTTGAGTAACACAATCAAATGCCTTCTCCAAGTCCACAAAACCCATGTAGACTGGATGGGCAAACTCCCATGACCTTTCGAGGACCCTAGTGAGGGTAAAGAGCTGGCCCAGTGTTCCACGGCCAGGACAGAACCCGCATTGTTCCTCCTGGTTCTGAGGTTCGACCAATGATCAGACTCTCTTCTCCAGTACACCTGAATAGACCTTACCAGGGAGGCTAAGGAGAGTGATACCCCTGTAATTGGAGCCCACCCTCCGGTCCCCCTTTTGCAAGAGGGGAACCACCACCCCAATCTGACAATCAAGTGGCACTGCCCCCGATGTCCATGCGATGTTACAAAGGCCTGTCAACCAAGATAGCCCCACTATATCCAGAGCCTTAAGGAAATCAGGGCAAATCTTATCCACCCCTGAAGTCCTGCCACCGTGGAGCTTTTTAACAACCTCAGCGACATCAGTTATGGTTATGGACAGACCAACCTCAAAGTCCCATGACTCCGCTTCCTCCATGGAAGATGTGCCAGTGGGATTGAGAAGGTCCGAGAAGTATTCCTTCCCCCTCCCGACAACATCACTGGTTGAGTTCAGCAGCAGCCCACCTTCACTGAACACTGTGTTAGTAAAAAGATGCTTTCCCCTCTTCAGCAGCCTGATGGTTTGTCAGAATCTCCTCGGAGCCATTATCCAGGGCCTCACCAAACTCCTCCTATATCCGAGCTTTTGCTTCAGCGACAGCCAAGGAAGGCTGTGAACTGCTTGGCCCTCCAGTACTCCTCAGCTGCCTTCAGAGTTCCACCAGCCAACAAGGACCAATAGGACTCCTTCTTCAGCTTGACAGCCTCCCTAACCTGGGGTGTCCAGCACCGAGTTCAATGATGGCCACCGCAAGAAGCACTGACAATATTGCGACCACAGCTCAAGGCAGCCACTTCAACAACTGAGTTGCGAACATAGCCCACTCGGGCTCAATGTCCCCCGCCTCAACTGGGATGCTGTTAAAGCTCTCCCGGAGGTGTGAGTTGAAGATCTCTCTGATGAGATCTTCTGACAGATGTTCCTAGCAAACCCTCACTACATGTTTGGGTCTACCAGGTCTGTCCGGCATCTTCCCCCACCATCTAATCCAACTCGCTACCAGGTGGTGATCCGTTGACAGCTCTGCTCCTCTCTTCACCTGAGTGTCTACAACAAATGGCCGCAAATCAGATGACATGACTACAAAGTCAATGATTGATCTACGACCTAGAATGTCCTTGTGCCAAGTACACTTATGGACATCCTTATGTTTGACCATGGTGTTAGTGATGGACAAACTATGACTAGCATAGTCCAACAATAGAATATCACTCGAGTTCAGATTAGAAAGGCCGTTCCTCCCAATCACACCCCTCCAAGTCAGACTGTGGTTACCCATGTGGGCATTGAAGTCCCCCAGCAGAATAATGGAGTCCCCAGCTGGTGAACCTACCAGCACCTCCACTAAGGACTCCAAGAAGGCCGGATACTCTGAACTGCCACCAGTTAGAGAGTTAGAGCCCATTCCCCCACCTGAAGGCGCAGGGGAGCTACCCTATCATCTACCGGGGAAAACTCCAACACACAGGCACCAAGTCAGTGGGCTAAGAGTAGACCCACACCAGCTCAGCGTCTCTCACCATGGGCAACTCCAGAGTGGAATAAGGTTCAGCCCCCCTGAAGGAGATTGGTTCCAGTGCCCATGCTGTGTGTTGAGGTGAGCTCAACTATTTGGTACCTCTCAATCTCACGCACAAGCTCAGGCTCCTTCCCCACCAGAGATGTCATGTTCCATGTCCCAAGAGCCAGCTTTGGTAAGCCAGGATCAGAGTGCCAAAGTCCTCGCCTTCGACCACTGCCCATGGATTCCTGTGCCCCGCCCCCAGGCCTGGCTCCAGGTGGGGCCCCGGTAACCCACGTCTGGGCAAGGGACACTGAGTCCCTTGTTTTCTTTTGTCCATACAAGTCTTCTGAAAAGACAAGTCTGGTGAAAAGAACCAGACCTGGTTTTAACGCTGTAAGGACCAGAACAGAACCAGACTTGGTTTTATTGCAATGAGGTCCAGAACAGAACCAAGCCTGGTTTTAATGCTGTGGCCCCTGCTGGTCCAAATGTTCCAGCTCTAAGTGCTTGAGTCTCCTCTCAAAGTGTTCTGTTATTTTTGGCTGCAGAACATCTGCCCAACTTCACTTCTGAAGATTTCAACCTCTGACAGTCTCCTACGGCAGCTGGACCTGGTGCTGACCCATAACAATCACCTCATTCGTTTGAAGAAGTTTCTTCTCTAACTTGATGTCTCAACACGTTTCATCATGAATTAAATGTAGTTTATGACTTTTGATCTCCGTTGTTTTTATTCAAGTATTTTTTGTTAGAATCTGAGCTGTTGTCTTCTTTTGTCTTTTAAAGGTTGCAGCTCATCATTTTATCTCAATGACCTAATGAAGATAAACTTTTATAACATAAGTTAAAAGAAAAAGATGTTTCATTTCAGCATTCAGTCACTCACAGAGCTGCAGGAGTCCTGTTACTGTGATCGTTTGTTTAAATGAAGAATTTCATTTGTTGTGTATTGTCCAGCATTAATGTATCATTTAATAAGTTAATTATTAGTGTAAACTGCTTTTAACTTTGACTCTTCAGGATGATCAACGTTCCAGTCCTGGCTCTTGGTGATTTTACTGAACGGCTTTTTAAAACATTTAAATTTAGGCATGAAAAGTTCAGCTGATAAAAACCTGCTGATAATTCAACTCGCTCCTCCTCTCTGCTGAGTGAAAGTTCTTCCAGTGGATTATCAGGCTGTAAAAAGTGTTTTTATTGTTGCTGATCATTTTATACAACCTTTATTTATCTTTGAGCTCTATGAGCCGAGTCTTCGGACCACCGAGGAGCTTTCAGGTGCTGAAAGCTGTGAGCTGAGCCAAATGATCAGGTCTGCTAAAATCAAGGCCTCACAGATGTTGCATTGTTCATTTGATGAATAAAGACGACTCTTCAAGTCATATCTCTACTAAAGCTCAAACAGACATGAACGTTTCACTTCCTGATGTTTAAAACGACACTTACATCACACAGGTGAGACTCCAGGCCAGGTACAGATCTTCTTACAGTTCTGTCAGACCACTATAGTTGTTTGAATGTATTTGGATCGGTGCTTCAAACTCACTTTTCTTAAACCAAGTGCACTTTCCGCAGCCTTCTTGTGGAAATCAGACAACTCAGAAACAGAGAAATAAAAAACATTTTTATTAATCTTTGGAACGGCGTTTGGAACACGGCGGTGTAAAACTTCAGTGACATCATCGCATCTCTGCAAGAATAACCACAAAATATGAAATAATCTGCTGCATAACTGCTTTAACGCTCTGCTTTGACATTTAGTCCATCAGTTCAGGCTGAATTAAACTGTTTCTCCAAACTGAGAGCTATCTTCAGCAGCAGAAGCTCACTTTAAAGTGGTTGAATTGTCCCTTTTGAGGTAAAGTGACTGCCCTTAGGGCAACTTTGTCCAAAGATGGCAGGATTCACTGAGTCTGAGTCAAATGGTGGCATACTTCCATCAGTTTATGGTCCGTTTTATCTTGTCCACACTCTGATCCACGTGATATACAGCTGAGATAAAAAAAAAAAACACCATGAGATAAAGACATGATGATGCTCAGTGTTCGCCCTGTCACTTCCACCACCTCAGGCCATGAGGAGAGGCTGATAAGTGGAGGTCATAGAGGTGAAGGTCAGACAGGTTCTTGGTGTGACATTAGACAACAGCCTCAGATAAGAAGCATGACTGTCGCCTGCTGAGGGGAACAAGATCCATCTTCCTTCCACTCAGGCCATCGTTAGTTTAGAAAGCATGAAAACGTACTTTTGGTGTTGCTGCTCCATGCAGCTCATCAGAAAGTTATTTCAGTGTCCTCTCCTTTTGGATGATGTGTCTCATGTTTGACGCTTCAGGAGTTTTTGTGCACATCTCTTTGAAATGAGTTTGGAAAAGACAAGGATTAAATACATGCCGACCTCTGCTAAAACACACACTCTACCTATAATACTGTACTGTAAAGTCTGCCATTCTCAATGTTCCAACACATACTGAATGTTGTTTATCTTATTTCTTTATATGTTGTTTTTAACATTTAGGAACTTTTGTGTGAATCTTTTTATCTGTTGCTGCTGTTGCTGCTGTTGCTGCTGTTACACTTGAATTTCCCATCTGTGGGACAATAAAGGCTGTTTCTATTCTATTCTATTCTATTATGTTCTATTCTATTCTTTTCTAAAATCCTTCACCTTAAGCTTTCTTGAGCTTTCTCTTTGAACAACCCTGTTTCCCATCATCTTTAATTGAAGTTGAGTGTCAAAAATAACAGAGATACCAAAGTTCTGCTTTATCAGCCATGGACCAATCCAAGTCCAAGGTACCACAGAAAAATGACAGTCATGTTACTTGATCACAGAGCATCTTTATTTCATTATAAATCTCTAGTAAAATTAGATCAAAGTGCACTAAATTAGTGCATGCCTGTTTCCTTCAGGAGCTGCTTCCAATGAACACTTCTTAAAGTCCAAGTTGCTCCTGATGCAGAATGGGTTCGGTTCTGCTCAAGTCCCTGGCAGGGTGGTCGCTGCCACCACCTTCTGTAAACACTCCAGTTGAATAGGAAGTGGGCTGTATCCTTCAGACAACATGAGCTTTAAACGGCCACATCACAGCTCACGCCGATGACGAGATAAGAGCGCCCAAGGCATAAAAGGAGCGCTGCACACAGAGCCCGGCGCTCCTTTCTGTTCAGCGGTCCAGCTCAGCCCAACCAGACACCATGACCTTTGACGGCACCTGGAAGATCGACCGCAATGAAAACTATGAGAAATTCATGGAACAAATGGGTGAGAAGTTCGTCTTCAGGCTCTAGACAAGCTCATGGTCTGATTCATTGAGGAGTTTCGTGTTTGAAGAATCAATTGCATTGTGCAAACACAAAGTCTGACTCCATGCAAGTTCAGTGAACGTTGGAGTCTCAGCAAACGTTTCGTATTTTATCAGAATATCGTTAAGGTCATCAAGTACAACAGAGTTAAATGTCATCCTCATAGTGTCTAAAGATAATAACAGTAAAAGGTATGGGTGATTAAACAACAGTCATATGGGATATCAGAGAATTATTGCACATGGTGCAACTGACTTGTATTGTAGGTGCAAAGTGGTGTTTACTGCCCTGAAGGCTGTGGGATTGATCTGTATTTTAGTCTAGTTGTCCCTGTTTGATGTTCCTGGACCTCAGGAGTGGAACACAGTGTGACCCGGATGCGAGGAGTCTCTCAAAGTGTTGTGCATGAAGAGGTTTTGTTTGAACACTGCATGTGTTCTTAGGAATTAACCTGGTGAAGAGGAAGCTGGCTGCACACGACAACCTGAAGATCATCATCCAGCAGACTGGAGACACGTTTCATGTCAAGGAGAGCAGCAATTTCCGAAACATCGACATCGACTTCACCCTGGGCGTCACATTCAGCTACAGCCTCGCAGACGGGACTGAGCTCATCGTAAGAACTAAAACATTCGACTAACACTCCACAACCTCAAATCTGTTCTACTATAAAAACCTCTCGATTTCTGCACATTTGAACGACGAGATGTTTTCCTCTCCTTGAAATTATTCTTCTTCTCTTTGACCGTCCCCCAGGGTTCATGGACGATGGAGGGCGATGTGTTCAAGGGAGTTTTCAACAGAAAGGACAACGGAAAGCAGCTCACAACAACCAGGGTGATCCAAGGAGACGAGCTCATTCAGGTGAGGCGCTTCCTGGTTGCAGCGCAGGTCAAGAAGTGTTACTTCAGATGACTTGAAGGGTTTTTCTGGAAAGGTTGTTGTACTTTTTGTTGTTTGCTGGCTCTTTGAGTAACTTCTCTGTGGAATAATTGTTTAATTCAGACCACATGAACAAAGTCAAGACCAAACAACTCTAATCCATTTAGCAGACGTTAACGTCAACTAAACAATATAATTGCTGAAACTACCATTAATTACAGAGCTATGTTCATTAAAGAGTTCCACACTGTACTGTAAGCGCTACAGCTAGCTGCGATTGAAGCTAAAATCATTAATTGTTGGTAAAGAACCTTTTAATGTGAAACGTAAAGTTTTATCAAACAGCCTTCACGTTATTCGCCGTGATTGTTTCATGACAGTCGTTTTGGTCTCACTAGGATTAGTCTTTAGCTTGTTAAGGTCATACAAAGAGCTATCTGAAGCAGGTAAGATACTTATTGGTCACAATCTCTCAACAGAGCCCCGTTTTAAAGCATCTGAGCTAACACTTTTATTATTATTATTATTATATAAATGAACTGATGCTGACGTGATTTCTGTCCAACAGAGCTACAACTACGACGGCATAGACGCTAAAAGGATTTTCAAGCGAGCTTGAACCTGTCCGTGGATGATGTTTGGTTTCTGGATTACTTTCAGTTTTGTTGAGTTTTCATGTAGTAAAACTACAAAAAGTACCCCACGTGTAATGTATTTTTATACTTGCATTAATAAACAATAGCTGTCTGGTTTATTTTGTCCTTTTGTGAAGAATTTACTTCTAGGTAGGAATTTTTTTAAGCTTTGTACAAATTTACTCTCATGGAGGTGATTAGCTCAATCAGAGGTGATGCACAATTTAAAAGTTGTTCCTTCATGATGAGCAAAAATAAACTTATATTATTCCAAATATTGAAAGATTCTCAGAAGTTTTGATTTGTTCCCAATAGATGATGACGTAACCCTGTCACATAAACAAATAAACAAATGCTCACATGGAATCACTGGAGCACTATGATGTGTTTACGATGAACAAAACAGAGTAGTTATTAAATGATTTTAGAGGTCTCCAAACACCCAAAGGGACCTCATGTCTATGGGCTTGAAGGAGCTGATGAATGAGATTCATTGAGGGAGTCTCCTGAATGTCTCCCAAATGTCTACAGAATGTCTCTATATTGAAGCAGAGTTGTAGTGTTCCACCACTATGCTACTTCTCTTGTTACCCACCCAAAACACCACTGAAACAGTGTCAGCTCGCTCACGGCTCAAATTAAATAAATTACAGATCAGCTTTAAAAATATCATAAAAATCTTATTAAATTACAGTGCCTTGCGAAAGTATTCGGCCCCCTTGAACTTTTCAACCTTTTGCCACATTTCAGGTTTCAAACATAAAGATATAAAATTTGAATTTTTTTGTGAAGAATCAACAACAAGTGGGACACAGTCGAGAAGTGGAATGAAATTTATTGGATGTGTCAAACTTTTTTAACAAATAAAAAACTGAAAAGGGGGGCGTGCAATATTATTGGGCCCCTTTACTTTCAGTACAGCAAACTCACTCCAGAAGTTCAGTGAGGATCTATGAATGATCCAATGTTGTCCCAAATGACTGATGATGATAAATAGAATCCACCTGTGTGTAATCAAGTCTCCGTATAAATGCACCTGCTCTGTGATAGTCTCAGGGTTCTGTTCAAAGTGCAGAGAGCATCATGAAGACCAAGGAACACACCAGGCAGATCCGAGATACTGTTGTGGAGAAGTTTAAAGCTGGATTTGGATACAAAAGATTCCCAAGCTTTAAACATCCCAAGGAGCACTGTGCAAGCAATCATATTGAAATGGAAGGAGTATCAGACCACTGCAAATCTACCAAGACCCGGCCGTCCCTCTAAACTTTCATCTGGAACAAGGAGAAGACTGATCAGAGATGCAGCCAAGAGGCCCATGATCACTCTGGATGA
This sequence comes from Nematolebias whitei, assembly GCF_014905685.2. NCBI lineage: Eukaryota > Metazoa > Chordata > Actinopteri > Cyprinodontiformes > Rivulidae > Nematolebias > Nematolebias whitei. The sequence continues at coordinate 35,436,491 of NC_056500.1, forward strand.
ACTGCAGAGATCTACAGCTGAGGTGGGAGAGTCTGTCCATAGGACAACAATCAGTCATACACTGCACAAATCTGGCCATTATGGAAGAGTGGCAAGAAGAAAGCCATTTCTCAAAGATATCCATAAAAAGTGTTGTTTAAAGTTTGCCACAAGCACCTGGGAGACACACCAAACATGTGGAAGAAGGTGCTCTGGTCAGATGAAACCAAAATCCAACTGTTTGGCCACAATGCAAAACGATATGTTTGGCGTAAAAGCAACACAGCTCATCACCCTGAACACACCATCCCCACTGTCAAACATGGTGGTGGCAGCATCATGGTTTGGGCCTGCTTTTCATCATCAGGGACAGGGAAGATGGTCAGAATTGATGGGAAGATGGATGGGGCCAAATACAGGACCATTCTGGAAGAAAACCTGTTTGAGTCTGCAAGAAACCCGAGACTGGGACGGAGATTTATCTTCCAACAAGACAATGATCAAAACATAAAACCAGATCTACAATGGAATGGTTCACAAATAAACGTATCCAGGTGTAGGAATGGCCAAGTCAAAGTCCAGACCTGAATCCAATCGAGAATCTGTGGAAAGAGCTGAAGACTGCTGTTCACAAACGCTCTCCATCAACCTCACTGAGCTCGAGCTGTTTTGCAAAGAAGAATGGGCAGAATTTCAGTGTCTCCATGTTCAAAACTGATGGAGACAAACCCCAAGAGACTTGCAGCTGGAACTGCAGCAAAAGACGGCGCTGCAAAGTATTAACGCAAGGGGGCCGAATAATATTGCACACCCCACTTTTCAGTTTTTTATTTGTTAAAAAAGTTTGACACATCCAATAAATTTCATTCCACTTCACGATTGTGTCCCACTTGTTGTTGATTCTTCACAAAAAATTAAAATTTTATATCTTTATGTTTGAAGCCTGAAATGTGGCAAAAGGTTGAAAAGTTCAAGGGGGCCGAATACTTTCGCAAGGCACTGTAAACACAGTTACTTTACCAGAACAAAATATCATTAAATGTGGGTTATTGAACATCAGATTTCTTTCCTCTTAATGCCTGTTAGTCAATGACTTTATAACTGATCATCATACTAATTTATTCTGTCTGACAGAAACCTGGCCAAAACAGGAAGATTTCATTAGTATAAATGAATCCACTCCACCTAATTATTTAAATTTTCATGTTCCTACAACAACAGGTCAAGGTGGAGGTGTAGCTTCTATTTTTCAGTCAGGACTCTTAATTAATACTAAACCAATTATTAGTAATAATACTTTTGAGTTGCTGTATATAAGTCTATCCCATCTAAATGGAAAATGGAACGGCCACTCTTTCTAGTTGTTATATATCATCCACCAGGCTCCTATGCTCAGTTTTTGTCTGAATTCTCAAAATTCTTAACTGGCTTATTACTAAATACTGATAAAGTCATAATAATGGGTGATTTCAATATACATGTAACTATTGAAAGTGATAGCTCAACCATAGACTTTATTAATTTAATTGAGTCAATTGATTTTAGACAAAATGTCTACACGTCTACTTATTATCATCATCACACTCTTGACCAGGTTTTGACTTATGGCATTGAGATTAGGGCGACATCCTCAAAGTTCTTTTCTGTCTGACCATTTTTTAAGAACTTTTGAGTTTACACTAAATGACTGCACAGGCACTTAGAGTAAATTTATCCTTAGCAGGTGCTTATTAGAAAACTCTAATCAAATTTAAACATTCTCTTCCATCAATGTTGTCCTGTTTTGCAGCGTAATACATCAGAAAGCAGTGACTTAGGTGATATTGTTGATAAATTTACAACTTCAGTGCAAACTTCACTTGATCAAATGACTTCACTGAACAAGAAAGTAATCAGAGGAAACTGGCTTCTTGCTTCAATTCTGAGTTATGCACTTTAAAACAGGCATATGAAAGCTGGAAAGAAAATGGCGCTCCACTAACGTTGAAGAATTTTATTAATCTTGGAGAGATAGCCTGATAACTTTTAAAAAAGCTCTCCATAAAGATAGAACTGCATATTACTCATCTTTAATAGGTGAGAATAAAGATAACCCCAGGTTCCTTTTCAATACCATAGCTAGACTAATGAAAAATCCTATCTCTGTTGAACGTTGAACCTCCCTACAGCTATAAGCAGTGATGACTTCATGAGATTCTTTATAAATAGAATTATTTCATTTAGGAACAAAATTCAAACCATCCTTCCTACTATTGCCTCTAGTTCCCTGCCAGATGAGACAAAAAAACATAACTAGAACCTGATTTATGTTTGGACTGTTTTTGTCCTGTTGAGCTCTCTGAATTGTCATAAATAATAGCTTCATCCAAGCCATCAACATGTCTGCTGGATCCTATCACAACCAGAATATTTAAATGATATAATATTTACTATTTAATTAACACCCACATTTTGTTAATTTGTCTCTAATGAATGGTTATGTACAACAGCACTTTGAGATTGCTGTAATTAAACTTTTATTTAAGAAACATAATCTTGATTCAGGAATCCTGGCCAGTTATAGACCTATATCCAGTGCTTAATTTGAACTGGGTCCTACCAGAACAAAATCCGGTAACTCTCTCATTTTGACAGGGTGCGTTCCAGCAACTGTTTGCTTGAATCTGGAAACTCAAATCCCCACCCCTAAAAGTCCAAAGTCATTGCGCATTTTGATTTTTTATTATTTAATAAAAATACAATGAGAGGAGATGCTGCCCAGTCTGTGGAGTTGATGTTCCAGCCGCAGTACACGCACCAGCTCGCGCACATGCTCTTGCCCAGCAGAGATGCGGACGGCATGTCCCGTGGGGATGAAGCATCTTCATCTACCTTCAACGGTGTGCATAGTGCACGTTACGCACAGGAGCATCTCCAGACAGCTCTACAGACCGCACGCACAACTGCTGCTGTATTGCAACGCCTGCATACATTTCAGATATGAATAAAAAAGCTTAGCTACAGTAAAAAATAAAAATAAATAAAAAAAACCTAGAGAAATGTTTGATGTGAATTAAATGGTAAATGGTAAATGGACTGTACTTATATAGCGCCTTTCTATCTTATTTCAAGATACTCAAAGCGCTTTACACTACCATCTGTGTCCTCATTTACCCATTCATACAGCACTCTACTAGATCTTTTTTTTTTTTTTTTTTTCATTTAGCCTTTATTTATACAGGTAGTCTCATTGAGCCACGAGAACTCATTTTCAAGAGAGACCTGTTTAGGGAGCACATGGTGGGGGTTAAGGGCCTTGACTCTACTAGATCTCTACAAAGCTAATTGAACAAATCATTCTAAAGAGACTAATCAGCACATTATCACATTCATACACTGATGGGACATACATCAGAGGCTATTAGGGGTTCAGAGTCTTGCCCAGGGACACTTCAGCATGTGACTGCTGGCAGATTCGAACCCCCAACTCTCGCAGTGGAGGACGACTGCTCTAACCGCTCAGCCACAGCCGCCCCTTACTCACATTACATCACGTTTCAAAACAACGGTGCTAATTTGTCAAGCCCTGCTTATATCTAATCTAACATTCATCTAAAACAATTTAGAGAAAATTGTTGCAGGTCAGTTGTGTGAACATCTGCAAAGAAATAATCTGTTTGAGGAGTTTCAGTCAGGGTTTAGAGCTCGCCATAGCACAAAAACAGCACTGGTGAAAGTTACTAATGATATTCTCATGGCCTCTGATATTGGACAGGTGTCTACACTGGTCCTGTTAGACCTCAGTGCTGCATTTGATGCAGTTGATCACAATATTTTACTACAGAGACTTGAATATGATATTGGGATTACAGGAACCGCTCTAAATTGGTTTAAATTATATTTATTTGATAGATTCTAGTTTGTAAATGTAAATAATGAATCTTCCTTGTATACCAAAGTTAGTCATGGAGTTCCTCAGGGCTCAGTGCTTGGACCAATACTCTTTACTTTATATATGCATCCATTAGCTAACGTTATTAAACAGCTTGGGATAAATTTTCAATGTTATGCTGATGATACTCAGTTATATTTGTCCATGAAATGCAATGAATCCAATCAGTACTTAGACTACAAGCATGTCTTAAAGACATAAAAATCTGGATGGCCCTTAACTTTCTACTTTTAAGCTCAGACAAGACTGAGATTTTGGTTTTTGGACCTGAGCATCTTTGAAATACATTTTTCAGTCTTTCGCCCTCTCTGGATGGCATTAATCTGGCCTCCAGCTCTAAAGTTAAAAACCTTGGTGTTATTTTTTGATCAGGACACGTCTTTCAGTCCCCACATTAAAAACGTTAATAGAACCATCTTCTTCCACCTGTGTAAATTGCTAAAATTAGAAACATCTTATCTAAAAATGATGCAGAAGACTGGTTTATGCATTTATCATGACTAGACTGGACTATTGCAATGGTTTATTATCTGGGTGTCCAAATATTTCTTTAAAAAGTCTTCAGTTGATCCAAAATGCTGCTGCCAGAGTCTTAATGGGAGTTAGTGGGAGAGATCATCTCTCTTCAGTTTTAGCTTCTCTCCACTGGCTCCCTGTCAAATTCAGAATATAATTCAAAATCTTACTTCTAACCTGCAAAGCTCTCAACAACCTAGCTCCATCGTATATTACAGATTTTATTGTTCCATATTTTCCTAACAGAACACTTCCCTCTCAGACTACAGGCTTACTTGTGATTCCTAGTTTTCAAAAGCAGAATTGGAGGAAGATCTTTCAGTTATCAGGCTCCTCTCTTGTGGAACCAATTTACAATTTCTGTCCTTGAGGCTGACACATTATCCAGTTTAAAGACTGGGCTTAAGACTTTCCTTATTGATAAATCCTATAGTTAGGGTTGGCTTGGTATGCTGCTATAGGCTTCGACTACTGGAGGAAAAACTAACCCAATTCTCTTAAATTAATTGTTAAAATATTTTTCGTTTGATACTATTTCTATCTTAACTTATGAATCTTGACCTGCCATTGTGTATCTGTTCCTCCTTCCTGTTTCTCTCAAACCTAGCTGGTAGAAGCAGATGGCCGCTTGTCCTGAGTCTGGTTCTGCTGAAGGTTTCTTTCTCATGAGGGAGTTTTTTCTTTCCACTGTCGCCTTCATGCTTGCTCAAGATGAGAGTTCTGCGATGGAGTTAAACTCAAAGCAGTCTGCTCCTCAGATAAATAATGTTATTAATTTACTTTTATATGTATGAATGTTTCTGTTCAGTGCCCTGAGATGACTTCTGTTGTGACTTGGAGCTATATAAATAAAGTGAATTGAATTGTTCCCAGAATATCTCCTGAATGTCTTGTTACCTTTGTGCAGTTCTCAACTTCTTCATGAGTATCAGAGGTTCGAAGTTCTGCCACTTGAGTTCTGAACATGTGCAAAAAATTTGCGCAACCACTTCTTGTTGCGAGCATTTTGAACTCGTCTTCAGAGCAACTGAACTGTCATTGGCACCTGGGTGTGAGTTCTCCGACTTGAAACATCGAAGACAAAAGGTTTGAACCATGTCTGAAAACCACCCCGATGATAAATGTTAGGTTAAAACATTTCCAAATTGGATACAAGCAAATTAATTCATACATGTGACAAAATAATGTACACGGCCAAGAACACAGTTCTGCAAGTTGTTTAAATAAAAATGGCCTTTGACTGAAAATGTGCTGCTCCAAAGGCTGGATCGCGGCTCAACGGTCACCTGATGGTAAACATTCAGAGTTCAACGAGTCTGCAGCCCAACATTCATTTTTTTTAGGCTTGATTTTCACCAACTTGTCTCCCAACTGTCTGAGCTCTGTGAGACATCTCACACTTGTCTCCTTTTGGGACTCACAGAAACTAAACCGGACGAGCAGACACCTGCAACGACTTTATGACTCCTCCAAGCATGTTACATGAATATCAATATTAAATATGTTCAAAATTCCAGCAATGGAAGAGCAACACTCTGCAGCTCACACAAGAAAATGAACCGTCACAAACCTTTGGAGCACATTTTGAAGAATCTGTTTCGATTTGGTGCCAGCTCAGACATTTCTGTATGAACATGATCAAACTTTACTGTCCACAGTCATGAATAAAATACTTTAATAAAATACTGCAAGGATGAAACAAAATGAAACACTTTGTAAGCGTCTCAGTCAGGATCTGATATTTATATTCAAAAACAAGTCATTTTCCCCTTCATTTTCCAAAAGGTGGTGCAATCACCACAAATAAATTAATTAATAAATGTCAAGGCTGTGAGTCAGGACATAACTCTCAGAATGCAAAGTAACTGGGAGGTCATCGTTTCAAGGCTTGGATTTAATTTTACTTCATAATTTCTTTATTTTTATACAAAAATAAGAACGATTTCATCCTGAACTATCTCGTGTTGCATCACAAAGTCAGAGACTCTAAGAGAGCGCTCCTTTAAGAAATATATCTTTTTCTAAAGGAGGAATTAACTAATGAGCAGTGACACACACACCTCTATACACTATAATTTAGTGTTCGACAACACGCACACAACATGTGCTCATGGGTCAAAGGTCGCCGTGATTAGATAAAAGTCCAAAGTAAGAAATGAACTACAGAATGTGTAGGGAGAAAAAAAACATGGCAAGTGGCAAGTAGAAAATAAATATTTATATATTTATATTTGGAAGTGAAGCATGTGATCCTGGAAGTACTGGATGTGCACAACACAGACACCAAAATGTGCATCAAAAGTCATTTTCACTGAATGCATAGTGTGTCTGCAGGACCGGTCTCAAACACGTCAGATTTAAAATAAACAGTAGACAGTTCTTGTGCGAGCAGGAGAAAAAAAAACATTCAAGTCTTGAAATCAGTCTTGCTTACAAATTACTATTTGATTAATTTCTTGGATTCTGTTAAATAGACTCTCCTATAACGTTAGCTGGACTCGAACTCCAGCACACTCATGCTCATGCTTTCGCTGTTCGTACAGCTGATTCATTAAAGGCCACATGCAGGTTTCACAACGTTAATGTTAGAAACAAGACCCCATGCGCTGAGGCGTTAGTAGTAATGTCTGATGTATCTGGGAAAATACCTGCAAATATAGATCTGCTGAAAGGAGTCTCTTTAAACAGGAAGACTGGGGGGGAAACAACATTTTGACATCACAGTGCGTTACAAAACATACGTTACACAATAAAAAATAATGTGTGATTGTGTTTCACTGAGCAGCCTAGGGGCTGCCCCATCTTCTCACTGACATACCCCAAAACATTGAGGCAAAAGTGCATTATAGTAAACATTGCATTACATTTGTTTTTCATTCACAAACGCAAAAAACAAATTCCATCTTTCACAATAGATATTTACAACAAGGGAAGGTCACTGATTTGGAGCAGCCAAAGGTCATTCTGCAACATTTAAATGTCGTAAAAGTGCTGATAAATGATAACGACTCCATAACAAAACACGATTATAGCTGTATGGGTCATCTGGGGACAAAAAGCCCCCAGCGTGCATAAAGTGAGAAAGCTGCCTAGATATTAAATCTGCAATTCAGGTCTTTCGAAACAGAATTCTGTGAAATCATTATGACTAGTTAATATCTTACCTGCTGTAGATAGCTTCTTGATCAACGTCAGTTTGGAGAAATGGCTTAATTCTGACCAAACTGATTTGGTAATAGCTAGTCTGAATGGGTCCAAACCTAAGTGGAATTCTGCCGTCTTAAAACATAACAAAACAATGTGAGTTAAATGTTAGTTTATAAATAGTTTAAGATTAGAACGTTATTTCAGCAGAAATATGATGACATTTCTGCAGGAGGGGCCATCAGCTGCAACAGACATGCTACAGATAGCTCCTGCTTGCAGCACTTACAAATAACTTTAAAGATTGTATCCAACATGTTTTATAAAACTGACTGCGATGGAAAAGTTAATAAAAGTAACATCTGCATGGAGTACCATAAACGTGTTGATACTGCAGATGTGCTAACATGGCTGCAATCCACTTTGAGCTTGGCCACACTTGGACCAGCTGTTATGTACAGTTATGTAGCATGCAGCTGTAAGCAAGCAGCTATTGGCAAACAGCTGTTAGCAAGTGGCTGTTAGCAAGCAGCTGTTAGCAAACATCTGTTAGCATGCATCTGTTAGCAAGAACATGTTAGTATGCATCTGTATGCAAGCATCTGCTAGCATGCAGCTGTTTGCAAGCAGATATTAGCATGCAGCTGTTTGCAAGCAGATATTAGCATGCAGCTGTTTGCAAGCAGATATTAGCATGCAGCTATTAGCAATCAACTCTTTGCAAGTAGCTATTAGCAAGCAGTTGTTTGCAAGCAGCTGTTGGCATGCACCTGTTAGCTTGTTGATCCAATCAGACCCAAACTCTGACTGTGTTAAAAATGTCCACTCACTCCCTACGTTGTGGTCACTTGTAGCCGACTGTGTAGGTTTTCAGGCCAACCTGGTGTTTTTGAACGCTGCTTAAATGCAGCTGCTTAGCATTTGCTTTGATTAGCGTGCTGTGTTGGCTTAGGTCGCAATGCAAGGTCTATTTCCACTGATGTGTACTGGTGATAAGTTTCCAGGGAACTATGGATGAGTGAAAAACTCAAACGCAACCCATTTCTCCAATTTGAGGTTGTTTAAAAAACCATCTGCAACAGGTAAAATATTCACTGTTTGTAACATTTCCACAAAACCCCACTTTAACAATCTGAACTATCACTTTAAGGAAAAGACATCCTATCTTTGACAGCTCTAATGCTGTCAAGCAAAATCTTAATATCATAAATTTTATAAATAATATAAAAACGCTTTCAGATAATTTTTAGCTGCAGCTTCATCTTTGACTCATTATAACACTTTACTGCTTATCTTTAATACATACATTGGAATATCTTTGTTTTGTACTTCTGTAGGTTTACTGCACAAATAAAAACATCTGCAAAACAACACAATGTGAATAAAAACATTCTAAAAATGCAGCAATCCTTTGAGCAAAGTGAAAAATTCTACTCAGAGGACCAACGTGGATCGATGGAAGAAATGCCTAACAGCTTTTAGGAACTGGTTTAATTTACAGGACAAGCTTGCATAAATAAGCTCCAGCCAGGTTGGAGGTGTTGGCGCGTCCCAACATACTTCTGCTCGGTAAACTCTTTGGCATTCAGGTATGCGGTCCGTCGCTTTAAACTTATAAAAAACCTCGTTCGTCCAGACCTTTGGCCATCACCGGCTTCCATTTTGCAGTGGCTTTATTGCTAGTATGGCCTGCAGAGGAAACAAGAGCAGGATGTTCTTGAGCAAACACATGAGAGGAATCCAAAAAAGTTCAATCTGGTCCTCTGGACATTCAAAATGTTTTGAATGTCCAGAGGACCAGATTGAACTTTTTTGGATTTTTCTACCTGGATTATTGAGCATGCATCAGGACACATGAGAGGAACATCTTTCTTTTATTCTCTGCAGAGTCTTACTTGTTTCAGGTCTGGCTTTTGGCACGTCTTGTGAGTGTGCATCACTGGAGAGCGTGTGACTGCTCTCGGCCCGTGGCGCCATGGCAGAGAGGACCAGGGGCCTCTGGTTGTGGTACTTGAGGCGGTACGTTTCCGTCATACAGTTGTCCACATTAAAGTATGTTGTCAGAGAAACCTCCGGAGTTGGAGCTGCCTCTTCCCCTCGGTACCCTGTCAGTCGCTCCTCACTGTCACATGATGACTGGGTACTCCTCTCGGGGTCAGAACCCGACTTGGAGCTGGCATCTGAGAATGTCCTGAGGCCTGCAATGTCAGGCCTGCGGTGAGGACTGACGTGGGACGCTGACGAGAGGCGGGGGCTTGATAAAAAGTGTTCCTGAAGCATCCTGGGACGAAACAAAGCGTGACTTGCTTCACCGGGAGAGATCTGCGGGCTCGGTCGAAGGTGAGGCGACCCGGTCGATCCGAGCTGGTGCTGGTTGGACGGTTGGACGGGCTCTGATGTCACATTGGAGGGGTGGTTGTACAGCAGGTCTGTGGGGGGGTCCTGGGAGTCAGAGGCCACAGCCTCACTGTTACTGGAGAGGTAAGTGCTTTCTCTGTCTTCAGACTCAGACAGAATGAGGTCCTCGGAGCTGTTCCACTCAGAACTACTGGTTTTGGTGATCCGCCTCGGGGTCGGGCCTTCACCACCAGGCCCTCGGCAGCTCAGCAGCTCCTGGTGCTCGCTCTGCTGGAGGTCTGAACTGCTGGAGTTTGTCTCTGATGACGTCGCCTTTCTCGAGGTGCTTGAAGAATACTTTGACTTCCGTCTGCAGAAGAATACACAAATGCTTAGTCTTTAAAATGTGAAAATAGAACGTTACGCATTATTTTGTTGTTATTTATTAAAGTCAGCGTGAGGAAAATGTAGAAATTAATTTCTTCTGTTCTTTGTTTTTTACTGCTTTGTATCTTATTATTAAAAAAACTATAAATCACAGTTTCCTCACATCATCAGTTTGGGCAGTTTACAAATATACTGTATATATATATATACACACACACACACACATATATATATATATATATATATATATATATATATATATATATATATATATATA
>NC_056500.1:35447161-35448022 GCF_014905685.2 Nematolebias whitei
ATATATATATATATATATATATATGCTGGCAGCCATCTTGGATTTTGATGTGGCAACCCACTTTTCGATAGTGATCTTTCTTACTCCTACATGTAGCCACACACCAACATGGAAGTTGGTTCCTCACTTAATTTTCAAGTTATCATACTCAACGCACACGGATGGAGGATATTTCCAATTCCCCTTTTTGCTTCATAATGGGGGACAATCAGTGGTGGGTGGTTCAAAAGCGCTGCTCTACATGTGTAAGTAAACCTGAGTAAATTGGTTCTAACTTGACATCAGTCTTTAATTGTCCTTCTCTTATATCAGGAGTTCTTCTCATCAGCAACAAGCAGAGAAAAGGACTTCACTGATGCAGGCAGAGTCAAAAGCCCCTTAAATAATGATAAGTTTCCCTCTACTTTTACCAAGAATAGTTCAAGAGCAGTGGCTTAGACTGACAAAGGGCTAATGTGGAAGAACTAATATGACTTTCCAGAAGACGTTGTGCGCAACAAACCTCAGCTTCAAACATGCAACAACAGGCTGATCTGCATAGATGAGAATGTAAGAGTAGTCAGCTGTCAGGAATGAAACAATCATATTTAACAAATAATGTCCCATGATAAGAAACTGTGATTTACAGTGAAGGACAATACCTTGAACTTGGACTGAACTTTAAATGTGAAAGTGAAACTTGGTCTTGGTTTCCCTGAGGTTTTATCTGATGTTTACCTGAAAAGAAAGAAAATAAGAAATGAGATGAAATGCTTATTTAAATTGCAGCCATGTTTAAGAAAGTTCTGCTCAATGTAAGTACATTCTATCTATTTATCTATCTATCTATCTATCTATCTATCTATCTATCTATCTATCTAT
>NC_056500.1:35448032-35452594 GCF_014905685.2 Nematolebias whitei
ATCTATCTATCTATCTATCTATCTATCTATCTATCTATCTATCTATCCATCTATCCATCTATTCATCCATCCATCATCCACTAATCCATCCAAGTCGGTCATGGGGGCAGCAGCTTGAGCCATGAGGCCAAGACATCTTTTTCCACAGCCACCTCTTCCAGCTCTTCTGGGAGGATCCCAAGGCGTTCTCAGGCCAACTGAGAGACGTAGTTTCTCCAGCGTGTCCTGGGTCTTCACCGGGGGTCTCCTCCCAGTCGGACATATCTGAAGCACCTCCCTAGGGAGGCGCCCAGGGAGCATCCTTACCAGATGCCAAACCACCTCAACTGGCTCCTCTTGATGTGGAGGAGCAGAGGTTCTACTCCTAGTCTCTCCTGGATAACCAAACTTCTCACCCTATCTCTAAAGGAAAGTCCAGCTACTCTGCGGAGGAAACTCATTTCAGTTGCCTGTTTCCGCAATCGCATTCTTTCGGTCATGACCCAGAGCTCGTGACCATAGGTGATGGTAGGAACATAGACCGACCGGTAAACAGAGAGCTTTGCCTTACAGCTCAGCTCCCTCTTCACCACAACGGACTGACAAAGAGTTCACAATACTGCAGATGCTGCACCAATCCCTCTGTCAATCTCACGCTCCATTCTTCCCTCACTCATGAACAAAACCTCAAGATACTTGAACTCCTCCACTTGAGGCAGAACCTCACCCTCGACTTCAAGAGAGCAATCCACCCTTTTCCGGTTGAGGACCATGGCCTCAGATTTGGAGGTGCTGATTCTCATCACAGCTCCTTCATACTCGGCTGCAAACTGCTCCAGAGAGCTGAAGATCCCAGCACGATGATGCCAACAAGACCACATCATCTGTAAATAGCACGTATGGAATCCTGAGGCCACTGAACTGGAATCCCTCTGTCCCCTGGCTGCACAGAGAAGTTCTGACCATAGAAGTTATGAACAGAATTGGTGACAACAGGCAACCCTAGAGGAGTCCAACTCCCACCCTGAAGGGGTTCGACTTACTACTGGCAATGTGGACCAAACTCGATTACCACTTGTATAGGGACTGAACAGCCCATAGCAATGGGCCCCCAATCCCATTCTCACAGAGCACCCCCCACAATGTACCTCAAGGATCACAGTCGAACACCTTCCCAAAGTCCACAAAACACATGTAGACTGGATGGGCAAACTCTCATAACTCCTCGAGGACCCTAGTGAGGGTAGAGTTGGACCAATGTTCAACGGCCCACATTGTTCCTCCTGGATCTGAGGTTCAACCAACAATCTGACACGCTCCTCCAGTACCCCTGAATAGACCTTACCAGGGAGGCTTAAGAGAGTGATGCCCCTTTAAATGGAGCAACACCCTCCGGTCCCCCTTTAGGAAGAGGGGAACCACCACTCCTATCGGCCAATCCAGTGGCACTGCCTCCAATGTCCATGCAATGTTGCAAAGGTGTGTCAACTAATACAGCCCCACTGTGATGTACAGTCTCAGAGCAGTGAGGGGAAGGAGCAGGGGAGGGGGTTCTGCCTTTCCCCATTGCTGCTGTCTGTGGAAGCTTCAGAGAGGTGTATACCTGAGTAAGCAGTGTTGATTCTTTATTTAAAATAATTGAGCACAAACTGAATCGAGCCTTAGGTCCAGCTCCTCGGCAGTCACTGAGCGGGCCAGTCCACCTCTGCAGACCCACAACATCCAGAACTTTAAGGAAATCAGAGCAGATCTCATCCACCACCAGAGTCCTGTCGCCGCGGAGAATTTTAACTACCGTGACAACCTCAGTCACGATTATAGACAGACCAACCCCAAAGTCCCCCTACTCAGCTTCCTCCATAGAAGATGTGCTGGTGGGATTGAACTGGTCCAAGAAGTTTTTCCTTCCACCTCCTAACAACGTCACTAGCTGAGGTCAACTGGATGTGGTTAAAGCCTCCCAGCATTGAGAGTTGAAGATCTTTGTGATGGGATCATCTGCCAGGCATTCCTAGCACTACACGTTTGGGTCTGTAGGGTCTGTCTGACATCTTACCCATCAACTCACTACCAGGTAGTGATCAGTTGACAGCAGCTCCTCTCTTCACCCGAGTGTCCAAAACAAACGTCTCAAACCCACCTGGCGCACCTTCCAGCACCGCCGCTAAGGACTATATGTAATAATAATATACTATTGTCTGCTAAAATATATTTTTTTACTTTTTAAAACAGGTCAAATATTACATTTTTCTTTTACTAAAATATCCTGTGGACAATTAAAATGCACAATTACAAAACAGAAAATGTTACACTGTAGAAAAACAAAAATCCCCTTAAAAACCAGGAAAGAGAAACTCATTCCTCATAAAATAATAAGAAGGAAGAAAAATGAAGATGAATAATAAGGACTAAAATTGTATCTTTTCTTTTATAAATATTGTGGTTGGCCCTGTTGTCGGGAGGTGATTTTTAATGATCCTCTGAAGTGTGCTGAAGTTTGAATTTACTTCAAATGTAACACAGTAAACATATCAAATGTTAAAATCATTTTTAGCAAAAAGCTTAAAGATAACATTTAAATTTTATAGCAGGAACAGGTTGGGGGAGTATAATGTGATGCTGTGAACCAGTACCAATCAGTTTGCAAACGGGTCGGTCAGAGGACAAAATGAGTCTTTCACAGAGGCTGGATCTTTGAGGTAAAAATGTCTTTTTGGGCACAAGATGGCAGCAGCAGCAGCAGCAGCAGGAGTTAAAGCCCGCCCCCTCTAATGGCCGCCATGCTCTATATTTTTTTTGGCCGCCATGCTTCTTCCACCAGCAAAGGGCAGCATGACACCAAATTCCTTTATTTTAAAAAATAGATTTTTCTTTTAGGTGTTCCCTGGAGAGTTCTCTCAGGCTCTCGAGGGGGTTCTGCCTTGATGTAGTGCAGGAGGCCCAAAGTACCAGATGCGACAGAACTATGTTTATGACAAAGTCCCAGATGCTTCTATGTGCACGAGCTCTGTGGGATTATCATCAGATTACTGCCAGCACCAGGGTTACAAGGTTAAATACTGAGTTCAGACTCAGAAATCATGCCGGACTGTAGATTCAATCTGCAGCGTCAGATGTCCTGAAGCATCTACTGACCATTACTGAGGGTGGACAGAAACAAGTTCTTTACAAAGTTCTACACTAAAAAACAAATAACGGTACAACTGGTTCATTCCTCATACGTGGGTTTTATGAAAATGTTCTTTGTGTCTTACTGCATCTTTTCTCTTTTTCAACCATTTTATTCTCAAACTGAAGTTATTTTAAGGATCTGTGCATTAATATCTTTTTATCTTTGTTCCCAATGCGCTGTTAGGCTTCTAAATAATGACATCTGTCCCACAAAAATAACGAAGGGAAAAACTCAACAAACAAAATAAATAAATAAAGGTTTTCATTTATTTCAACAGGGTTTTGATCATTAAGTTCCACCTTTGTACAGAATATTTTACTTAAATATTAAAAAAATGTAAAGTTTGTTGTAATTTTTAATTGTTATTTAAATGAAGAGGTATTTATTTTTAGTCTTTTTTCCTTTGAAGGCTTTCATTACTTTAATTTTCACTTTTATATCTTTTTCATGTAGCTTTGATCTGATCCAATTTGAATTGAGCAAATTTTTTTTTACATCTTTCTCTATTTGTGTGAATGAACTTTTCCCTTTCGGCTGCTCCTTTCTGCAGGGTTCGTCACAGCGAACAAACTCCCACGACAGATTCGTAAACTGTTTTTCAGTGGTTGTCCTTCGTGACACAACCTGGGCTCAAACCTGCAGCCTCAGGATTATGAGTCTGCAGCACAAACCACTGAGCCACCAAATCATGCATTCAGAAACGTCAACTGGAGAATTTAGACTGCGGTTATTACTCTTTTTTTACACTTTTTATTTGTGTATTTTGTTTAGCTCAGTTAATTTTCTTATTAATTTTTGTAGAACTCTGCAACATCAAAAAAACAAAACAAAAAAAAATGTTTCATGACAAATCCCCATATTTGTAACTAAATGTCACCATCTCTAATTTCAACAGCAAATTTTCAAAACTTTGTCCCTGGCCTTAGTCCAGTATGGACTCAATCTGAATATTTAGTACCAGCCGAGTAAAGAGCTGGTTTCTAGGAAACCTGTAGAATCTGGAAACTTACCGCTGTGACAGACTGTGGCCATTAAAGTTGATTTTGTGTTTCCTCCTCTTTGATGCAGCTGGCTGAAAATAAAGAACAGAAAATACGTTCTTTCATAATAAAAGAAAAGACTGAACAACAACTTGTGACTTATATTGTCTTTGTTTAGTCACTAACATAACCTGAACGTAAACACAAACACAACAACCATCCGAACACATACAGGTCCTTCTCAAAAAATTAGCATATTGTGATAAAGGTCATTATTTTCCATAATGTAATGATAAAAATGAAACTTTCATATATTTCAGATTCATTGCACACCAACTGAAATATTTCAGGTCTTTAATTGTTTTAATACTGATGATTATGGCATACAGCTCATGAAAACCCAAAATGCCTGTCCCAAAAAATTAGCATAT
>NC_056500.1:35452604-35460690 GCF_014905685.2 Nematolebias whitei
ATATGCTAATTTTTTGGGACAGGCATTTTGGGTTTTCATGAGCTGTATGCCATAATCATCAGTATTAAAACAATTAAAGACCTGAAATATTTCAGTTGGTGTGCAATGAATCTGAAATATATGAAAGTTTCGTTTTTATCATTACATTATGGAAAATAATGACCTTTATCACAATATGCTAATTTTTTGAGAAGGACCTGTAATCCACCCAGTTTTCGCCCAACATTACCCAGAAGCCCTGTGTTTTGGCCCCGCCCACTCCACACCAGTAATCTGATTGGTTAAGTCATTAAACAAACTCCTCCTGCAGAGACTCTGATGAGCTCAGCCTTCTCTGCTGACACTGAAGTCCGGACCAATCAGAGAGAAGCTTCAAACATGTTTCTGCCCAGGGACAGAAATTAAAACTGTGATTGGATAACTGGATTTTCAGGAGTTAATTTTTTTTTTTCTCAACTGCAAAGTAGTTTACAGAAAATAAGACAAATTTGTAAAAAAAAAAAACAAGAAAATATACACTGAAAATATTTATTTTAGACAAAATACATAGTTAATTAAACATTTAAATGTAAGATTTCATATTTGCTCAATTCTTAGGCCTTCTCTGAAGGCACAGAAGGACTTGAGGGTTCCACCACTGCTTCACACACCAGTCAAAAAATTCCACTCTTCCTCTGTTGGATTATGGAGACATAATTTACAGACATGCTTGTAAGTGCGTCCTTCGTAAGCTGGATACAATTTATCACTCTGCCTTTCACTTTGTTACAAATGCTCCTTATAGAACACATCATTGTCACCTCTGCTCTCTTTTTAAATGGCCTTCTCTACTTCTTCGGTCCCTGGTCCTCCGGTCATGTCCAAAACCATCTCAATCTGGTCTCTCTAACTTTATTTCCCAGTTGTTCAACCTGTGCTGTACCTCTGATGATCTCATTCCTAATCTTATCTGTCCTTGTCACTCCTAAGGAGAACCTCAACATCTTTATTTATGCCATTTCCAGTTATTTCTCTTGGTTTTTTTGCAACTGTCTCCACACCATAAAACATAGCTGGTCTCACCACTATCTGGTAAACTTTTTCTCTGGCCTTTGCTGACACCCTTTTGTCACAAATCACTCCTGAAACTTTTCTCCATGCACTCCATCCTGCCTGGACTCTCTTTTTCACCTCTTTACCAAACTTCCCATTTTCCTGGACAGTGGACCCCAAGTACTTGAAGTCCTGCACATTTGTGACCTCTACTCCTTGTAGCTTCACTGTTCCACCCACCTCTTTCATTCACACACATGTACAGTAGTCCCTCATTTATCGCGGGGATCCGTATCCTGAAGCCACATGATAAGTGAAAAATCCTGAAGTAGGAATAATTAAGACAAGTAGTAAGTAGTACAAATTTGTAGTTTATTTTATTATATAGAATTAAAATGGCCTTTATTGTCCCACGGATGGGAAATTCAAGTGTAACAGCAGCAACAAAAACTGTAAAAAGTTTCACACAAAAGTTCCTAAATGTTAAAAACAATATATAAAGATAAACAATATCAATAATAGTGTTCAGTATGTGTTGGAACATTGAGAATGACAGACTATTTACAGTACAGTATTGCATGCAGAGTGTATGTTTTAGCAGAGGTCAGCATGTATTTAATACTTATTGAGTTTGTTGGGAGCAGTGATAGTTATAGAGTCTAACAGCTGCTGGGAGGAAGGACCTGCGGTAACGCTCCTTTGTGCATTTAGGATGCAGTAATCTGTCACTGAACGAGCTGTCCAGTTCAACAGCAGCTTCATGCATGGAGTGGGAGACGTTGTCCAGCAATTATGTTATATTAGCTAGAGTCCTTCTGTCTCCCACCACCTGCACTGGGTCGAGGGGGCATACATATATATATATATATATATATATATATAGATAAATATATATATATATATATATATATATATATATATATATGCTGGCATAACAAATGTGCAGCAGATGCTAAAATAATTTAAAATAACTTATTTTAAATAAAAATTCCATGCTTATCATACAGCTCATTCATCAGCCATTTGTGTGCCATGTCCAATCTTATTTTGAACAACTGCGATAGAGTGAGTCCGCGATAAACGAACCATGAAGTAGCCAGGGACTACTGTACTGTGTCTTACTATGGCTGACTTTCATTCCTCTTCTTTCAAGTTCATACCTCCACCTCTCCAAGTTCTTTTCCACCTGTTCACTGTTCTCACCACAGATCATAATGTCATCTGCAAACATCATATTTCACGGGGATTCCTGCTTGACCTCATCTGTTAGTCGGTCCATCAGCAGAGCAAACAAGAAGGGGCTCAGAGCCGATCCTTGATGCAATCCCACCTCCACCTTGAAGCTATCTGTCACTCCTACAGCACATCTCACCACTGTCCTGCTGTCCTCATACATGTCCTGTACAAGACTAACATACTTCTCTGCCACTCCAGATTTCCTCATGCAATACCACACCTCCTCCCTTGGCATCCTGCCATATATTTTTCTAAATCCACAAAGATACAGAGTTCTTTCTGACCATCTATGCACTTCTCCATCAGCATCCTTAAAGCAAAGATGGCATATGTGCTCTTTCTTGGATCAAACCATACTGCTGCTGACAAATAGTCACCTCTCGTCTAAGTCTAGCTTCCACAACTCTCTCCCAGATCTTCATTGTGTGACTCAACTTAATTCCCTGTAGTTGCTACAACTCTGTAAATTGCCCTTGTTTTAAAAAATGGCCAACAGCACACTTCTTATCCATTCCTCAGGCATTTTTTTCACCCTCAGATATGCCACTGAATCTTTGAGTCAAAAACCTCACTGCCATCTTTCCAAGACATTTCCAAACCTCCACTGGTATCTCGTCAGGTCCTACTGCCTTCCCCTTCTTCTTTCTTTTCAGAGAGTTCCGGACTTCACCCCCACTGATCTTTCCCAGTTCATGGTCCACTGTTTCTTTGACATCTACTCTTCTTTCTCTTTCATTCTCTTCACTCATTAGCTCCTCAAAGTACTCCTTCCATCTTCCCATCATGCTCTCCTCACTTGTTAGAACATTCCCATTCCTATCTTTAACAAACATAACCTGCTGCACATCCTTTCCAGCCTGATCCCCCAGTTTTGCCAATCAGCACAAGTCTTTCTCGCCTTCTTTAGTGTCCAGCCTCCCATACAAGGAGGGTACAATACAACCCAGCACTCCCATACAATTTTCAGGTCTCTCTTGTAAATGAGTCCTCGAGGCTCAATGGGATTTACCTGTATAAATAAAGGTTGATTGATACAACTCATCATACGCCTTTTGCTTTGCCTTTGCTACCTCCCTCTTTGCTCTACATTGCATCTCCTCATCTCTTCTCTTCAGTCCTCTCACTGTCATATTTCTTTTTGGCTAACATCTTTCTTTGAATAGTTTCACAATTCCACCACCAGGTTTCTTTATCATCCATTCTCTGTCCAGATGATGACACACCAAGTATCATCCTACCTGTCTCTCTAATTGTTGTTGCTGTAGTTGCCAAGTCATTTGGAAGCTCTTTAGAGACTTTAACAGCTCCTCTCTGAATTTCTCACAACATTCTTCTTTTCTCAGCTTTTACCATTTCATCTTCTTCTCTGATTTTCCTCTTTTCCTCTTCTTTACAACACCACACTCTCCCCTGCCACAACCTTACAGTCCCCAATCTCCATCAAGTTTTCTCTTCTACACAGACTGTAGTGTACGTGTACTCTTACCTCCCCTCTTATAGGTCACTATGTTCCTTCCTGTTTTGTAAATAAGTGTTGACTATAGCCATTTTCATTCTCTTGGCAAAATCCACCACCATCTGTCCTTCCTGGTTTATTTCATTGACACCAAACCTGTCCATTACTTCCTCATCCCCTCTGTTTTCTTCACCAACATGTCCATTCAGGTCTGCTCCGATCACCACTTTCTCCTCTCTGAGAATACTTTCTATCACTCCATCCAGATCCTTCCAAAATGTATCTTTCCTCCACATCACATCCATCCTGTGGAGCATAACCACTGACAATGTTTAGCAGCAGACCTTCTACTTCGATCTTCAGACACATCACCCTATCTGACACTCTTCACCTCTACTACGTTTTTTGATAACTCCTCCTTCAGGATCACCTCCCTTTCTCTTTCTATCCACACCTTGGTAAAACAGTTAAAAACCCAGCTCCAGTGCTGCAAGCCTTGCTGCTCCTTCACTTGGTCTCTTGGACACATAAAACATCTACCTTCCTTCTCTGCATCATGTCAGCCCGCTCTCTACTTTTGCCTGTCATTGTCCCCACATTTAGAGTTACAATCCTCAGTCCTACATTCTTGACGTTCCTCTTCTCCATCTGTCTCCTGACATGTTTCCCTCCTCGTGGTCTTTGACTAACAGTAGAACAATTTCTGTTGACACCCTGTTTGTCAATACCACCAGTGGTGGTCGTTGTTAACCCGGGCCTCGACAGATCTGGTATGGTTTCACTTTGATGAACTTGCATTATAGTTGTGGTAAAAGTGTTTTACACCATTTACCTGGGCTTGCGACCGGCACAAGAGATAGTGGTTGGTTGTCGTTTAACTTTGACAATGAATTGTTGGTAAAGTAATTTGTTGCTTGTATTTGACTTGACTTCTATATTTCATGGTTTTGCCTTACTTCCCTTCCCATGACCCTACAAGTCCCTGCTGGTGCTTGCCAGGCCAGCACTGCAAATAAGAATTTGTTCTTAGTGTTTATGCCTAGTTAAATAAAGGTGAATTGAAACAGAGAAAGTTTCCATTGGGTAGTTTAGTATACAACAGTAGAATGTTTGTGTTTATAAGTCTGAGTTCCATTTGTCTGAATAAATCAGTTCATTAAAGAGCTACAAGATTGGTTTCCTACCTTTGCAGTTGTAGCTCAGATGTTAGCTTCAGGTCTGGTTTAATACCTGAGCCATCGACCCCAGGTGAGTCAGGATTGGTGGAGCCACTGCTGAGCCGATCACTGCTCTCGTAGCCAGATTCAGTTCTCTGAATGGTCCAGGTATCACTGCGCAGCAGAGTCTTGGGACAACCTTTGAGTTTGCTGCATCTCTGCTGGCCGGTTCTGCTCTCGGACTCGACAGAGCTGTGACTCTCGGTCTCGTGGCGCTGCTCGTCCTCGTAAATCGTCATCAAGCACTTCTGTTTGCGGCTCTCTCTGGTCCGACCGTGCTCCCGCTCGCGGTCTCTGTCATGTTCGGTGCGCACTCTCTCCTTGGGCGAGGACTTGCTGCATTGTGTGCTCTCTTGTTGCTGCTGACGCCGCTGCTCCAGTTCGTTCAGGACCGTGTCCACATTCAGTACTTCCCGAATGGGTCTCCAAGTTGACTTGGACTTACTTTGGCCTCCTCTTTCCCATTGTTTGTGGGAGCACTCTGGATCATAGCGACCTGGGAAAGTGTTGATCCTCTGGTAATGTCCTCCACTCAGTGGCTCCTGAGGTCCTCGGCTTGAACAGTTTGATGACTTGTCAGAATGAGAAAAACTTTTTTGTTTTTCTACAGGAGGCCTCGGCCCATTCTCTGGTGGAGATGAAGATCTTGGATGTGTCGTGTCTGAACAAAGTTAACAGAAATCATGATCAGATTGCTCTGTTCCTATGATACGTTCAGATGAAAACACAACCAACTACCTTTGTGTTGCGATGGCTCAGGTTTTCGATGCCCCCGGTCCTTCTTGGATGTTTCACCTGGTCGCTGTGAAGTCTCCATGAAAGGTTCCTGGAAGTTCTTGGGACCGCCAAGGGGACGTTTCACTGAGGACAAGATATAATTCATATGATGGATGAGATGTTGCTGATGAGAAGAGAACTGGTTGATCCACTATGAGAAGGTGCTATTTAATAAGACTGGGTTTGTTGCAGCACCTCAGACTGAAGAAGTCTTTTGGATAAAAGACTATATGTTTTAACAAAGGACCCCAGTCCTGGGAACCTGACTCTACCTTGATATATTTAAGTAACAATCAAAAAATAACAAAAATTAACTAAATTACGAGTAAGTTAAATGTTAATCTTTAATGGTAAGTGGAGTGGATCTGGTAATTTAGGGCTGTTTCAGCTCTGGTTAAAATATTTCAGTTGGTGCATTTTGATAAACACTTCTTCTAAAACCTTAATAAAAGTGTTTCTAACCTGATAAAATGGCCAAAGTAATCTCATTTTTATTTAAATTCCAAAGTGACATGTTTATCAAAGCAGTTAAATTCTCTACATTTTATTGCAAGTAAAAATAAAATCTCTTGTCCACTGAGATCACACAGGTTTGAGATAAATAAATTAAATTATCTCGACCTTTTAATACAAACTGGGTAATGTTTGTAAAATAGTTACTTTTTAAAAACTGTAGTGAAATTTTAAATACTGGAGTTATTAAAAAATATCAACAACTACTTTGGTCTTGGCCCTGCATGCACGAGACGTTAGCTCGTCAGTCCTGTCAGAACTAATCACCTTTCTTCCAAACTGAGGTAGTTCAAAGATCTTTCTACAGCAGGTAAGATACTGATCGTTTGATTTAATTTATTTATGTAATAGGGAAGTGAACTTTCATGAATATGTTTGCCTTACACAACAATATAAATGTGCTGTAAATAACAGCAAAATTCATCTTTTGTCTTTAGGCAGGTAGAAGAAATATAAACATAATTCATAAACTTCACCCACAAAACAAATATAACAATTAAAGAAAGGCACAATAAACATCACCTGGAAAGTTAAAACAGGTTTATTTATGAGTAACTACAACTGATTTGCTCATAGCTAAAATTTAAGTTATTCAAAATTAAATAATCTTCCCATTTTTTGACCCATTCTGGTAATTTGCTTCATAAATGAGTTCCTTTAGTCCCTGTTCTGCTAAAACACGCTACTCTCGTTTGAGACCTGGTTTGATGGTGGAGGGGCATTGAAAACCTTAAAACAAGATGCTAATCAGTAAACATTTAGTCATACACTTTACAGAACCCCACTTCAAAAGAGCTGAACTCTCACTTTAACTGTTAATTGTCCAAGGTTCAGTTTTTGATATTGTAGCATCGAATTTCTGTTTTCTACAAATAACCACAAAACTCTCGTCTCTCTGGGTTTTAAATCTAATTTGAGAACACAGAAATGATGTCCGACGTCATTTTAAAGAAAAACATAAAAAGACTGAAATAAAAAGAACTTTAAACAAAAATAAAAGTCTGTTTCAAGCCACATCAATTCGATATCAGCGCCAACTTTCACGTTAGTGTCGACTTCTCTTCAGCGGTCCAGTCCTCCTGTATACCTCCCCCAAGAACAGATCAGCTGCTTCGATGAAACTCTGCTGCCGCCTTCTTAACCAACGCCGCTGTTTTGATTCTGTTGAAAGACGGTGCCTCATCACAGTGTAGAAAAAAAATAAAAGTAGGATCATTTTACGCAGCTGAAATGATGAAACAGGGAGTTGTTTCTTAGGTTCCTCCTGCAGCCTAATGCTGACTTTAAGTGGCTTCATTTAAAGCAGATCCTGAATCAGATGAACCATTTTTAATGCCAAAGACGTCTGCCAACTAATTAACTAATGCACACAAGCACCACGAGGCCTGAAGTCACTCAGACTTTAGTATTTAGGCATATCAGCACCTGGCTGCAGCCCTGACTTCTGCAGTGGAAATAAAGATAAACTTCAAGAAATCTGAAACACTCGCACAAAGTATAAAAAATATTTCAAGCTTATAAAACACAAAGCCAAGTTAACAAAAGGCTTTAGATTAAACCCTTACGTAAAGTTCAAACCAGCAGACAGAACCACACGACTCTTCTGACTGACGTTTACCAACACAACACAACACCGACCAGAACCGGAACTGGAAACTGTTACTGGACCTAAATCAGTGCTCCATCAATGAAACAATATCCCACAAATCACACACACACACACAATGATATACACACACTGATGTACACACACTGACATACACACACTGACAAACACATTATGATATACACACTATGATATACACACAAATGATATACACACTATGATATACACACAATGATATACACACTATGA
>NC_056500.1:35460700-35502830 GCF_014905685.2 Nematolebias whitei
ACACACAATGATATACACACTATGATATACACACAATGATATACACAAAGCAACAAACAAACTTGCATCATCAGTGAGACTCATATTTGGTGCGGGGCTGGAAGAAAGTGCATGAGAGCACTCAGAGAAAACTCATTGAGAGAAAGACCTGCACAGCTGAGACTCGAACCAGAGACCGTCACGCTGTGAGGCGACGGTGCTAACCACCTCTCCACAGTTCCACCTGAACACAGGGGCCTTTTTCTCAAAAGATCTGACAGAACGTCTCGGCCCAGAACTAAACACTCACTTTACTGTCTCAACCTCAGAGCTTCATAAACCTCCCAGACATCGAAGACAGTTTACTACAGTCTGTTGAAAAATAAAACATTTCATCACTTTATTTATATATTATTTATATATTATTTATAAACCTTTACACTGATGGCAGTTTCACTTCCCACAGCTAACAAATCTAATTCTGTGAATAGTGCTGAGTACAAACTGTTGCAGCAGAAGCTAGCTGTAGCACTTCCTGTTCAGCCTGGGGACCTTCCTTCAGACATGTTGTAATATTTCTTCAGGATTGTCACGTAACGTCAAACAAAGTAAAGGATTGTCAAGCTCACATGCGCTGTTGTCACAGACTGGAGTTGTTTTAAGATGGCAGTGGTTTGGCTTTAGCTCTGCTTGGATTAGCAGTGTTCACGAGTCCTTTCAAAATAAAACTTTGTTTCTTCAAAACGTTTCAGAAGGACTCCACTTCAGAACATCTCGACTGTTTCTGTTTGACTTTGACAGGCAATTTACTTTTTGGAGAAATATTAGCTTTCTTCTTTCTGAAATTAGGCAAAATCTACATTTTCTAATGATAATCATCAGTTATTGGAAAAAAGTAATAAAAAAAGATTTAGACTTCTTGCTTCTGAGCATACCCTGAAGGTAAAGTTAGTAGGAAATAAATACGATGTCTGTATTTTCCCTGATTATCGCCGGCTGATAAAATTAAGGAAAATAATCAGATGCTTTAGGTTTAGTAAAAGTGATAAGTGAAGAACCATCTTACTGGTCATGTCGCCGTTTACATGGGCCTTGTAGCGAGGACACATGGTGGTTTGTCTCGGTGCATCCTCATTGGACACCGGACTCCCCTCAGGATTGGTGTAAAATAAAAGAAGCGGCTGGAAATGTCCCCTGGTGCATTTTGAGGCGACGTCCTTCCATTTGGATCCAATCTGGGACCAAGAACAGAACGATTTGAAGACTTGAAACACACATAGGAGAAAATGAGTGAAGAGATCAGGCGTTCCAACCTCCTTCACGGTGGCGTCATCAAAAAACATCCATTTGGAAGATTTGGTGTGGTAGGCGAAGGCTGAGTAATGTTTACTGGAGAAACAGATCATTCCCACCAGATGCAGCTCACTTCGTTTGGCATTTTCATCTGTCACTCGGTTAAAAAGCTGAAAGAGACGAGAGTTCATCACGTTTTACTGTGAAATGAAAATGTGAGGTCACAGCACCTTCACCTCACCTATCAAAATAAAAGTATTCATGAAAACTGGGATCACAATGACTTTGTCCTTGAACACAACAAACAAACACTACGTCTTCTTTGGTCACGTGTTTCTCAATGACTTCTTACCCCACACAAGTTTAAACGCGGGCCAATGGACCGGATGACGTCGTCCATCAGATCCGACTGCTCGGCGTCCCAAACGAAGCCAATGGTGACGATCTCCGGACAGTTCAGCAGAACGCGGCGGATCTTGATACTCTGACCGCAGTCGCTCTGCGAAACACAAGGAACAAAAACACGGCAGTATCAGTGTGTGTAATGATAATACTGAAGAAGGATTGAAAGCATAAACTGAATGATGAAAAGGCAGCAGAAAGATGTTTTCATGATCTTTGGATTTTTGTGTTTGTTCTGTTGGTGGAGTTTATTTCTGATGTTTTAATTCAGTCCTTTTTCCAGTCTTTATATACGTTTACACATTTCTTTCACTTGTCATGAACCATTATTTCCCTCAGTCGCCTTTGCCTTCGATTAATGACTCCCCAATGTTCATATGCGCATTAGCCTCAGCTGCACTCACTCAGTAATCACCCAAACCCTTAAACAGTACTCCAGGTTCAGATTCACTGATTGTCGAGTTGTGCTGTTCGTTTTCTTGTGTTTCAAGTCACAAGTTTTTAGTGTCATGCTTTCTGGTGTTTGTGTACTTTCTAGATTTTATGTTAGTTTCTTTTCATTTTATTTAAAGTTTGGTTTATTTGATTTCTGAGGCTGTCTATACATCTTTGAGTGTGTGCTTTGAAATTTCCACATCAGAACCAATTGGTACCCCTTTACTGAAAGATGCATCATCAACACAGTATCCAACAATAACAATGCATGTTCCATCCGTCCACCTCCTGATGTCCACACCACACTTGGGTGTTAAGTTTGAGTTGAACAGTTCATGCAGAGATGGAGGTGTTCCCAGGTCCGCTGTGAGATATAAGTATGATTATAGACCTTGTCCACATGGAAACAAAGGTTTTTTAAAAATGTTTGTTTTAGCTATATGGAAACAGCAGAAAATGACACAAAATACAGTTGTACCATGCCAGGTCTGTAGGTAGCACCATAACACTGAACAAAAGTACAA
This sequence comes from Nematolebias whitei, assembly GCF_014905685.2. Taxonomy (NCBI): domain Eukaryota; kingdom Metazoa; phylum Chordata; class Actinopteri; order Cyprinodontiformes; family Rivulidae; genus Nematolebias; species Nematolebias whitei. The sequence goes on from NC_056500.1 coordinate 35,463,334, forward strand.
CAAAAACAGGAAACAAGGCGTGGAATGTGTACGTAAAGATTACACACTGTGCAAATTATAAACACAAGAAGAAGAAGAGGACCCTCTCATGTCGTACGCCGGATTAGAGTTGAGGTTCTGACTTTTTTTAAGGGTTGTGTTTTGGCCATGGGCAGCACGGTGGCGCAACTGGTAGAGCTGCTGCCTCTCAGCGAGCAGGTCCCTGGTTCAAATCCAGGTCCGGGGGCCTTTCTGGGTGGAGTTTGAATGTTCTCTCCGTGCATGCGTGGGTTTTCTCCAGGTACTCCAGTTTCCTCCCACAGTCCAAAAACATGCATGTTAGACTGATTGTTAACTCTAAATTGTCCCTAGGTGTGAGTGAGAGAGTGAATGGTTGTTTGTCTCGTTTGTCTCTATGTGGCCCTGTGATGGACTTGGGACCCATCCAGGGTGTAGCCCGCCCCTCGCACAGTGATTGCTGGACATGGGCACCAGCAACCCCCATGACCCTAAATGGAATAAGCGGATAAAGATAATGGATGGATGGATGGATAATGGATGGATGGATGGATGTTTTGAAGGCTCCTAAAATGCTGTTTCCATGTGGATGAAACGCTGAAACAAAAATACCAGAACCTTTACATCTTTAAACAACCTTTCCTGTGTGGACAGCATCCAGTGTCTTCTGGCTGGCCCTGAGGTTTCGTCTTAGTGGGATGTATCTGAAACATTTCCCTCTGAAGAGTCCTTCAGAAAGCATTCCTGTCAGAGGCTCAAATCATCTAAACTGTCTCCTTTTACTGTGGACTGCACGCTAAACGTCAAACTCCTCACCCTGTCCATAAGGGTGAGTCTAGACATCATCAATCAGATGCCTACAGAAGGTTTCCCTAAACTTGTGCAGCTATCATGGAAGATGTTTAAATATGGGTTGGCAATCCTTGGTGAGAAATTATCATCTAGATACAGGACGCCGTCAGAAGTTCTGTTTGTTTCGCTTTTGTCAACATTAGATGAACCAAATCAATCGTCATAATTTAAGGGCAGATTGGTGATATGGGAAAAAGTAATTTAGCACAAATCAACAACAACAAAACCAAACTTTCTAAAAGCACAGTTGATTAATATAAATTACATTTATTAATTTTAAGAATTGGGACTAAATACATGATGAGTGCATGTCCCTAAAAGAGGTCTTTTACAGCTTTATGTCCTCACTAAAATAAAAAGAATTAACAATCAAGACTTGTGCGACTCATCCCACAGAAAAATCCGCATCTAGGGTATTTCAAGAAAGTCAAAGAGTAAACCGGTGTCAATTAAAGATAGTCAAATATAAAATCAATTTTAAAAAGACATGGGATGAGCTCTGATATCCTCACACTAGCTGTGCCCAGCCTCCTTTGAGCCCCTTCAGGTGGAGGAACACAACAAAAACCGAGGCTCATTTATGATTATCTTATATAAAAATGATGTGAACGACTGACTATTACTCCAACTTTACAAAAAGAGCTTAAAGCTTAAACTCAGCTGGACCAAACACATGAATAGAAACAAAAACAAACATTAAAACATAAAGAAAAAGATAAATGAGAGCGAGGCCTTACGGGACAGCTGCGGAGGTCGCCCGTGCTGTTTGCCGCCTGCAGCAGCTCTCCAAACATGTCGGACCGGAGCCGCTCGCTCCTCCCCAGCATCCGATCCACCTGTTGGCTGAGGACGAGACAGAACGTGCGCTGAAGTCGACAGATGTAACAATCGTGTCGGGATTAGTCTTTTCACTTTCTCAAAACATATATTTGTTTTCAAGATAACCAGGACTCAGAACATGTCGTAAATCAAGTCGGACAGTAGCCAATCACAGCTCACCAAGCTCAGGTTGATAGGACGACGGAGGCAGGTTTGATTAAAATATACCTTCTTATCTCTTCTTCCTCACTGAACAAAAAGTAGAAGGTTATTTCTCATCTGACGGCCAAGAGACAAAAATGAAAAAACTTCGATATTCATCAGTTCAAGACGTTTGTTGAAAACCTCTAATAGTCTTAAATCTTTGACACACTGAAAGCTGGATATTCTTTATTCCCTTTATTTAAATTCCCTTTACAGGATTATCACTGTGGGGAAAAAAATCACTGTAATGCCGCTTGATTGTTGATATGTGCTTCTGATTATCCATGCTGCTGATCTTATGCTGCTGATTTATTTCATGTTGCTGTGTTCATTCGTACTATCTGCTCACAAAGACTCAGGTTCGTGCTGCTGTTGTTTGGCGTATGGTTTTTGTACTACTAGTGCTTAGTGTATTTTTCGTTTAGCGTATTCCTTAGTTCATATCTTAGATCTTATTACTGTTTTTCTTTACAATTTATACTTTGTTGGATGTAACTGGGACCCTGTGTACACACTTTTGTTCCATCACATGTACCACATATGATGAGAATGACAATAAAGAAACCTCGATCTTGACCTTATTTTCTCTCACATTACGTCTTTGCATCAGTTAATTGTGCTTATATCTTTATCCTCGGGTTCTAGAACGATGCGTTTGTTTTCCACAACAATCGAGGCGTCATCTGCCAACGATGTTAGAAACATGAGAATATTTTTCTCAGTGGAAACTTATAAACATTTTGATTGTTGAACTCCTCATGCTGATATTTATATTCCGCTGTTTTTCGTGTCACTTTTCCCAACATTAAAAAGTCACAGAAAGACACAGAATGTCTTTTGTGACTCGCCTCATTCTAATTTATTGTTACTTTCATCACTGGATGCTTTCTTCCTGTTCTGGTGAGTTTGTGAGAACGGCAGGACAATTACTTGCATTCATTTATCCACTGAAATCAAAATCCTGAACCACTCGTGTTAGCTTTCTTTGGACGAGGATTTGATGTTTAAATGCTAGAGTAACCTTAACATTGTATTTCTATAAAGTTTTCCGCTCAGCCTTGGACAGAGTCCTACATTTCCTTAAGGGACATTTCCACTGGTTAGTTTGACACAAAGTCGGCCTTGAGCTTGGATAAAACAAGGATGCTCACATGATGTAAAGGTGTTCCCTTCCTCCCTTCTCTCCTCACCTGCTAGCAACGGACCAAGGCCTTGGTTGGTCCCACTGCTGGGTGTTTGTTTGCAGCACTCTGTGTTTTTGTAAGTTACTCTGCGGGCGTCTCTACTTGTTTGTAGCTTTATTTTACAGGTGCCTCACACTGAAAACCAGCACATAAAACATGAGAGCATTCCCTTTTCTGACGACACTTGTCTCTAAATTATTTAAATCGAGTCTTTTTGGACTCTACTTTTTCCTTTTTATTGTTCTACTGGACACTCACTAAACTCAAAGTTTGGTTTGCATTTCGCTCATCTCATTTTTATAGTAAATAAATTCATACTGCGTTTTGTGTCTGAATGTGTATTTCATGCATCAATAAATTAATCAACCTTTTGCCATTAAGTTTATCTGGAATTAATAAGTTTTTAATTTTATGACTATCTTTTCATATCACGATTTTATTTTTTCAGCACTTAGAAAACAGAGACAAAGTGTTATACAATAAAATACGACACAGTGCAAAGTGTAAATACTTGTACATAAATCACTTTTTATTTTAAATAAATACCTTTATATTTCAAGTCCTGCTGTCCGCCATTTTTATATGTCAGTTTTTAGGAGAGCCAAAGGGATAACTTGAGCTAAAATCATAGTTAATAATTCCTCCATCCTAAATTATTTATGGATACTTATGTTTGTTAATTGCCATATGGATTTTAAATTAACATTTAAATATTGTGAATGTTGTTTTTATTTTGGCTGCCTGGGCTTGAACCTGCAGCCTCAGCATTACACAACCACGCCACTGACCACCGAGCTACCACTGTTCCCTAAATATTACGAATAATTCAGTGAAACGTCTGAAATCTTTGAAGAAAGTGATTTATTAAAACGGGCAGCACGGTGGCGCAACTGGTAGAGCTGCTGCCTCTCAGTGAGCAGGTCCTTGGTTCAAACCCCGGTCCAGGGGCCTTTCTGGGTGGAGTTTGCATGTTCTCTCCGTGCATGCGTGGGTTTTCTCCGGGTACTCCGGTTTCCTCCCACAGACCAAAAGCATGCATGTTAGGCTGATTGGTAACTCTAAATTGTCCCTAGGTGTGAGTGAGAGAGTGAATGGTTGTTTGTCTTGTTTGTCTCTATGTGGCCCTGTGATGGACTTGCGACCCGTCCAGGGTGTACCCCGCCCCTCGCACAGTGATTGCTGGACATGGGCACCAGCGACCCCCGTGACCCAAAATGGAATAAGCGGGTAAAGAAAATGGATGGATGGATGGATGGATGGATTTATTAAAACCTCTGGCAACATTAATAATTAGACACAAGGACGAAATGTGGAAGTTGAAGCCAAAAATGTGGTGGACGCCCCCTATAGGTTGGTTATAGCACATTTAAAGAAACTAAAACGTGAAAATGCACTTCTAGAATGTTTAGTTGTAACTTGTTACAGTTAAAAAATAAATAAAAGCATTATTTGTTCGGAGGTGGGCGGTGCTAATAGTCTCACATCCTAACTGCACAGACTCTGGTTCCACAAATAGAACAAGGCAGCGCCCATGAACTGGGACACATCAAGCATCAACGAGTGGAGGCTGAGGCGTTTGGTCTGTAGTTTTCATGTTTAGTTACGTTTTGTATTTCACTTTCCTAACGTTTCTTGTTTAATTCTTTTTAATCTCTTCTGTTTCTACAAAAAATATGATGAGGAAACTGTTAATGAAAGACGTAAAATACAATGTGAGAAATGAACGGGGCTTCCTCCAAGGAGTGCATGTCAAACACCACTTTGCTCAAGTTTTAAAGAAAGATTTCGTAGGATCTGTTCACACCTGGACTACATGTTGAGGATGACCTAGCTCCATATCTGTAGAACTGACTGAGATATACACCATTATGGGTTTGCTAAAGATTATTAGCTGTGGCAGCCATCTTGAATCACGATGACTCCAAAAGTTAATTAGTTGTATATGCACAAGAAATGATTAATTTCTGATAGTTTCCATCTAGTGGATATTTTGCTGACAGACAAATGAGCACATGCACAGGTGAACGTGTGTGAACACAAATAAACACAAAATATATGTTTTTAATAGTCAAAAGAAGTTCAGTGAGCTCCATTTTCTATTTGGGGAAAAGTTTTTGTTCTCACCATAAGGAGGTTGTGGAGACATAATGAACCAGCTCTGTGAATGGGTGGGGATCTGAAGACGCTCCACAACAACGACACACGAACTGCAACACAAGAGCGACCACTTTCTTACCAGGTACAATAAAAAAAAACAAAAAAACAAGTAGAATACAGTAAATTGTTGGGCTATTAGAAGTTTGAAAGCTTCTGTTCAGGGACGTTCAGGAGCTCACAGAGCCACGGATTACCTGCTCGTAAAGCATCGAAGCAAACTTCTGATGGGTGATGCAGGATTTGGACGAGCAGGCATCAGTCGCCGTGTCCGAAGCAATGTGTAAATGGATTCGCTCCAGGATGTTCTCCTGTATGGAGCAGAAACAAACAGAATCAGAATGAATACAGCCCAGGAGAGGCGAGATTACTCAGACTAGAAATGACGTTGGCTCCCTCGTTGCTTCAACAACATTTTAAAATGTAATGCAATGTGTTCGTGCATTTATCACATCTAGACTGGTCTATTGTAATGGTTTATTATCTGGGTGTCCAAATACGTCTTTAAAAATCTTCATTTAATCCAAAATGCTGCTGCCAGAGTCTTAACTGGAGTTAATGGGAGAGATCATCTCTCTTCAGCTTCTCTCCATTGGATCCCTGTCAAATTCAGAACTGAATTCAAAATCCTACTTCTAACCTACAAAGCTCTCAACAACCTAGCTCCATCTTATATTTGAGATCTTATTGTTCCATATTTTTCTAACAGAGCACTTCACTCTCAGACTGCAGGCTTACTTGTGGTTCCTAGAGTTTCCGAAAGCAGAATGGGAGGAAGATGTTTTAGTTATCAGGTTCCTCCCTTGTGGAAGCAACTTCCAATTTTTGTCCATTGTCCAGTTTTAAGACTGGGCTTAAGACTTTCCTTTTTGATAAATCCTATAGTTAGGGTTGGCTTGTTATGCTGCTATAGGCTTAGACTACTGGAGGACAAATTGGCCTCATGTCCTTAAATTAATTGATAAAACTGAATAATTTTCATCTGATATTATTTTTAGCTTAACATGTGATTCTTGACCTGCCATTGTGTCTCTGTTCCTCTCAAACCCAGCCGGTCGAAGCAGATGACCGCTTGTCCTGAGCCTGGTTCTGCTAAAGGTTCCTTCCTCATGAGGAAGTTTTTCCTTTCCACTGTCGCTTTCATGCTTGCTCAAGATGAGAGTTCTGTGATGGAGTTAAATTCAAAGCAGTCTGCTCCTCGAATAAATAATGTTATTTTTTATATATGAATGTCTCTGTTCAGTGTCCTGAGACGACTTCTGTTGTGACTTGGTGCTATAGAAATAAACTGAATTGAATTGAATCTAAAAAGTCTATCTAATCTGTGTTTGTTTCTTTTCATGGCCTGCAGTGTTTGGTTATAATGTTTGATGAATCGTACAAAGCACTCGGCGGCGTCGTCCATCAGGCCCAGCTGGAAGCGCTGCTCGTTCTTAAAGGTCTCAGCGAGGGCGTTTCTCAGGCTGTCCGAGGGGAGGACGCGCTCTCTGCTCTGCTGAAACTGGCTGAAAATGCTCTGAAGAGCAGCAGATATAATTAGTTTATGCATATTTTATAAAAATCAGATGGAAAGCAACGACCTGCGACTTTTACCTTCAAGGCGCAGAAAATGCAGGCGTCATCGAGACAAAAGTGACCTGAGAGCTGCCTCAGACTTCTCCTGAAGATGTCCAGCTGCCAGAGCACCTGTGAAGGTCCAACACCAGAACAAGTTCAAAGACCGAGCCAGTTTCATTTCCAACATCTGGACCGAACGCCTGTCCTAGAGACTTCTGCTGAGATGCACTAATATCGGAAGTTGAAACTTTAATCAGCCGAAATGTGCTTTCACTTTCTGCTCTCTGCATCAGTTAGAGGGTTTGTTGGAAACAGAAACATCAGAACAGACAACAGGAACAGGTCCGATGAGCTGCAGTCATCAACAGAAAAAACACCAAAACATGAGCAGAACCCTCAGTGCACGCCGCGACTCCGTCACCAAATAATGAAGCTGGACTTTGTTTGTTTTTCTGAGAGCTGTTCAGACCAAAAGCTCCCAGCTGGTTTTAAAAACCCTCAACTGGAGAAATTAGTTCGAGTCACCTAAATGTGCGGCCGGTCAGCAGTCATGGCCGAACGAGCTGAAGTTCGGCTGATTCACTAGGTCAACAAGACATCAAGGAATCTCAGCTTTTGTATCTTGAAAAATGAGAGTGCACAAACAGCCAAAGTTTAGCTCCAAACTCAGGAGTCTATCCAGGCATGGCTGAATTTCAGCTATTTATTTTGCGGGTTCTGGTGTTTTATTTACCTTAAATGTACAAAAATCATTCATGCGGTGCAAGAGAAGAGGAAAAAATACTATGTACATCGTGGTAAATAGTTTTAGGAGTCAAACGGTTGAAATGAATCAAAAGCTGAGCTGCTGGAAAGAAACCTGACAGCTGCCGTGCACGGAGGCACTTTTTGTAATGAGTGCGGCACTTCTTTAGCTCAGACGGTTATTACCTGAACGGCGCTGTTCAGAAAGCAGCTGTTCTGCCCGGGCTCGTTCAGCAGACCTTTAGTGAGCGCCAGGGACATCATGCTGCCTGGCTGGTAGGACTTCTTCAGACCTCCGGTGGGTTTCTTCAACTTCTTCACCCATGCCATGGACTTAGAACCTGCAGCTGATAAAAGATAATATTTAATATAATAATAATCCATCCATCCATCCATTATCTTTACCCACTTATTCCATTTTTTTGGGTCATGGGGGTCGCTGGTGCCCATGTCCAGCAATCACTGTGCGAGGGGCGGGGTACACCCTGGACAGGTCGCAAGTCCATTACAGGGCCACATAGAGACAAATGAGACAAACAACCATTCACTCTCTCACTCACACCTAGGGACAATTTAGAGTTACTAATCAGCCTAACATGCATGTTTTTGGTCTGTGGGAGGAAACCGGAGTACCCGGAGAAAACCCACGCATGCACAGAGAGAACATGCAAACTCCACCCAGAAAGGCCCCTGGACCGGGGTTTGAACCAAGGACCTGCTCGCTGAGAGGCAGCAGCTCTACCAGTTGCGCCACCGTGCTGCCTTATAATAATAATAATAATAATAATAATAATAATAATAATAATAATAATAATATAATATATAATAATAATTTATATTTAAATCCCTTCAAAACGTTCTTTTCTTTAAAATCTGCGTCAGCATGCACGCTCTGTTTCTGTCTTCTTACTCTACTTTTAGCTGCTGTTTTACCACTTTTAGCTTTTAGCTGCTGTTTTACCACTTTTAGCTTTTAGCTGCTGTTTTACCACTTTTAGCTTTTAGCTGCTTCAGTTTGTTACTTTAGCTTGAAGTTAGGAGCCTTTAGATGTTTAAAGCTAATGTTTTGCTACTTGTATTTTCTAGCTAGATTTTGGCTACTTTCAGCCAGTGTTTTGGTTAGCTTTCAGTAAATGTCACCAAAGTCGTCCAGCTCAACTTTCCCACATTGTTTTGACAGGAAATGTAATTTCTGCAGCTACGTCAGCATTGAGTCCTGCCTCTACCTTCTCCAGAGGTGGGGGGAGACTTGCTGCAGCTGGACATGTCGGGACATGGGAGCTGGAGGGCTGGGTCCCATCCCATTCACCCCCACGCACCCCCACGGACATCGGTGGATGTCATGTCGAGGGTCAGCCACAGGGCAGCATCAGCCACAAGCTACTGGACATCGAACGGCAGCTGGGGAGAAACAAAACGACAAAGAGAGGATGAAGGCAACAGTTTCATGCTGAGCTGCAGAAGTTCCACTGATGGGACTGAATTTATCGCTGCAGTGAGCCCGTCACTTGTGACGACTCGTTTTCCTCCTTCTCTCCTGACGCTCTGTTGGTCCCCACCACCCACACCAGCTGTGGCTGTTTAAACTCACTGGAGTCCTGAACATACCGTTGGCATAAAGACGCATAAACGCATCGTACCACCTTGACTGATGAAGTGTTTCGGATGAAAGACGAAACGTTTCTCCCTTAAAGAAACTGGTCCAGATGACCTGATTTAACCTTTTTTGATCGTACACCACATCAGCATTCCCCCGTGAACGAAGGTGCGGCTGAACTTTGAGTCACTGCAGTGGTAGGGAACATCTGAAGCAGGATATATTTCAAGAAACAGCATTTACTCACCTGATGAGTGTCTGAACTCACTGCTGCCATCTGCGGTTAAAATAATGCATGAAATAATAACAGAACCATACCAGCTCTAATATTTACCTTTTTCACACGGAGACTGGCAAAGCTGAAGGTTAATCCTGAAATGAACCAACGGACCTTTAAATGACATTTATTTTATTTATTACTAAGTTTCGGTTGTTCTTGTGTGTGTTTGATACATGTGGAGAATGTCTGCTACAGCTGTAGACAATAAAGTTGATCTGATCTGATTAAAATGAGCTCAATAAAGCAGCACGCTTCGTTCTCACTGGTGTGTTCAGGTTTGGTGTTGGTTTGTACTGGGTCAGTAAGTCAGATGGCGGTTGGGTCGGGGACGAGTCTTCTTCACTGTCTGAAACTTTAAGCCAGAAGTTGAACCAGACTGAAAGACCTGACCCTAAGTGTTGGAACGTTGAAGCTGAAGCTGGGGCTGTTACAGCGCCCCCACAGGCTGGTCCCAGTAAAGGTTTAAGTCCTGCACCTCCATGTACACAAACTGTGATTAACTCTTGATAAAACAAATAAAAAACATCCACCTCAGATCAATGTTCCTGGCTCCGACTCTTACTAAATCACGGTTTTTACTTTGTTGCAGCTCAAATATTAATTTTCTAACAAGTTTAGCTGTAGTTAGTTTCATGCTACAAGTAAATTTCACGTGACACCGTGGCGGTGTGTAGTAGGGTGTGCAGGACTTCAGGTGTCCAATGGTCCTCGTGGTCCTGTCCTAAGCTGTTTCCCTGCTCATCAGGTTTAGCAGAACCCTGCAGTGGACCTGAGGACCAGGGTTGGGGACCTCAGACACAGCTCTAAACTCTCTGTGCACTAGTTGCATTTTGTGTGTGGAACCTAAAATGTGTCCTTTTCAAATAAAAATCCAACATGGCCGCGTCTGCAAACTGGATCCTGCTCACTCTGCAGAACACAAAGAGCTCGTGAAGTTTGTTTCTCTAATTTGAGCCAGCTCCAATATTTCCTGGGTCGGGCTGTGTTCTGCACTACTTGTTCTACCTGCTGGAGAATGCAGCTCTGTGGCTCGAGCTGCACCCAGCGGTGCTGAGGTAATTCCGGGTTCGGTCCACATCTGGGCTGGTTAAATAAAATGTGTTTGGTTCTAACCCAGCAGTTTTTACAGTGCATGTCAGCTCTGACATGCATGAGCAACAGGAGCCCACGTGAGGAACAACATCCTGATCTAAGATGCGTAAAGGAAATACTTCTGTTCTCCTTCATGTGGTCCTGTCTGCTGAGCGCGCGCCACGTCCAGCCTATAAATCTGACACGAGCCTCCATTTTAATGATCAGGTTTAACCGTCCCTCGACATGCGCGTGCCTCACCGTGCCCGTGTCCGCGCCTCCTGCGCCACCGCCGCACATCATTCTGCCGCAAACAGACGCGCTCACCTTCACGGAGGCGCAGCTGGCAGGAGGCGCAGCCTCCGCTTCTCCTCCTCCTGAAATCCCGGAAACAGCTGACTGCAGCGGGCTCCTCTTCTCCGTCAGTGCGTGTGCGTGGTGTCGCGCGCAGCGTCCAGCTCCGTGCACGATGTCTCCTTGTGTCGGAGTTCTCCTGAGCCGGAGCAGACCGTCCGAGGCGGATTAGTGATGTTTTGGAGATTTGGGAGGTCAAACTCCGCCCCTAGTGTTGCCTCACGCGCACTGCTGCTGCGTGCTCAGCCCCTGCCTGCTGGAGAGGAAGGTCAGACCTCCAGCTTGTCCTGATGATGATGCTGATGAGAGAAGACGTCACGTGACCGCGCTGCTTTCATAATCATGCAGCAGGACTAACCCCTTCCTGTCCCCCTCTCGCTCTGCGAATGCTCCTGAAATGTCACATTTCAGAGCTGAACATCAAGAAGGAACAAAGGACCTGGCGTTTCCTGAGGAATGCATCTTTTAAAACTCGAATCATCTTGTGCAGAAACGGGACATAATTATGTTTTTGCTTGAAAATAATTTAAAGCACAATTTCATGCTGAGGTGCTCAGAGAATGTGTTGAGGATGACTCTCAGCTACCACTCCAAGTTTTAGGTAAATTTCTGTAAAACTGGGTGCTTATACACATTTTGGTGTTTCTTAAAGTCAGTTGGCTTTGGCGGCCATCTTGAATTGGATTGACTCCAAAAGTTAATCTTTTGTAAACACACATTCAACAACTTGTTTCTGTGAGTTTTATTAAAATTTGTCCAGTGGTTCATGAGATATTTTGCTAACAGACAGATACGGTTGACTCCGTATATATTTAATGACAAAGCAGCTAAAGTTGCTTAACTGTAGTGGCCATCTTGAATGGGGTTGACTCCAAGGCATTCTTTTGATGGTTACTTTTCGAGTGTTCATTAAAATTCATCCACTGGTTTGTGATATTTTGCTAACGCTGCCTACAAATAAACACACACAAAGGCAAAAACATTATCGCCTTTCTCTTTCTGCAGCAGGCAATAAAAACACATGAGAACACTGCACAAGCCTGCATCCCTGGTGAATTTGAAATCAGCACTCTTTAAGATCTTAGTGCTGTAGGACTCAAGGTGGTGAGTTGCAGAGATGGGGCAGATGGAGGGCCTGGCAGGGGGACTGAAGGAGCTGAGGTCAGCAAACAGGACTGTGGCTCTGGTTGTTTTTTCACCGGTCTGAAAAAAACTGAAATGTTGTGAGAATGAAGCAAAATATAGAAATAAATGTTACAAATGTCCGTGTATTTATTTTATATTATTGCTACTGCTCTGTAATAATGGAAACAGAGACTCCAGGTAAAGTGATTGTTCATAATCTTTTATGTGAGAGTTGGAGGATAGGTTATGAATAAATAATATCTTACCTGTTGCAGATAGCTCTTTGAACAACCTCACAATGGAGAAGGTTTTACGCTCCATTTACCTCTGAAGTCAGATCTCAGACACTGCAATGATGTTAGGTTGGACTCAACTTATCATTCAGGTTGTGAGTTTGAAAACCAATAAGACTGGCTGATTGTTGTGCCCAGTGACCAGAGTAACTACCAGAAAACTATCAGTAACTACCAGTTAACCATCAGTACATGCCAGGTAATTACCAGTAATCACCAGAAAACTATCAGTAACTACCAGGTAATAATAACCAGCAATTACAAGTTAATTATCAGTAACTACCAATTAACTATGAGTAACTACCCATCAAGGTTTCCTTTATTGTCATTCACATCTCATGTGGTACATGTGGTGGAATGAAATTGTGCACAGGATCCAAGTAACATCCAACAAAAATATAAATTGTAAACAAAAAATATTACAGTAGCCTCTCGTTTATCGCGGGGGATCCGTACCCTGAAGACCCACGATAAGTGAAAAACTGCCAAGTAGGAATATTAGTGCAAGTAGTAAGTAGTAGTTTTTTTGCATTATATATATAATATTTATATATATAAATTCCCACACTCTTGCAATATTCTAAACAATGGTTCTAAATTCTAAACGTTCTGAAAGAGCACAGCATGTCACGAGTTCAGCTCCCTGCATCCTCTGCTCTTTACCACCTGCAAGCACTCTTGGCCACGCCCAATTCTCCTGTCTGCACAGTGAACAGCTGATCATGCACAGGGAACAGCTGATTAGCTGCAGCAGGAAGTTTATCCTGCAGTATGGGCTGCACAATGGTGCAGGACAAAGCTTTTTCTGCATCTCTGGGCTGCAAAAATGTGCAGCAGGTGCTAAATAATTTTAACTCATTTATTTTAAATAATAATTCCATGCTGATCGTGCAGCTCATCCATCAATCAGCCAATGGTGTATCACGTCCAATCTTATTTAGAAAAACCACAATAGAGCGAGTCCACGACAAACAAACCACCAAATGGTGAGGGATTACTGTAATAAGATCTACGATAAGAACTAAGTAATACACTAAACCAAGCGTCACCTTCTTAAAATAATTGCCCAAGTCATTTTTTGCAATTTTTCAGGAAACACAAAAAACTGAACCATTTGTTGAATAAATGATATTTACGAACAATTTTAATCAAAAAAGTTGTAACAACAGATGTCTTTTGACATACAAACAGCAAGGTCAGTCAAACATGGAACATGACAGAATTAAATGACTTAGGCAAATTTTTGAACATGCCTTTGTGGCCTAGGCAATTTTACAGCACAAACTAACAAAACATAATGCTGAGGAGGCATGTGCATTTTTCCACTTCTCCTTCCAGCTCTTTGCTGGGTTCTTGTCTGATGCCTATTAGTGTGGCAAATTGTCAAAGAAGTGATGACACTCGACAGGCATGATGGGTTTCATTGACTGGAGGTCCTGGAACTTTCTCTCTTTGATTGGTAGAGCACATGGAAACAAACTTATCCATGCCATTGGCCCATTTGGTTCCTGCACTCTTTGTGGCAGTTCTTCCCATACAGAGTCTTCTGAAAAGGACAGCTTGAAATGGACCTTGCCGTCACTGCTAAACTGAAGACCCCGCAAGTCATGCACAGTCGGGTCTCCAACTTTTTTGCCTGGTCTGATGCTGAAGAAGTAAGATCCATTCAGCTTCAGGAACTCATCGTGCTTGAGCACTTTCACATAGTAAGGTGATGGCCTGATTCTTGCAGTCTGGAGTACAACGACATAGTCTCTTGGGGTGAAGATATCTGCAACTAATTTTCTTTCAATAGTACTATGCATACTGTCACACTCCATTTGTGTATGACTGGCAAGAAGGTATTTCTGGGTTATTAGCACCCCATATTTCCTTGCGAGCTCAGAGTATGCATTTGCTACACATGTATTGCGATTCTGATAACCGCAACCGTCGCTCCACACTATGATCTCCTTGAGGTCTGGATGGCCTTTGATCACACCTTCAAAATGATGATACTGAAGATGTGCAAATACCTCGCTACAGAGGTCACCTTGTGATTCATCCCAAACATAGCAGTAGCCTTCCTTTGATCTCAAGTTGAAAAGGGTAAAGTTGTGGACCTGCAGTTTTGTTTTGTAATACAGGCTACTGGCTTGGGTTTTTGGACACAGTAGCACAGCTTGCAAGTCCATTGTCCAAACGGACTTCTCTTCATCAGCAGAATCCTTGTCCCTAGATTTCTCTTGCCTTGCTTCATCCTTCTTGGTGACATGTGCGTCGTATGCAGCCTTACTGATATTTCCATGTTTGAATGAAACACAAACATCACACTGATCTTTTCTTGGAATAAATATGGAGTAGTTCTCCTCATGGAACACAGCTGTGAAATATTGGATTCCAACAGCTCTCACTCCAGCAGTTGCAGCTGCCTGTCCATATTCACGATGTAGTTGGGAGATGGTTGCGCCTTGGTAAAGGAACTTCTTGTCTTTGTAGGTAGCTGTGCTTCTGCAGTAGTGTGAGTCAACACTGGGCAGGTCCCTCAACCAGTTCTTAAGGAAATCCTTGACATCAGTTTCAACTTTTGTATGCCTGCCACTTTTGGGTCCAGATTTTGATGGCACTTCTGCTTGTTTTTCAGGGTTGATGTGGTCATCCAGCCATTTTGTAATGGTTCTTTCAGGGAGACCAATTGTAGAAGAAAAAAGTGCCTTGCACACTTTAACCCTTGTTCCATCTTCAAGCTTCAGTTGGTAGGTAAATGATGAATTGCGTCGGGATCCCTCAGTAACTTTTTTTTGCTTTATGCTAGTCTTTGTGACCAAAGTGGTGACATATAACCGACGTTCTTCCCAGGTGTTCATTGCCCAAATCTTGTCAAATACCCACTGCCGCTGCTCTTCTGTAAGGACTTGGCAGTCTCGAGTTGAGACTCGCTGACAGAACTTGGAGTTGCAGGGAGGACCCATAGTCTTTGCACTTATTTCTTTGCCACTTTTGCTCTTGTATGAAATTCCTTTTAGACGTTTCTGCTTGGATTTATTTTGCTTCCATGTTCTTGGACTGAGGTGTTTATTTCTTTTCTTTTTGCCTGCATCTTTTAATTCAACATCCTCATTCTGCTGTTCTAAAGTTGTTGCCACCATAGATAAGCTGTTTTCATCTTCAGAAGAAGAGGACTCATCACAGGTTGGGGTATAGTCCGGATCTTGAATGACATCATCACCATCATCATTTGACATCACCTCTTCTTGGTATGGATGTGTCTGCTTGGCATCTTTAACTTTATCCATGGGAGCAGATGGTGAAACATTATCAACATACTGCATCATCTCTTTATTGATGGTCTCATTGTCAGTCTCAGTAGATGAGGACAGACTGGTGTCATCAATATCAAGTGCATCTCCTACCAAAATGGAAAAAAAAATATTCAAACCTTTCAAAAATTTGTGATTATTCTGACAAACATGAATTGCCTTTGAGGTCAATTGTATTAAGATACATTGTGGATTCCCAAAAGATCACATTTTATGCAATTTTGATAGCCTAGTGTATATTATAGTAAACATCTTCACTTACCAACATGGGAAGAGTCCTGAATCTTGGAAATAGCTTCAGCAGCTGTGTATAATTTTCGTCTCCTTGAATCATCCGCCATCTTGAAAAACTTCTAAAATTGCCTAAGTCAATTTGTCTGGTGACTTAGGCAAAATAAAACTGCCTAGGTCACACTCTTGACATAGGCAATTATACAAAAGGGGTAGAATGGCATGATCTGTTTAATTGAGGAAGTAGGCAATTTTACCAGAGGTGGCCAGCATCATGAAGAGATGATTTAGGCAAAAAAATCATTTTTGAAAAAAAATGACTTAGGCAATTATTTTAAGAAGGTGACGCAAGAATACTTTAAACACTTAATAGTGCAAAAACAATACACCGAAAAACAGCAGCACAGGTACCAGGTAACAGTAACTACTAGATACCTATCAGTAACTACCATACAACTACCAATAACTACCAGTTAACTATCAGTAACTACTAGGTAATTACCAGTAACAACCAGTAATTACCAGTTCACTATCAGTATCTACCAGATAACTACAGTAACTATCAGGCAATCATCAGTAACTATCAGTTACTACCTAAAAAAGTTAAATCTGGTCCTCTGGACATTCAAAAAAACAAAACAAAACAAATCAACAAAAAAATGTAGAAACGTTTCGTCTCTCATCCGAGAGACTTCCTCAGTCTGAGGTGCTGTTTTCAGCTCAGTCTCTTAAATAGCACCTTCACAGAGTGGATCAACCAGTTTTGCTGCTGACAACCAAAACCAGCTGATCACATGCTCAAGAAGGACCATCAGCCTAACAATGGATCATTAGCACACTGATGGCTGTTTACTATTCACAGAAGGCTGAGTGATTCTAGCAATCACAGCATTGTAAGAGGGGACAGTTGAACCCGGAGGCCTCCACCCCTGTTTAATGATGGACGATTTCTTTTCACAAAGATGGCCTCCTTTACTCCTCTCTCAAACCATCGTTCCTCTCTGTCCAGGATGTGAACATCTTCATCCCTGAAAGAGTGACCGCTGGCCTGGAGATGAGTGTAGACCGCAGAGTCCTGGCCTGATGATGTAGATCTTCTGTGCTGGGCCATCCTTTTGAGATTTGATTTTAACCCAGATGTCGTCAACATACCTGAACAAATGACTTGGTGGTGTCCCTGAAAAGGACGTCAAGGCTCTCTTTTCTACCTCCTCCATGTACAGGTTGGCAACAATAGGAGAAACTGGAGACCCCATAGCACACCCATGTTTCTGCCTATAATATTGCTCCCCATATGTGAAGTAGGTCTTTTTGTTGATTTGCTTTGTTTTGTTTTTTTGAATGTCCAGAGGACCAGATTTAACTTTTTTAGATTTTTCTACCTGGATTATTGAGCATGCATCAGGATATCAGTTACTACATTAACTATCAATAACTAAAAGGTAACTACCAGGAAATTATCACTAACTACCAGTAACTATCGGTGACTACAAGTTCACTATCTGTAATTACCAGATATCTATAATTAACTACCAGGTAATTATCAGTAACTATCAATAACTATCAGTAACTACCATGTAATTATTAGTAACTATCAGTAACTACCAGTTAACTATCAATAACTACCAGATAACTACCAGTAACTACAATTTCACTATCAATAACTACCAGATAACTATCAGTCACTACCAGTAACTATCAGTAACTACCAGTTCACTATCAGGATTTTCCAGGTAATAATCAGTAAACACCAGTAACTATCAGTAACTACCAGTATCTATCAGTAACTACCAGTAACTTTTTTTTCTTCTTTCGGCTTCTCCCTGTGTTAGGGGTCGCCACAGCAAACTAAGTTGCACAAAGACTTGGCAGTTATTTTTATGCTGGATGCCCTTCCTGATGCAACCACAAACCACCGAGTTACCACAGCCCTTTGTGTGGAGCAGAGGGCTGCTATCTAGGACACCCAGGGGAGCAGATGGTGGGGGTTAAGGGCCTTGCTCAAGCGTCCTTAACTACCAGGTAACTACCAGGTAATTATCAGTAACCAATTCAAGTTGATAGATTTCGAGCCCTATGAACATAGATAATGGTTAGATAGCTCTTTGTGTGTGGCTGAATTACTGTGATGCTGAGACCAACCAACCCAGTGAAAGTTTTTATGGGGCAGCCATTTTGTATTTTGAGGTTGGGGTTGGTCATGAATCTCCAACGTTCAGAGTTATAAATCTGAATTTGGGAGTTTTCCATTTGATTTTTCCGATATGGATTAGAAAACTTTAGAGGTGTGAGTACAGATGGAACACACCTTTTTTTTTACATCAGGATGATGAGCTAAAGGCTAGTCTGAATTGAGTCAAGACCAAAGGGATAAACACTACTTTCAAACAGCTTTAATCTCTAACAAATTACAGTAGTTGATGCAACTATCATTTTATTAACATTTCCACCCTCATCATTTTTACATTCATGTTTTTAAAACAAAAATATCACGAATCATGCTGCAAGTGCTACAGCTAGCTGCTGCTGCTTTTGGCACATATAAATACTCACCGAATTCTCCGTAAAAATATGTTACATGAAACTGACAATCTTGTAGTTTTGCAATAAAGTGTTTGGTAAAACAGTTAAAACTGATGTTGATTTCAGACGGACGGAATCAACGTTGGTCCTTCAAAGAGCTATCTCCAACAGGTAAGATACTATTTGTTCACAACCTTTCCACAGAACCCTGCTTCAAAAGGTCTAAACAATGCCTTTAATTAATTCAGTAATAGCTGGGATCCTAACTGTTTAACAAAACTGCAGCTTCATAGATCAGTTTTTAGAAGATGAATCTGTCAGAGAGAGTCTGAACGGTTTAAAACTAAATCAAACCCTCGTTAATGCCACAATGAGAACTTTATCTCCATTTTCTTATTTTAGGAGCGCCAAAAATAACTTCATAACTTGGGAATCACTTCATTCAGAGACCCAAATCTGTCATCTCCGTCACAAAACTCGATGCCTCAGGAACAAAAACAAAAAGCATCCCAGATCAGACCAGTCAGGGAGAGGATGTCTTTTAAAGATTAGTGTTGGGTTTAGGTGTTAATCTCATCCTGTATGCGTGAATAAAACCAAACTGGTTCTATCTTTCAGGGAAGTTTTTATTCCCAAGCCCTTCTGTGGCTAACAATGAACCCTCCCTTGGGACACATGCAGAGTTTTGTTAAAAAAGTATGAGAAAATAAAATGTTTTAGTTGTTTTCTTCATGCTGGGGTTAGCACAGATCAGCTGTTTTCAGATGAGCTGTCAGAGTCAGAGCGGATGTTCTGAAGGTTATTTCTGGAGATGGATCATTTTCTCTCTTTTTTTTTTCTTCTCTGAAGCGTTCAGCGAAACGTGTTTTAGCAACAGAACAAAAAGTTTAAAGCCTTGTTTATGAGAGACATAAAAACGCCTCAGTGTAGAAATAAATTCACACCTGCCACTCAAGACGTCCAAAAAAAGTCAGAACTCGAGTCGTTTCCAGTCAGAACAAAATAAGGAGGTAACGTTGGTGTGAAGTTTGTCCCGTGGACTATCCCCTGTTGCATTTCTTCCCCTCTCTCTTTGACATCTGTCTGAAAGGTAAAATAAAAATATCTTGTTTTCAAGTGTTGATTAAAGACAAAGGAATGAAATAAAACTATTTTCTTGAAGTGCATCTTGTGGAAGTCTCAGTATTTTTATTCAGAAACACACATTCAGTGGGTTTTTGTACTCATCCTCTACATTGCCTCTTCGTGTTTGATGCTGTAATGTTAAAACTTTGTCCAGATCTTTTTAAATTTGTGTTATTAAGGAAAAAATATTAAACTGCTACTTTCATTCCTCCCACCCTGAAGGAAACACTGGAGGCCAACAAATCCACATGAGGGACCATTGTGGTGTCTAATGATGCTGGGAGAAGATATTTTAATGGTTTTCAACTGTTTATGTCAGAGTCTGGTTGTCTCTGTTTGGTCAAGGAGTGACAGACACTGGTGTGTGGTTACCATGGTGACCCAATGAATCTTTAACATTTCCTTTGATCTTAGTTTGTTTTGCACTTCTTTTACAAATTGTACATCCAAATGTCAGTCTTTTGTGTTTTGTTGGATTATTTAAAAATTCCATCATCTTTACCCTTTCAATTATCAGGCTCCTCTCTTGTGGAACCAACTTCCATTTTCTGTCCACGAGGCTGACACATTGTCCAGTTTTAAGACTGGGCTTAAGACTTTCCCTTTTGATAAATCCTATAGCGTCCATCCAAGGCTCAGGAAAAGAGACACACCGCCTGAGAGACAGAATGTCTTGAGAGACACCACATCTCTCCTACCCACCCCCCCCCCCCCCCCCCCCACCCCCGGTGCTAATCTCCCAAGTCAGGATGAATCTACAGTTCTGGACTACCCTGACATACTGTATGATAATTAGGGATGCAATGATCCACTTTTTTTTTTACTTCCGATCCGATACCGATTCCCAAATCTGGGTAGCAGCCGATACTGATACCTTCCAGATATCATCATTTATTGATTTTATATGAGGCTGTAATAATCTCCTCTCTATAGGCAAGTACAAATTGTACAAATATATGCATGCATGTCCAAAAAGGCAACTTGAGGTAAGTTTTATTAATGTTGGATAAGTTTCAAAGCTAGAATTAAATCCTACTAACACAAAACATGTTTTTTTTATTCCTAGCTTTAAAGTGGATATTAAGGTGATTAATTTAAGTGACTGTTTAAAGTTATTTTATATATTTTTTTAAAATAAGGGGCATATATTATAGTAATTTTTTTCTTCTTTCTGCACTCTTTTCATTCAACTTTTTTTTGATGGTTTTGTTTTTGTTTCTTTTAAATTAATGAACAAAAAAAATTAATTAATTAAATGGCTTTAAACATATTCTAAGTTCATGGTATAAACCAACACAGACATGTTCCTGTTTTTAGTATTTTACATTGCTTTATAATTTAGCTGTTTTTGTTTCATTTTTTTAATATATAATTTTATTGTAATTTTCAATTCATATGCTTTTTTATGTTTGTATACGGTTGTACGGATAAAATATCTCCTGGAGTGTAAACTATATTGGCTGAAAGTTTTCAATCAAGCTGCAAAATCCTTCGTTTTCTACAACTGATAGCGGTTGGTCATTAATTACGATGAAGTTTAGCAACATCTCGGTAAACATTCGAGCTCTGTGGCTTCAGCGGTGTGTTCTTCTCATTCAATCCGAAGCAGGCAGTCGGATTTCAGTCAGCCACGCTCAGTCTGCCCCTCTTCTGAGACGGGCAGACTGAGCGGGGCAGACTGAGCAGGGCAGATTGGGCACGGCTGGCCGGGGTGGGGCTGCCTGCTTCGGGTTGAGCGAGAGGAGTGTATGGCTGAAGCCACAGCTCAATTGTCTCGATTGTGGTGCTATGGCTCTGCAGACATTGCATTTTGCTGTCTTGCTTTGTGATGTTTCTAGTGTAAAATACTTTCACACAGCGGACATGTTTCGAGGAAAAGTTGGTTAGCTTTTAGCCACAGTGCTACTGCGTGTTTTAGTTAGCTGCATACTATGAAATGGATTTCCTGAATGTGAGGCGGGTCTTATTACTCTGGGTTCATGAGACACACCTCCGTTCAGGAAATCCATTCCATAGTTTGAATCCAATGTGAAGAGTAGTTGGCAGGGAGTCACGAGGAGATGTTTCAACAGACACAGACATGCATCATGGATCGGAAATCTCTGTAGGCTGGATCGAAAAAATCCGATATGTAAATTTTGCTGGTATCAGAGGTTGATACCGGTACCAGCTCGGATCGGCCCCATCCCTAATGATAATTAAACCATCCATCTATCCATTTTCTTTACCCGCTTATTCCATTTTGGGTCACGGGGGTTGCTGGTGCCCATGTCCAGCAATCACTGTGCGTGGGGCGGGGTACACCCTGGACGGGTCGCAAGTCCATCACAGGGCCACATAGAGACAAATGAGACAAACAACCATTCACTCTCTCACTCACACCTAGGGACAATTTAGAGTTACCAATCAGCCTAACATGCATGCTTTTGGACTGTGGGAGGAAACCGGAGTACCCGGAGAAAACCCACGCATGCACGGAGAGAACATGCAAACTCCACCCAGAAAGGCCCCTGGACCGGGGTTTGAACCAGGGACCTGCTCGCTGAGAGGCAGCAGCTCTACCAGTTGCGCCACTGTGCTGCCTGATAGTTAAACCCTCTGTGTTAATTAACCCTCTTTTGTGAAGGGACAGACTTTAGTCTCTGGAGACGAATCTCTAACAAAGAAGTGAACCTTACTCTACTTGCAAGAACTGGGGTTGCCATAGTAATGAAGGAAGTAAAACCCCCAGATGGACAGAGCTTCAACAAATATCATTGTTTGTAACAATAGGGTGCCAGAATCAAACTTGCATTTTGCTCAAAGAAATGGTGTTTATGGAAAACAAGGTGTCACCCTCTTTAACAAAGGCTATTGTGTTTTCTTCTCTGAGACTTTGAGAAGGAAGATTATAATCACATTAATTATACAGTCAGGTCACACACATCGTGATAGCACTGTGATTGGTTAAGAATCAGGGGGCACGACTTCTGAGGTGTCAGGTAAACAGGACACCAAAGTCAGTTGTGGTCAAGCAGTTGCTGAAAGCTGCTGAGGAGAGCTGAAAGGAGAACTCTCTGAGAGAAGCAGCCATGATGGAAGAAGTGAGTCCTTGTGGAGAGTTGGCTCTGAGCCAACCCAGAAGTCCTTAATGCTCAAACACCCAGGAGCGAGATGGTACGTGCCAAACGAATCACAGTCCTGAGAAAACACACCCTTTCTCGTGTAGTGAATAGGCCTCCGACCTCAACCTGTCTCTGAAGACCTTCAGGGGACAGGAACTGTTATTTCATTGATTTGAATCCAGAAATACAAATTATCTCATCAAGAGACTATTTAATTGTATCCTGAATTAATCAATTGAAAGAACACTCTTCTTTTTTATATTATCATTACTATTTTACAATAACTTGATAATCAAAAGTGTGTTTAGTTCATACTATTTCTAAATGTTGAATTGAACCACTCATTTAAATCAACTGTGAAACAGTATTAATGATTTTTAAACCTCAGCAGATTTTTGATCATACAGTTAAATGCCTATTTACGAAGTAAGTGTGCATTTAGTGATGTCGGTCAAAAGTCAGAGACAAACAGAGACAAGTTATTAGAACAAAGTGTCTTGTTTTTAAAACTAGCAGACAGTAAATAACTTCAACTGGCACCTGCGTTTGTTTCACTTCGTCATAACATTTCTCCGTCTGTGCTAACCGTTCGTAAACATTCCTGCTGTCTTTTGACTTCTAGTGACCCTCTTGACATCACTAGAACCACCCCCCGCTGGTTGTTTCAACCAATCAGGAAGTACCACGTAACAGGGAGTGTATACCCCTTTAAAAGGAACACTTCGTGGAACACTTCGTGGAACTATTCAGTTCGGTCCTGGAACTGAGTCCAGTCTTCACGAGTCTTAGTCTCTTCTAAGTCTTGCTGGAACTTTCGATCAGAGATGAGACTCACTTAAGCAGCGGATGGATGGGACCATGTGCCAAGGGGTCCCTCCATTTAGCGGAGTCATGGCTCGCATCGCTGAGCACTCAACCCGAGCAGTAAATGCTCCACTTCTAAGGAAGCTTATTCGGTGGAACCGAGTACCTCATGAGTATATGCATTTATTCTAAAGATTCCCAACTACTTTAACCAGAGACGCTGTAAAGGGATCGTACTAATGGACTTCTGTTCCGGAGTGGAGGTATCCCCATCTAAGGTAACAAAGTCGCTGCACGTCCTGAAGTGTACCGGAAAGCTGAGCGGGATGTTGGAGGAAGGGTGCAAAGTTCTGGTTTCCATCTAAACCTCCTTTTTAAATCTTTAAACTTCTATTCGCCAGTAAATCAAACTAGATGCCTTCAGAGGTGAATCGGCCTCAATCAGTAATGTTCTGTTGTCTTGTTAGTAAATCGTTCCAAGTTTATTAATCAGAAACAGATCAGCAAATCAATGTGTACATGTTTTGATGTTAAATTTTGATTATGTTAAATAAATGACCGCATTTATTCTGATGGGTCAAAGACAAAATGGCGTCTCATGTCACTGATTAAACAATCCACTCACAGTTATCTCGGTCACATGGCAGGAATTTAACTCGGAAAAAGAAAATAATCCATTGTAATTAAACAATTAATATTCTTCGTGCTTGAACTAGCTTTAAGAATAATTAATTAGTAGGGTGTCCCCAGCAAAGCTGTCCTGACATACTATACTTGGGACATCAGGCCACCGGCTCTTCTCGCATCTGCTGTGGCAATGAGAGAATGAACAACTCCCTGGTAGGACCGAATGTCTTTCTTCTAATGATGAAACAACAAGAAAAAGTGCCAACTGAGTTTGTTTAGACATAATTTAGTTCACAAATCTGAGATAAGCTTATCTAAATTTTAACATTAGAGCTAAAAACCTTAGTCCAAATTGAATCTCTCTTTTCAAAGTCTCTATGATTTACGTCATTCACTTTCTGAAATAATATTATTGGTTATTCATCCATATTTCACATTTGCCATAATTTCATATTATTATTATTCAAATTGACAATAAACATTACAGAATTGTGTATTTAAATGACCAGTTTCTCTGTATTTTCTTTGAGAGAGGGAAATTAAATTTGCTACAAGAACTCATGTACTATATGTTTGGGGTGAGGACGGTCAACATTACAGTTAGCGTAAACACCTGTTAAAGGTGCTCAGACCACAGCCTCCCCCCTACACCTATAATAAGGGTTGGTTTGTCATGCTATCTTAAGCTTAGACTAATAGAGGACAAATTGACATAATTTCCTTATATAGTTTGTTAAAATTTAATAGTTTTCATTTGATACTGTCTTAACATATAATTCTTGACCTGCCACTGTGTATCTGTTCCTCTTAAACACAGCCGTCGAAACAGATGGCCGCTTGTCCTGAGCCTGGTTCTGCTAAAGTTTTCTTCCTCGTGAGGGAGTTTTTCCTTTCCACTGTCGCCTTCATGCTTGCTCAAAATAAGAGTTCTGCGATGGAGTTAAACTCAAAGCATTCTGCTCGTCAGATAAATAATGTTAGATTATTATTTTTAAATATGAATGTTTCTGTTCAGTGCCCTGAGATGACTTCTGTTGTGACTTGGTGCTATATAAATAAAGTGAATTGAATGGAATTGAATTGAATTTACCCGCTTCTTCCTTTTGAAGTTGCATGGGTCACATGTGCCCATGTCCAGCCATCACTGTGTGAGAGGCAGGGGACACCCTGGACAGGTCTTCAGTCCATCACAGGGACACATAGAGCCAAACAACCATTCACTCTCACTCACACCTAGGAACAATTTAGAGTTACCAATCAGTCTAACATGCATGTTTTTGGTCTGTGGGAGGAAACTTGAGTACCCGAAGAAAACCCACGCATGCACGGAGAGAACATACAAACTCCACCCAGAAAGGTCCCAGGCTGGGATTTGAACCGCCAACCTTTTCACTGAGAGGCAACAGCTCTACCAACTGAGCCTCAATGCTGCCGTTATTAAAAAGTTGATGAATCAATTTCTAGTTTATTAATTTATAATCTCTAATTTAAAGGAATAATTGAATATATACATGTATATTTATCTACAGACAGATGAGCTGTGTAAGTAGTAAATAAGTTGTAATCTTTATTCACACAACCTTTATTGTGTCTGGTGAGCACTGTGAAGATGGACAGCTGTGTTGTTGAACTCATTTTCTGCATGTTTCATTATTTACACGATATAGTCTGAATATATTTAGCTTAAAAATACATGTGAACGTCAGAATGTATCTCACAGCTTTTGGCCTTTGTATCGAACAAATCTTAGATTATTCACGAGTTGCAACAGAGCTGCCTGGTTTTACTTTTTTCTCAGGCTGATCTGACAAACTACATGCAGCTGGGAGGTCCAGTTGAACCATCTACAGGTCGTCAGACTCGGGCACGCTGACAGGCTCCAGAATGATTGTGGGTATGATAAGATGCGCTCCCTCAGATAGCCACCCCTGGGCCGTCCTGTTGAATGTGGGCCTCTTCGCCCCCGGCTCTCGGAGCTCTTGGTACTGGGGGGGATTCAGGTCCACCTCCGGGAGCTTGAATGTAATTCCTTTGGGAGCTTTGTCAAAGCCTCCGTACGGAGTAGCAACTCTGAAAATGAGATGAACATTGGAGTTTGACTGTGAGCAGCGCTGGCTCGGTTATCTTTAGACCACTGGTTGTTGTCTCACCGGTTGAAGCATTTGTACTCGGGAAGTTCGGCTCGGGGCTCCAGCTCTGGCATCCCCAGCTGGAGAGTTTCAGTGAGGCTAGGGTCACCGAGGATGGCCTCCGCCCACGGGGAGTGATAAATCCTGTGCACGGCTGTGGTGTTGAGCTTCTCTGCAGACAGAACGGTGAGGAACAGACAGAGGTCAGAACATTGTGATCTAGTCTGCAACAGGAACCTATGAGGTTAGCATCGAGCTGTTTCCTCTGGCCTGAAATTTCAAAGTGTGTGGGATTAAAATAGACTGTGTGCTTTGAAAACACTTAACACAAACAAACTGAGCTGTCTATCACCACAGTTTAAGAACCTAAAATAGCACCTTGATTATATAAAGAGCTGTGACAAGATAAAACTCTGCAGAACGAGCCTCCAAACCTTGAAAAAAATTCCAGTTCTGAGTTACATCTCAGGTGTGTTCAA
This sequence comes from Nematolebias whitei, assembly GCF_014905685.2. Classification (NCBI taxonomy): domain Eukaryota; kingdom Metazoa; phylum Chordata; class Actinopteri; order Cyprinodontiformes; family Rivulidae; genus Nematolebias; species Nematolebias whitei. The sequence continues at coordinate 35,489,886 of NC_056500.1, forward strand.
GAGGGAAATGAGCTGCACAAAGATACATAACTAAACATCCTGATGCATGCTCAGTAATCCAGGTAGATTATTTTACAAGGTCAAGTCAGGTCCTCTGGACGGATTGTTCTTGTTGAAACGTTTCATATTTTATCCAAAATACTTCTTCAGTCTGAGGAGCTGCAATAAACTCAGTCTTATAAATAGCACCTTCTCATAGTGGATCAACCAGTTTTGTTGTTGACATCCACAACTAGCTGTTCACATGATAAAGGAGGACCATCAGCCTAAAAATTGATCATTGGCTCCCTGATGGCTGCTTGTTATTCACAGGGGTCTGAGCGATACTAGCAATAACAGCATTGTAAGAGGGGGACATTTGAACATGGAGGCCTCCACCCCTGTTTAATGATGGACGGGTTATTTTTACAGGGCAGCATGGTGGCACAGTTAGCAGAGCTGCTGCCTGTCAGCGAGCAGGTCACCCCGGTTCAAATCCCGGCCGGGGGCCTTTCTGAGTGGAGTTTGCATGTTCTCTTCGTGCACACGTAGGTTTTCTCTGGGTACTTCGGTTTCCTCCCATATAAAACATGTATGTTAGTCTGCCTTCAGGGCCAGGCCTTCCTTGCAAAAGAGATCTGTGATCTCAGTGGGATTTGTCTGGTTAAATGAAGGTTAATAAAAATAAAAAGGCCATACTTTAGACCTTGTTTTATCTTTTGTTCCTATACTTGACCAGCTGAGTGTTGTGGACGTCCCTGTCATCAACCAGCCCTGTGTGTATTTTAATTTGTCTTTTAACCTCAACAGCCGTCCTCATAAAGTGATTTCTCAAAGGCGAATAATCAATCAAACTGCTGTTGAAAAATTGTCAGAATCATTTTAGCTCAATTGTTTTGTTAATTGCAGTGATGCTGATTCTGTTGTTGAGTCTTTTAATAGCCACTGCTTGTCTTAAATGAGGTTGCTCCTGTGAAGCACAAATTATCCTCTCCTAAAAACTCTTGCCTTTGGAGGAATGAGGAAAATATGTTGTTCAGGAGATCATGTCGTAAGGTGGAGCGTTTCTGGAAATCTACAAAACTTGAAGTCCACAGACTGCACTTAAAGGAGCTGATCTTGACTCTAAATGAAATGATTAAGCAGGCCAGGTCTGTATATTTTTCTAATCTTGTGAGTATAACTAAGAAAAATCCAAAAGTCTTGTTTGATGGTTTCACCTTCAGGCCCTCTGGTGCCTGTATTCACATTAAATGACTGCAACAGATTTTTAAACTATTTTGTGGAAAAGGTTGACAATATCAGGTCAAGTGTAAAACCAACTCCTGGTGACATCCGTGTCGTCTCTACAGTGAGCTCCTGGTCCTCATTTACACTTGTCACTTAGAGGATGTGAAGGTTGTACTAAAAAAGATCAAACCTTCTTGTTGTGTGCTAGATGTTGTACCCACATCACTGTTTTTAAAGGTGTCTGATATTGTCAGCCCCCATGTTGCCAAATTAATTAACATTTCTCTTTAAACCAGGTTGGTTCTATATTTTTTAAAACAAAGAGCTTTAAATATGATCTTGAAAAAGCCCAACTTGGACCTCATTGAGCTCTGCAATTTCAGGCCAATATCAAAACTGCCTTTTCTTGCCAAAATCCTGGAGAGGTTACTGGTTGGGCAGTTGACTACTTTTGTGCAAAGTAATGATTTTCTAGATAAGTTTCAGTCTGGTTTCCGCAAGATGCACTGTATCGATCAACAGAGGATGCTGTCTCCTCTGTGGTCCACACTGCTCTCACCCACCTAGAGCAGAAGGACTCTTACATCCATATTCTCTTTGTGGACTTCAGTCTGCCTTCAACACCATGATCCTCCAAATCCTGATGGACAACCTATTCACACTAGGACTAAGCCCCATCCATTTTGCAACTGGGTACTAAACTTCTTAACAAACAGACCACAGTCAGTGAGGATCCACAACTTCTCTTCCTCCACCATAACCCTCAGCACCAGCTCCCATCAGAAACATGTGTTGAGCCCTCTCCTGTTCACTCTGCTCACGTATAATTTTGCAGATACCCATCCAGGCTGTCACATTTTAAAGTTTGCAGATGATACAGCGGTGGTGGGATGCATCACAAACAATGATGAGTCCAGCTACAGGCAGGAGGTGGAACACCTAGAGAGCTGGTGCAAAGAGAATAACCTTCACATCAATGTGAAGAAGACAAAGGAGATGATTGTAGACTTCAGAAGGAACAAACTCACCTACACCCCCTTGAACATAAGAGGATATGTGGTGGAAGTGGTCTCCAGCTATAAGTTCTTGGGTGTACACATGAATGACAACCTCAGCTGGGGCAACAACACCACCAGCCTGATCAAGAAAGCTCATCAGAGACTCTACTTCCTCAGACGGTTGAGGGGAGCTGGTCTGGGAAGCTCAGTCCTCACCTCCTTCTACAGGTGTGCAGTGGAGAGCATCCTGTGCTCCAGCATCAACGTGTGGCATGGAGGCTGCACAGCTGCAGAAAGAAAAGCTTTGCAGAGAGTGGTGAAGTCTGCACAGAAGTCTGTTGGAGTCAGTCTCCCCACCATCACAGATATCTACACCTCTAGATTAAGGAAGAGGGCCACCTGCATCATGAAGGACCCCACTCACCCAGCACACACACTTTTTGCCCCACTCCCCTCAGGAAGGAGGTTGAGGAGCATTAAGTGTAGAACCACTAGACTGAGGAACAGCTTCTACCCTGAGGCTGTTAGACTCATTAATCTCTAACCAGGATAATCACTGAAAAAAATCACATCATGTTGCTGCTGATCTGTTTCATGTTGATGTGTTCATGCGTGCTCATCTGCTCACACAGACTCATGTTTGTGCTGCTGTTTGACAAAATGTTTTTATGCTATTAGTGCCTAGTGTATTATTTAGCTGATGTTATTCTTAGTTCTTATCTTAGATCTTATTATTGTTTTTCTTTTACGTTTTATTGTGAGATGCAACTGGGACTCTGTGTGCATATTCTCATTCCACCACATGTACCACATGAGATGTGAATGATAAATAAATCTCTCTGACTCTTATTAAAAGTCTTTAATGACATACTGATGGCTGCAGACTCTGGTCAGTGCAGTGCATTGATTTTATTGGATCAGTCATCAGCTTTTGACACAGTCGACATTCTGTTACTTCAACTGCAAAATGAGTTAGGAATTTCTGGAACTGTTCTTAAGTGGTTTTCCTCTTATATGAGCAACAGAACCTTTTCCATGTTTGTGAATAACATACAGTCTAAGACCACTCTGTTATTGTTTGGTGTTCCTCAGGGTTCACTCTTAGGTCCTGTTATGTTCCTTCTATGCATCAGCCCCCTTGATAAGTTTATCATTAGCTTCAATAATGTGTCTTACCATTTCTATGCTGATGGCATTCAACTGTACTATTCGTTCTATGACGCAGAATTACACAAGTTTGCTGAATTAGTAAATTGTGTTTCCCATATTAAAGCATGGCTAGCTAACAACTGCCTTCAGTTAAATTCTATTTCTAAGACCGAAACCCTGATCATTGCTCCTGAACAGAAAGTTCCTTGGATCAAGCAACACCTCAGTTCTCTGGGCTCCTCTTGTCAACCAAGCCTCAGAAACCTTGGTGTTCTGTTCGACCAGTCAATGTCGTTAGAAAATCATTCAAAGCTTCTGGTAAAAAAAAACAAAAAAACCCTGCTTTTATCATCTGAGAAACATTTCTAAATTGAGGGCAATGATATCCAGATCTGACCTGGAGACAATTGTTCATGTTTTTATCTATCCTCGTTTAGATTATTGTAATTCCCTTTTTACTTGTTTTAACAAATCTGCTGTTGCTCATCTCCAGCTGGTCCAGAACGCTGCTGCGAGGCTTTTAACAGGAACCAACAGAAGGTCACACATCACACCAGTTTTATCTTCTCTTCATTGGCTACCTGTCGAATTTAGAAATAATTTGAAAATTTTAGTCTTAACTTTTAGATCTTTAAATGGACAGGCACCCCATACGTCACTGAAATGTTGACTCCTTATTAACCAGCCCGCACCCTTCAGTCTTTGGCCCTGAACCTCCTAAAGGTACCTGGTTTAAAACTCGGGGTGACCTATCCTTTCAGGTCATAGCCCCCAGGCTGTGGAATGCCCTAATCCTGTCTCTTCCTGTGGTCATCTGTTGATTCCTTTAAAAAGCACCTCAAGACATTTTTACTCAGACAAGCTTTTAGTTAAATATGTTACTTTCTGTTTTTATCAGCTGTCATTGTTTTTGTTTTATTTGAAGCCTGTATTTTGTTTTTCTGTAAAGCACTTTGTGATTGTATGTATGAAAGTGCTATATAAATAAAGTTTACTTACTTACTAAAAGATGAGACGTTTCAACAAGAAGAATCCATCCAGAGCACCTGATTTAACCTTGTTAGATACAGAACTAAAGTTGAAATGTTCACACATTCATCAGCTACCTGTTGCTCATGTGTTCCCTTTATTATAGTTCTCTAACACGAGTTCCTCGAAGGAATGCATATCGCCCGCCACCTCTCCTGCCTGAGTTAGGACTCATCTCATGTAGTAAAAATACAACAAATGTGTAAAAGTGTTCATGTTCAGCATCACTCGATGACATGGGATCGAGTGCAATTTGGTTTTGCTCCAAGTATTTGTTGGGAATTACAAAGTACATTAATCTACAACCACACTAAATGTTAGCTCCTTGTCTGTAACACTGACTGCACAGTGACTATTTATTTTATTTCTAAAGCGGTTTAGATATGGAGGCCATCTTGAATTGACTCCAAAAACTGTTGTGGACATGAAACCAGCAATTAATTTCTGTAAGTTTCATTAAAATCCATCCAGTGGTGCTACCAGGCAGACAGATGTGTAGATTATTTATGTGCAGCTGCCAAAAGAAGAGCAATAAATGATGAAAATGAGTTAAACAGCCTCTCTGAATTACCTGAAGAGGTGTTTTCTGCAACGTTTCCAGGGGATGGTGGCTCCACTTTGATTTCCACATGATGTGCATTTTCATTCAAAATGTCATTCTGCAGAAAGAAAATAAATATTTGCATGTTTGGTTTGATATCAGTGGGCCTTTGCTGAAGCAACAGGACACACAAGGACAAAAGTCTTAATAAAAGAATGACACATCAGCATGCAGCGATAAACGGTGAAGTGTCTGCTGTGGCCTCTCAGACAACAGATAGCAGCACAAGGTAAGCGTCTCTGGCCTCATCCATGTTTGAAACACGTTCTTTCCTAGAGGATGTTTCTTCATCTGCTCACTTCATGAACAGCGTGAAGGCAACTTGACAGTCTGAGGACAGAACTCCTGGGAGTCTGGACAGAATAATTAGTCCACATGCAGCGAAGAGTGATAACAACCAGCTGACTCACGTTCAGTAGCGTGTTGGCTTCGTTTTGAATGCTTTCAAATGTGTACTTGTCAGACCTCCTCTGGCGCATTTTGAACAGTCGAGATCCTCTGTTTGACAGCAGAGATAACTCCTCCAACATGATGTCCTGTGGGGTGCTCAGCTTCTTCCCTAGGTCCATGGCAACTCCTCACAATAGGAAAATATGAAAAATAAATAACATTTAGTCATTTTACAGATACATGTGTTAACATGTGGTAAATCAGTCAGTAAAGGAACATGAATGCTAACTCTATGTTGTGATTGAGATTCTCTGGTATTTACTGGATTATAAGTTTTAAAAAAAGACACATGGGCAATTGTTCAGATACTTTATCAGAATAGAATCAGAATCAGAATAAACTTTATTGGCATTGCACCAAGATACAACGTGAATAAGTATATATAGTCGTCCGAAAGATGGGAGGAGTGCACGAAGCTGCGGCTATAAAAAGCGTGGCCCTCTTATTCTTATTCAGAATAATATTTTGCTTAGATGAGAAAAGGGAAGAAAACATGAGGAGAGACGGTATAAAAAAAAAGATCTCTCACACCATGTCCTAGACAGAGCACAATTTGAGGCATCAACAAAACCTACCACAGCAAAGCAACATAAATAGATGTTATACATGTTATACATAGGCCGGTGAAAACATTGAATTTTTAAGGGAAAGTCGTAGCATAGTCCAGAGCCCCCCCTCAGCCATTGTCCAGATAAGAGGTGACATTCATCATCATCTCAGTTGAGGCTCTGTCACATGTCCACGGCCTTGGGGAAGGGAGGGGTGTGGAGACAGTCAAAGCATCTTTGTTGTTTTCAAAACATGTCAGGAGGAGTTGAGATAAGTCCGGCGTCAAGGCCACAGTTTGGGTCAGGCCGAACTCGTGAATTGTTGTTTCTGCCTTTTAAAGTCTCGCTGGTATACAGTATATTCCTATGATGGAACTCCAAAATAGCCGAATTGATCCTTTATGCCAAAAGTTGAGCTCACAGCATTCTCTAAGGTTATTCCCACCGTTCATGAGTGCTGCCAGTGAGTTCACAGTCCTGATAGCAGCCTGCTCCAGCTCCCTGCTGAAGCTCCCCAAATTCAGTCTGAGTGCTGTCGAGTTTCGACACATCCACATGAATTTATAGACAATCCAGAATTCACCAGCCAAACAGCAAAATAACCAGTTGTCATCATGAATCCAATTTGTTTCCGTTGAGGTAAGAGGGTCCTCCTTATGCCCTGACTCCTGTCAGGAGAAGTTGATCAATTTTGTTGAGAGACCAGCTGATTCTTCAAATTAAGAGGTGTGCAGAAAAAAAGAGGCTTTTTAAGGGTTCACGAGACAAAAAAGTGCAAGCAAGGAAGTGTGTGTGTGTGTGTGTGTGTGTGTGTGTGTGTGTGTGTGTGTGTGGGTGGGTGGGGGTGGGGTGGGGGGGACCAGGGAGACACATCTGGTTTCACCGGAGGACAGAAAAATAAAAATGATGACATGATCAGAACTGTGTCCATCAGTAAACATAAATAAACTTGTAATGGCAAATGAGGAATAAATTACATTTTGGCTAGCTTGAGAACCCCAACTATAGCATTATTTACATGACAGGCAATGCAGAGAAGGAAGGTAGATGTTTTATCTGTCCAAGAGACCAAGTGGAAGGGCAGCAAGGCTCGCAGCATTGGAGCAGGGTTCAAACTGTTTTACCATGGTGTGGATAGAAAGAAAAATGGAGTAGGGGTGGTCCTGAAGGAAGAGTTGGCAAAGAATGTAGTAGAGGTAAAAATGAGTGTCAGATAGGGTGATGCGCATGAAGGTAGAAGTAGAAAGTCTGGTGCTAAATTTTGTCAGTGGCTATGCTCCACAGGTTGGATGTGATGTAGAGGTGAAAGATACATTTTGGAAAGGTCTGGATAGAGAGTATTCCCAGGGAGGAGAGAGTGGGGATTGGACTAGACCTGAATGAAAAATGTTGGTGAAGGAAACAGAGGGGATGAGGAAGTGATGCGTGGGTTTGGTGTCAAGGAAAGAAACCAGGAAGGACAGATGGTGGTGGGTTTTGCCAAGAGAATAGAAATGGCTATAGTCAACACTTATTTCCAAAATAAGGACATAACATGTCTTGGACACTCGGGTAACGAGAGGGGCGAAGCTGTCCACTGATCACTATCTGGCAGTGAGTTGGCTCCGATGGTGGGGGAGGATGCCAGTCAGACCTGGCAGGCCCAAATGTATTGTGAGGGTTGGCTGGGAACGTCTGGCAGAGTCTCTTGTGAGACGGGGCTTTAACTCCCACATCCGGGAGAACTTCGAACATGTTCCGGGAGAGGAAGGGGACATTGAGTCCGAGTGGGCCATGTTCCGTGCCTCTATTGTCGAGGTGGCTTACCAGAGCTGCGGCCACAAGGTTGTCGTGCCTGTTGCAGCGACAACCCTCGAACCCAGTGGTGGACACCAGCGGTGAGGGATGCTGTCAGGCTGAAGAAGGAGTCCTATCTGGACTTTTTGGCCTGTGGGACCCCGGAAGCAGCTGATGGGTACCAGCAGTCCAAGCGACATGCGACTCAGGTGGTCGCTGAGACAAAAACTTGGGCATGGGAGGAGTTCGGATAGGCCATGGAGAATGACTTCTGCATGGCTTCGAGGCAATTCTGGTCCACCATCTGGGATCTCAAGGGGGAAAAGCAGTACACTACCAACACTGTTTATAGTGGGGGTGGTGTGCTGCTGACCTCAACTCGGGATGTCGCGGGTCGGTGGGTGGAATACTTTGAAGACCTCCTCAATCCCACCGGCACATCTTCCACTTAGGAAGCGGAGCCTGGGGACTCTGGGTCAGGCCCTCCAATCTCTGGTGCTGAGGTCACCGAGGTAGTTAAAAAGCTCCTCGGTGGCAGGGCCCCAGGGGTGGATGAGATTCACCCGGAGTTCCTTAAGGCTCTGGATGTTATAGGGTTGTGTTGGCTTACGCGACTCTGCAATATTGCATGGACGTCGGGGAGAAGTTCCCCTGGATTGGCAGACCGGGGTGGTGGTCCCCCTATTCGGAAAGGGTGACCATATAGTGTGTTCCATCTACAGGGGGATCACACTCTTAAGCTTCCCTGGTAAGGTCTATTCGGGGGTTCTGGAGAGGAGGGTCCATCGGATAGTCGAACCTCGGATTCAGGAGGAGCAGTGTGGTTTTCGTCCTGGTTGTGGAACACTGGACCAGCTCTACACTCTCAGCAGGGTCCTGGAGGGTGCGTGGGAGTTTGCCCTACCGGTCTACATGTGCTTTGTGGACTTGAAGATGGCGTTCGACCGCGTCCCTCGGGGAACCCTGTGGGGGGTACTCTGGGAGTATGGGGTACCGGGCCCTTCGATATGGGCTGTTAGGCCCATGTATGACCGGTGTCAGAGCCTGGTCTTCATTGCCGGCAGGAAGTCAGGCTCATTCCCAGTGAGAGTTGGACTCCGCCAAGATTGCCCTTTGTCACAGATTCTGTTCATAACTTTTATGGACAGAATTTCTAGGCGCAGCCAAGGTGTTGAGGAGATACAATGTAGAGCAAAGAGGGAGGTAACAAAGGCAAAGCAGAAGGTGTATGATGAGTTGTACTGAAGGCTGGACAATAAAGAGGCTGAGAAGAACTTGTACTGATTGGCAAGACAGAGGGATCAGGCTGGAAAGGATGTGCAGCAGGTTAGGCTTATTAAAGATAGGAATTGTAATGTTCTAACAAGTGAGGAGAGTGTGACGGAAAGATGGAATGAGTACTTTTAGGAACTAATGAATGAAGAGAATGAAAGAGAAAGAAGAGTAGAGGTCATAGAAACTGTGGACCACGAAGCAGGAAAGATTAGTGAGGGTGAATGAAGTCTGGAAAGTTCTGAAAAGAATGAAGATGGGGAAGGAAGTAAGACTTGATGACATAGCAGTGGAGGTTTAGAAATGTCTTGTAGAAATGGCAGTGAGGTTTTTGACTTAAATATTCAATGGCATATTGAGGGAGAGAAAATGCCTGAGGAATAGAGAAGAAGTGTGCTAGTGCCCATTTTTAAGAACAATGGTGATGTACAGAGTTGTAGCAACTACAAGGAAATTAAGTTGATGAGTCACACGATGAAGATCTGAAAGAGAGTTGTGGAAGCAAGACTTTGACTAGAAGTGACTATTTGTGAGCAGCAGTATAGTTTCAAGCCAAGAAAGATGATATGATGAAAAAAGTAATTGTGATGACTGTAATGTGTTTATGAATAATAATTAAAAAAATCTAAATGTAAATTACTCCCATTATTTACAACCATGGACAACAGATGATAAAATCAAACAAACTCTTAAACTGTGGTTGACGAGACAGAGAACAGCAGTTGGTTTGACGCTGGTGTTAAAAGCGGACACTGATTTATTTTGGACCTGTGAGCAGATTTAGAAAATGTTCTCAGGTGTTTTATAAAGTTCATCCTTTCTGTTTCCAGCCGTTTGGTAAAAGAACCAAACAAAAACAAACATTGTGTTTAAGTTGGGGTTTAGGACGTGTCCTCGGCCACGTGCGCTGACAGAATGTCCCTCAGCTGTTCAGACATTCATGTCTCCCCCACCTCACAATATAAAAAGCCTCACAACTCTCCCTCTCCCAACACCCCCACCCAGAAATAGACTTTCGGACAAAGAACAAAGGATTATCCACCCCCTGGTGGTAAATCAGCCTGTTTTATTTCTGGGCGGCCCTAACATTTTGAACCCGGATCAGAACCTGGCTTGTCTTTTCCAGCACGAATAAATATCTAACATGATCTGTTAGCAATCAAATTGTGTGTTGAGGATGACTTTTAGCTACTACCACCAAAGTTAAATTTAATTTCTCTAAAGCTGACTGACTCACAGCCTTTTTGGTGTTTGCTAAGGTTGATTGGCTGCAGCGGCCATCTTGAATCAGGCCGACTCCAAAGAATGAGCAATGAGGAACATTTGATGATTTCTGTCTGTGACTTTTATCAGAACTAGATCATAGGATATTTTACTAATAGGCAGATGGACAAACACACACACACTCAGACACATGCAACTACACAAATGCTCACCTTTCATGGTGCTGGACAATCATGTACTATCACCATCCACACTTCTGCCAAATGTTTGTTTGCCTATTCACACCAATCTGAAGTCTTTCTAAGTGACCAGTTAAACGTGTTGTGTATCCTTCAGAGCTGTAGTGTTTCTCATTTTGTTCTTTCCGCTTCAAGTCTTTAATTTCTTTATGGTGATGTGTGCCTTTAGTGATGCAGTTTGTCTTCAGTCAGCTGATGAAACATGAAAACCAGCTTGGGTTAGTTCTGTCAAACATTGTTTTTTGTTATGGTTATTGCCTCCTCTCCAGTTGCAGAACTTGACATCGATGCTTTAGTTCATTTAAATGCTGACCAAGTCGTGCATGGCTCTGTTGTGCTGACAAGCAGCCGTGGTATCAGACATGCAAAGTGCAGAAGTCAAGCCATCATCGCCCTAAACCTAATAGATGAACCAAACTGAATCCACTATTGACGGTCTAGCCTTTTGTTTTTAGTTGTCATAAACTTTATTTTAGTCATGAAAGAAGCAGGTCATTTAGTATAACTTAACGAACTTAACGAGGCGCGGTCGTACCTGTGATTGTGTCCCTGCTGTGCAGCCAGTACCCTTGACGTGGAGACCTGGAGAATCAGGGGTCAACCCACAGCGTGGAGTGGGATCTTCCCTGATCTTTACACTCTCGGACACTAAAACTAAACTGTGAGCATGTGTGTCTCAATGTGTGTTGTGAACGGAATGCAGCTTACATCAATAGGCTAAATTTAACCTGCCAAACACTCAAATCCTGCTCTCAGAGCCCTCGGGTCTGGGCCAGCAGGCAGATGCCTGTACGTGTGCACGGATCTTCCTACAAGAAGGAGTCCCACCCAGGAAACGGTTGTTTCCTTACTTCTGATCCTTACACTCACCTGTTCTCAGGGCCTACCGTAACTCCTGCTGGATGTTTCCTCTCAGACCAGCTCAAGTCACGTTGAAGACGTGCAGAGCTGTGACGTGTTTTCTTTAAAACTCAAATATAACGTAAAGTTTCTACATTTAAAAATGAAACTCAGTCTGAAAACAATTGTTTCCATCTGTACAAGTGAAGTTCCAACACTGTGACAATTCATGAACAATCAGTATCTTACTTGTTGTGGATGGCTCTTTGAAGAACAGTTGAAATCTCTCAGGACCAACAAGCTCATGGCTAGTCCGAGTGGAGCTGTGGGAGTGTATTGCTGCCATGTCAGGTCATCTCTGCAGCAGTTCATGTAAACACTGATTTATACATTTATTGTTGCACTATTTTTATTTGTCTGCTCAGTTTTTGTAATCTAACTCCTTCTGAATACTTGGAGATATTTTAATCATTTGATCAGAAAAATATTCAGCTCATTCAGCTCAGATGTGTTCTGTGACTGTGGGTTAAGCAACTTTTGTACTTTTCAAAATATTTCACTTCATTTACAAATATTTTCTAAATTGAAATACATAAAGATTTGTTCATTTCATAAAAAATAATATTCTCTGAACTCTGTTGTAAAATAATGATTTGTTTGTCTTCTTGGGTTACTTTTACTTTTTAGCCACTGTTTTATTTTAATTGGCTAGCTTTTTCTACTTTTGTTTTTTAGCTATTGCGTTGTTACCTTTAGCTTCTAGCTACTGATATGCTGCTTTTAGTCTTCAGTTAGCATTTTGGTTCATTTAGCATTCAGTTAATGTTTCATTCATTTTTTCTTTGACTACTTGTTTTCAGCTTTTTCATTGGATTTCAGCAGTCTCTCAGCCATCAGTATTCACGCTGCAGTAAAAAAAAAAAAAAATCAGTTTCTGTTTGTAGTGCAAGCAGTGGCAACAGCAGCTAGCCGTAGCACTTTAGGTAGATAGCTGTCAGAACTAAACTCTATTTGTAGAATCAGAGGTTGTTCAAACAGCTATCTACAACAGTTAAGATGATAATTGTTCTTAGCTTTTCCACAAAATCCCTTAAAGCTTTAAAAATACTGCCAATGCAATGTTTAAAACAACAACACCAACAACAATAATAACAAATAATAACAATAATTATAATAATAAAACTAAATGGTGAGGTTGTTTCAAGTAAATAATGTAGCATATAGGTCCTTAGTACTTTGTCCCTCAAGATATCAGACTGTTCAACTCCTCCCCGTACAGTAAAACTAAAGCGTTGTAAATTTGTGGTACCCTGGACACTTATGTATGAGTATGCATGTATAAGTACATATGCATTTGTATGCACTGTATGTACATTATGTATATGTATGCTTAGATATGTACTGTATATATATATAGGTTAATCACGAATGTACCCCCTTGTGCAAGTGCAGTGTCTATTTCCAAATTTTTGTATTCTGCTTCTTTTTTAATTTTTTAATGTACCTTTTTTCCTGCATAATTAGAACATGCTATTGAATACCTCAAATTTCCCCCAGGGATTTATACATACATACATACATACATACATACATACATACATACATACATA
>NC_056500.1:35502840-35505988 GCF_014905685.2 Nematolebias whitei
TACATACATACATACATACATACATACATACATACATACATACATACGTACATACATACATACATACGTTTGTAAGATCATTAATCCAGGTAAATAACAACAAAAACGGTTAAATCATGTCATCTGGACCAGTTTCTTTGTGAGAAACGTTTCATCCCCCATCCAGAGGACTTCTTCAGTCTACGATTTGCCAACCAGATCTGTACCATAAGTAGCCTTCACTGATGTGTTTCAAGCCAACCTCCTGTTGGAATCTCAAAAGTAGGCTTTTAACATGTGCAAAACACACCCATCCAAAACAATCAGTCATCATGTACAACAATGTTTTATAGCCAGATGGCCAACTTGCTACTCACAGAAACAGCCAGAGGACAACCAAGGCAAAAGTGGTTCAGAAAAAGGGCTGTAAGCTCAATTATTCAAGTACATAACAACAAAAAAAGGTTAAATCATGTCATCTGAACCAGTTTCTTTATGATCTGGTTGGCAGGTTGCTGACTGACAAAGTCCTCTGGATGGGGGCTAAAACGTTTCTCATTTAAAGAAACTGGTCCAGATGACATGATTTAACTTTTTTGTTATTTGATAAATAGTTTACTTAGGAATTTGGTTGAGAGCAGTTATTTAATGTAACCATATCAAGTAATTTATCATCACTGCAAGCCAGGAAATGATTGAAAGTTCTTGAAAGTACTTGAAAGTTTGTGAAGTCTTTATAATTTTCTATATTTATGCATAAATATGACCTAAAACATCATCAGATTTTCACACAAGTCCTAAAAGTAGATAAAGAGAACCCAAACAAATGAGATAAAAATATTATACATTGTAATTTATTTATTTAGGAAAATGATTCAATATTACATATTTGTTGCAAAAGCAGATACCACTTTACAATATTATTATTATTAGACCTTTATTTATACAGGTTAGATCCCATTAAGCCTCGTAGACTCATTATCAAGAGAGACCTGTTACATACAGCATACAGGCAGATGAGAAAAAGAGAACACGAGGGTGGAGGAAGCCAAAAAAAATCATGTCTCACACCATGTCCTGGCTGGGAAACAGTGTAAAAGATGCAAAAAAAAGACCTTGCGACATAAAGCATGTCAGCACGACGGCTCAGTGGTTAGCACTGTTGCCTCACAGCAAGAAGGTCCTGGGTTCAATCTTCAGTTGGACCTGGGGTCTTTTTGTTTGGAGTCTGCATTTTCTTCTTGTGCTTGCGTGAGTTTTCTCCGGGTACTCCAGTTTCCTCAGACCGACCAAAAACATGCATGTTAGGCTGCCTTCAGGCTCAGGCCTCCCTTGCAAAAAGGATCTGTGATCTCAATGGGATTTGCCTGGTTAAATAAAGGTTAATGAAAAGCAGCAACATAAAATGGCATCATAATCCATTTATGCATAGAGGTCGACAAAGGTGTTGAGTAGTCCATAAACACTCCAGAAAGTTCCAAAGTTCTGACAAGATGGTACAGTGTCTATCAGCGTCATGGGTTCTGATAAAGCCATAGATGTCCTCGGGGGTGGGGGTGCGGAGACAGAAGCTTCTAGTTTACGTATCCTCCAGGAGCAATTTGAGGTAAGTTGGCCTGTCCAAGGCCAGTGGGGAGGCCAAATTCAGATAAACAACAATTATTTGGGCTGCCAGACTCTGATTTCTGTCTGCCTTCAAGTTCTGCTGGTATATTCAATGGCAAATCCAAACAGCCAGATTTATGGACATTCCATCTGGTACGTGCTCGATTTAGCTTTCTCCAAGATTGATTCCTTCATGCTGGTGAGTTCTACGAGCCACAAGTGGCCTTCGATTCTCAGAAATCACATCCAGCTTGCGGTTGAGTTCGGTAAGCATATGAATCTGAGAGCTCGAGGCACAAATTAATCCTTCACATAAGGCTGGCAGATTTACCAAGGCCAAAACTGCTGCCGATGTCTTCCTAATTTGTCAGTATCCTAGGTATCTGCCGATTCCAAAAAGCAGAAATCATGTTATCATAAATCCAATAATGTACACATTTTCTACATCCTCCACGGAAAGAACAGATAGGCACAATATCTTCCACTCACCTCAGGAATCAATAACATATCCAGCTGTGTGAGTCCATTCAGGGCATGAGGGCTCTCCAGCACCCTGTCATCTGGTGGAAAAAATTTATCAATTGTGTTGAGGGACCAGTTGACCAAAACATAATATTTTTTTAATTCAAATAATGTATAAAAGAGAGGCTCTGTGGTTGACAGGACAAAAGAGCAAAAAGGTAGGAGGGAGGGTAACGGGTAAGACAAACCATCTTCATTTAGAGCGAAAGAGAGAATGATAATAAAAAGGCTCCCCTTATAGATGGCTAGTAATTTATAGATACATTGTTAATTCCTCTATAAACTTTTATAAATCATTAATAATTGTTTATTATGCATTAACTAAGGGCAAGAATGAGACAAAACTGATTACTTTCTTGCCAAATAGCGAGCTAAATCTGTTCACCTATATATTTAATTTAGAGTTGTTATTTTAAACATTTCAGACTAAGTTACTACCTTGTAAACACAATAAGAATTTGTAAACCCAATTTTTTTAAGGATATAATATTAGTTGTATATACTTATAATGCAGTGATAAACTACAATATTATATGTTAAAGACATTGGTTTACAAATGCTTATAGTGCTTACAAGGAAATAACTTAGTGTGAAATGTTTAATATAACAACTCTAGATGAAATATATAGGTGGCAGGTTTGGCTCACTATTTGGCAAGAAACTGGTTAATTTTGTCTCTCTATCACCTTTTTGTTTTTCCCTTGTCCTGTCCGGCATTGAGTCACTCAGAATTGTTGTAAAAGTAAGAAAAGGTTCTTATGCAGGAATGCAGAGTTTTCCTCAAACATAACACTTTTAATGTTTGGATTAGCATTAAATTCGGTGGGGATGTGGGGGGGGGGGAGGGGCTGGGGGGGGGGGGGGGGTGTGTGGGTCCTCCTCCCCCCTAAATTTTTGAATAAAGTAGATGCTATTTCCTGCATTTTGGTGTAGCCTATTTTAAGGGGTTGTTAAACATCAATGTTTACCTACATTTGTAAACAATTGATTAAACTACAAAAAAGGTTGAATCATGTCATCTGGACTTCGTTTTTTTGTTAAA
>NC_056500.1:35508988-35509295 GCF_014905685.2 Nematolebias whitei
GACCCGTCCAGGGTGTACCCCGCCCCTCGCACAGTGATTGCTGGACAAGGGCACCGGCGACCCCCGTGACCCAAAATGGAATAAACGGGTAAAGATAATGGATGGATGGATGGATTAAAAACAGGAGCAGTTTGTTCTTGAGAAAAAAAAAAAAAAAAAAAACAGGTAAATGCAGGAAGGTGCTTTTATTGACCACAAGGTGGGAGTGCAGCACCATAAAAATAACATTTAAATTCATAACTTTCTCTGTGGATGTGTTGTATATTTACTCAAATATATTTTTCAGTGTTAATAACTGCCTTTATTT
>NC_056500.1:35509395-35522798 GCF_014905685.2 Nematolebias whitei
GAGGGGCGAAACGTTTCTTTTTAACAAAAAAACGAAGTCCAGATGACATGATTCAACCTTTTTTGTTGTTATATACCTGGATGACTGAGAAAACAAACTTTGTGTAATTGATTAAACTGCTATTTTAGAGAGCAACAACAGGTTGTATGTGAAGAGCAGCTCAGATTCTGTCAAGCGTCCTCCCTCCCCACCACTTCATGTTTCTGAGTCAAACTCTTCTCTGCTGAATTCCCTCCTGCGTTGTTGCTCCTGCTGCTCCAGCCTCAATAACGACTTCCTTCTCTGTTATCGATCTAAGGACAATCCATCTATCTATTTTATGAAAGTAACTTGGACAGTCTTTTTGACATTTTGTTTGCTATTATTTTGACAAATTAACACCGTTGTTTTGATACATGATTAATGTGAATAATACACGTCAAACATTTCTCTCTTCTTTTTTTTTACTATAGCTAAGCTTATTTATTTATTATGTCTGAAACGTATGTGTGAGTTCACATCAACAGTTTTGCGCGTTCAGAGCTGTCTGGAGATGCTGCTGTGCGTAAGGGATGGCAAGTCAAGTGGCCCATTAATAGCCACTTTTACCATATGTCTGGCTATTAATGGGTCACTTGGCTTGCCATACAGATGAAGACACTTCATCCCGCAGGATGTGCAGTCCCTGTCTCTGTTGGGTAGGATAATGTGCGCCAGCTGGTGCACCTGCTGCAGCTGTAATATCCACTCCACAGACTGGGAAACGTCTCCTCTCATTGTATTTTTAATAAACAATCAAAACAAAAATGCACAATGACTTTGGACTTTTAGGGGTGGAGATTTGAGTTGCTGGATCCAAGCAAACAGTTGCCAGAATGCACCTGGTCAAAATGAGAGAGTTCCCGGATCTTGTTCTGGCAGGATCCGGCTCAAATTAACCACTGACTACATCCATATATCTCCTCTTTGTTTTTGTTTTCCTGGCAAATGCATTTCTAACATCCTTCTACCAATATACCCACTGTCCCTCCTCTGGACATGTCCAAACCATCTCAGTCTGTCCTCTCCAACATTATCTCCCAGTTGCTCAACCTGTGCTGTACCTCTGATGATCTCATTCCTAATCTTATTCATCCTTGTCACTCCTAAGGAGAACCTCAACATCTTCATTTCTGCCACTTCCAGTTCTTTCTCCTGTCTTTTTGTCCATGTCTCTGTCTCCAGACCATACAACATAACTTGTCTCATCAATGTCTTGTAAATTTTTTATTTGACCTTTGCTAACACCCTTTTGTCACAAATCATTCCTGAAACTTTTATCCATCTACTTCATCCTGCCTGGACTCTCTTTTTCTCTTCTTTACCACATTCCCCATTTTCCTGGACAGTGGACCCCAAGTCCTTGAATTCCTGCACCTTTGTGACCTCTGCTCTTTGTAGCCTCACTGTTCCACTGGCCTTCCTCTCATTCATACACATTTACTCTGTCTTACTACGGCCCCCACTATTTCTATCACGATCCTTGGATTTTAGACCCATTGGCAGGCAGGCAAAGAGCTCTGGAATTTTTAAATAAAATAATTTATTTAAATACCAACAAAAAGGCTGACGAGGCAGCAAAAACTTACTCAAGCAAGAAAGACAAAATTTCATGTTCAATAATCCAGGTATAAAATCCAACAATGTTCAGTCAGGTTCAGTCAGGTTACTCAAGCAAGGTGCAAGCAAAACATGGCAGATCAGGTTGACAGGCGAGCAGGAACAGGACAGAATGGGACATCAGATAAATGGGACAGATCAGTTCATCGGACAGAACGAGAACAGACAGGACAGAGGAGGACCGGGACGTCTGTACGAGAAGAGAACAATGAGCGGACGTTTGAGTAGTGATGAGGAGAGGTTTCAGTAATGCACAGGTAAAGTGACTAATGAGTGCACTTGGGATGGTAGCTCATTAGAAACTGGTGTGAATGATTAGTGGCTGGAGAGATAGGCTGAGGAGTGCATTAAGAAGGGCAAGGAAGTAGAGTTATGATTTCTGGCCCGAGCCTGAAACCAACCCGACTGGACTCAACCCGAAATTTGGGCTGGATCGAGCCAAAATGATGTGCTTGATGGGCGGGCTGGGTCGGTCTAGGACTTTTGATGTGGTTTTACAAATCATACAGCACAAAGAAAACTAAATAAGAATGCACAACATAAAATTGTGCTAATCTACTTGTAGAGGAGGTGGCAGTAAGTTTATATGTTGAGAGGATTAGGAAAAGAAAATAGAGTGCAGCAGTTCATCAGAATGTGAAAATAAAGAGTAGCGCTTGCACATTGCACAGCAATTGCACATGTGGCCCCGCCCACCCTGCTTTGCTCCTCTTATCACACATCTGTTTATTTGCAATTGACCCACAACAAGCGACATAATGGAGCAGGAAAGTATAAAATAAAAGCTAAACACAGGAGAACTCTCTACAAAGCCAGCACAGTAAAATTTGCTGATGTGTGTCAGGTGCACGCTCTGGTCTTACTGACCGGTTGAAAGAGGTAAAAAAAAACATCCCGTTAAGCTTCTGATGGACAACCGGATCATCAGCTGCGCACGTCCGCTGACCGGACAGTTGAAAGAGGTATTAAAAAAAGTCCCATTAAGCTCCCAATGGATTAGAGCTGTCATTTCTAACCCAAACCCAGAGCCCGGCCCCGCCCGACCCGGATTCGGACCGGTCCGGGCCATATGTGCTAAATGTGTGGGCCGGGTCGGTGTCGGGTTTTTTATTGCGTCAGGAACTCGTGCGGTCGAGATCCAATATATGCAAACATGGCATGCCATACTGCACCTGCCGTACTTGGCCATTTGACCACACGTTGACCAGTCGGTTGAAAGAGGTAAAAAATTCAGTTAAGCTTCAGATGGACTACTGCCAGATATCCATCAACCCAAATGGACGTTCATTCAGCCGCTGCACTCAGCGGACGCACGCAGCCAAGACCCAAACAGGTGAGATCACTAAATATCTGACATGTCAGAGGAGGATGCAGGCAGAAGCAGAGGAAGCATTTAATGAGCTGTGAGGGCTCTTGAGCTCTGATCTTCTGCCCCCTCAGTCGCACGCATCCGCCAACCGTTAATAATAGTTGGTGGTATAAGCAGTCAAAGCTTAATTAAAAATGTCAGGTTTTATTCCGGGTTTGGACCTGTAATTACTGTTAATTCGTCGGATTGGGTGGGGTTTGGAAATGATGGCTACAGGCTGAGGCCGGTTCGGTTCAGCTTATTTGGACCCGAATGCAACTCTACGATGGATCTTCGGATCATCGGTGTAGGAATAATCAGTAATTTCAGAGGGTCTATGTGTTTATTATTATTATTATTGGGATGTATGTTAGAAAGGTTGAGGTTGTTTACAAGAAAGCTTTGTGCTGCAGTTAGACACATTTGACCAGTTTAAGGTGTACGTGTCCCAAACCACTAAGGATGCAGAGGAAAACAGATTGGCGTAATCTGTGAAAGTTCTAGAAGGAATGTGATCAAACAGGTGGCAGGACCATGAAGTGTAAAAACTGACAAGCAACTGAGGACAGGTGGGATTGTCTATCAGGGAGCGTAGAGCAATCCTCACAGATCTGTACTGTTGTTCATATATTTTTGCTTGTTAAATATAAACTTGTTAAAAGGTGAACGAGCCTGTGATTCCTTTGAATATACCACCCGGGAGAGGACGTGTGAAGAAGAGTCACAATCCTCAACAATTTGGGGGCTCGTCCGGGATTTGGAGGAATCATGGCCGTTTGCCAGACCCATTTGGACCGTATTTGACGCGCTGTACTTCAGCCCCAGGGTGGCCACCCCTTAAAAGGTAAGCAGAACCTTTTTATAGAAATCTGCACCTAGGATTTTAGGGGGGTTGATGTACAACGTAAGAATCACTAAATTTAAAAATGTATGAATATTATAAGGTGGAATAGTGCTTTTTATATTAAAGTTGTGACGGGATGGAACCCCGCTTTTTATATTGAAGTTAGGACGCAGGATGGTACCCTGCTTTTTATATTAAAGTTGTGACGGGATGGAAACCCACTTTTTATACTGAAGTTAGGACGCAGGATGGTACCCTGCTTTTTTTTATTAAAGTTGTGATGGGATGGAACCCCGCTTTTTATATTAAAGTTAGGACGCAGGATGGTACCCTGCTTTTTATATTAGAGTTGTGACGGGATGGAACCCCGGTTTTTATATTAAAGTTAGGACGTGAGATGGGACCTCGTGTGATTCTAGTTGTATTTAAAAATAAATAAATAAAATAAATATGTGTATGTATGTATATATATATACATATATAGTGGGAAGTTGGTGCAGAAAACTATTTAAAAGTGCACAGTGTTGCCTGGTTTATTGCTGTGCTCATGAGAAATGTGCAGTGTTACCTGGTTTATGGCTGTGCTCATTGAAATCTGAGGTGTTGCTTCTTCAGAAAGCATTTAACAGTGGGGATATGTTACAGTGTTGGTTGAATTATTGCTGTGTGTGGTTGAATTTGCGATTTATTGCTGTGAATGGGGTATAATTTGCATGAGACATGAAATGGAATAGTTGAACCTTTGTATCAGTGGTTAAGAGTGTCCTTTGAAGACCCATTTGTATAGGACAGTTGTGTAACGTGTAGCTGCAAAATAATTGGGTGTGTGCATTGAGAAATCTGTATATCAGGAAAATAAGTTGGGTGGTGAGAAACAGAAAATGGATAGTGAGATGGAAGAAGAAATGGATCTAGGAGGAAATGTAGGTGAAAATGATGGCGAGTGGCAGACAGTAAAAAAACAGATGGAAGTGGTCTTATTGATATTGGCAGGAAAGACACCAGAAAGAGAGGTTGATAAGGCACAGAGACAAATGCGGAAGTACATGGAAGAGGTGGTTTTGAAGCGAGCGAATGAGGAAGACAATGTGTCTTTGAGGGTTTTGTTAAAGGCTGGGTATGTAGAGGTAAAAAACAAAGTGACCAACTTAGACGAGGAAGTAAAAACAGCATCTTTGTGGGAGAAAACCAGAAAGAAAAAGCAGAGAAAAGAGTTAGTAGAGAAAAAGAGGGTGTTGTTTGATGCTGTGATATGTTGCAAGGGTGTGGAGCAGTCCTTAAAAATAAAGGAAGTAAAAACAGAAAGAGGGAACAAACCTCCTCCTTATGAGGAGGAGAAGGTGATCTCTTCAGCACCTGCTCCACCCACTGGCCTATATCCAGTCCTGTCAATAAAAAGGGGGGGGGGGGGGGCTAGATGTAAACATAGCACCCGCCCAGCACACACAAACAAGAACCATACACAACCCACACCCCACCTCCCTGCCTGAACGCAGATTAGACATACATCAACCCTTTGTGCAGAGACAACGCAGGGAGGAAGTGGGTAGCATATGGCAAGCCCTTTTAACATAAAATTGAGTAGTCTGACTATCTGTAGTTACAAAGGGCTTGCCATAGGTAGCAACACCACTCACACCGGAAGAATTTAAAGACATTCACACTCCCTGGGAACAAACACACACATATCCACCAGTGAGACACACACACAACACCACTCCTCCTCCTCCCAGGCCAGAGAATCCTGACAATACTCAGACTGAGTATTCACAGATGGACACTAGGAGTGAGATAGGTAGCAGTGAAGCACTAAATGACGAGGTAATTTGTGAAACAGAGGTTCGTGCCCTAGAATTAATAAAAGCAACAGATGAAACACTGGCGTTGTTAAAAGCTCAGCAAGACAGTGTTAGAAAGCATAGATAACACAGGACCACAACACAGGACATACCATTCATACCTTCATTTCCCCAATACCCTTTACTGGAGACAGATGGGAGGAGAAGGTATAAACTTTGGGCATTTGGGGATCTGAATGCAGTAGTGGAGAAGTTACCCCCCATTACTGAGGAAGGGGGACTGTGATTGACCAAACTAGACACCCTTACTACAGGACAGACCCTAGCATTGGGGGATTTTAGAGCAGTAGCGGCTAGGGCAATGAGTAAGTGGGAGCTGAATGATGTTGAGCTGAATGCAGAAATAACCAACCTCCTGGACCCTGTCCCATTTACCAGGGTGCTCTTTGATGTGAGCACTGCCCTGAGGAAAAAAATTCCATTGCTCAGATCAGCTACTATCCCTGTTATTGCATATGATTCCAAGAGTTCCCCCAGGGATCATCTGTCGACTGCAAAGTCTGACTAGATTTCGGCGACCGGAGTACATCCGGCTTCTGACCTCCTGCAGACTGAGCTGTTCAGGAAGGCTTTACTGGAGGGAGCACCTGCTAGGGTTAAACAGCTGATGATAGACAACCCGGATTTGCCTGGCAGCGCAGCTGAAATATGGGAGAGACATTACATACACCATTTAACAAAACATAAGGAGGAGTTGAGTGGGGAGGACAAACAGCTAAAAGAAATGCAGATTAAACTGTTGAAACTGCAGGTGGGAAAGGCTAGACGAGAATTTGATGAAGACAAAGGAGAAAAACAGAGTAGACAAATGGTTCAACAGCAGCCGATGTTCACCCCTCAGGGCCAACCTCCAATTCCTTATGCCCAAACAACAAATCAATGTCCACCGGTGCAGGGACAATACAGAGGAGCTTACAAGGGGGAACTCATGGTGGTTGGGGCCGGGGAAATGGGGGGGGGGGGGACCCGCCCTGCAAGGGGGGCCATGCTTTCTTTGTGGCCAGGTGGGACACTGGCATCGGGAGTGTCCATTGGCTGAAAATCAGGGATGTCTCAGCTTCAAGCTTCCACGCTGAGGCAGGACACCAGGACCTGAACCAAGCTGGTACCAGGCTCCATACCCCGAGGTGGCTCCCCTGGATGGTGGACCACCCGTCACACAGGCTGTAGAACGGGAACACGGACAGCATCCCTTGGTAACCTGGGAAACCAACTACCAGCAATGACACACCCCATGGAGAACGCCCTGCAGCGGGGCCTGGGCAGACCCCACACTGCAACTTACAGTTGATGGACAAAAACTGCCATTTCTAGTGGACACTGGGACAACATATTCAACTATTAATACCACAACACCACCTGAACTGTTGTATAAAAAGGTGGTGAACTTGGTGGGATTCGCTGGGGTAACGCAAAGTCTGCCAATGACCAAACCATTAGGGGTGCAGGTGGCCAGCCAAACGATACAGCACCCATTCATCAGCTCTCCAACGGTACCAGTGAATCTCCTAGGGAGAGGCTTGCTGGTGAAAGTGGGAGCCTCCATTCTTTGTTCCCCCACCGGACTGATCATCTCATTTTCTGATGGGTCTGAGACTCACTGCTCAGTACCACTGCATGACACCAGTGGACAATGGTTGATGGGGGTCCAGACATTGACATCTGACTGGGCAGACATCTACTGGGGACTGTTACAGCTGGAAACACCAAGCCAAGGAGGAGTGTATTCGGTCTACCTAAGCTGGAAGTGGTGGATCTCCTTACTGGAACCTTATGTCCCACCCCACGACCCCCTCCATGTAACCTTGTTCTACGACAGAGACCACACTGATTGGTACAAAGATGCATTTAGCTCTGTTGAGGGTAAGACATGGGAAGTTATGTCTAAAAACATTTATGTTGGCCCGGAGGAGGTAGCAGCAAGCGTGCAACTGAAACAAGAACAGCTAGATTGGTATGAAATGTTTGACACCGCAATTCCACACATTTCACTAGCCATCCACCCGGCGCACCAGCCCAAAGAATTAGGCTAGATGGTGAAGGAATGTTGCAGAATTTCATATTGGGAACAAACGCAGATTCCTCAGGTGAGATACTCGCAGACGTTAAAAGCTTATTGTATTGATTGCCAGGTTCAGGACACTGTGCTGTTAGAACATGAACAGATTCCACGATCACATGGCAGAGAAAAAAACGATCATGAAGCCACAACCAGTTCTATGTCATATAAGCTTCGCCCTTTAAGGCCTTCGCTTTAGTGGGTTTATCCCGTTATGCAGAGCATAAGCACTGAAAAAAATTAGTCCACGCCCACCTGCTGTGTGGGCCCTACCCGGTCCGTATAAATTACGTTAAGAGCGGGAAATCGGCTCCCATTTTTTCTTCAGCGAGCTAATATAGCACTGTCAGAAGAACAAAGAAGATAAGTTGTGTAAATGACCAACCTTGTGAAGGATGCTGGGCCCGGCAGTCGACCTCCGGTCGTCCGGTGAGTTCTCCTCCCCGAGGAGAAGATGACAGCAGTCTTATTCCAAGGTAAGCGTCGTGGAACATTTCCCAGTGACAGGTCACTACACGCTGGACAACGCCATCTTGTGTTTTTTCCTCTTATCGCCGACCCTCGGGGCGAACCGGATGGTTCCTCCGGGGCAAGGTGTGCTCAGCTGCAGCCCCCGCTGCTCATTCCCTCCCGGGGAGCGTAGTGTAGGTGGAGGGGGGCTGAGTGAATGCTCACCCCATCCCACCTCGTTTTCGCATCGGCGATCACACCGCTCCCGGCCGACAGCGCCCTCAGGGGTTGCCCGGCGGAACCCGGGAGGAGGCTGACATGAAGGGACCCCCTTTTTCTACGTCCCTCGCCTTTTCCCGCCAGTTCGGATGATCGGCGGAAAGGTTATTTTTCACTGACGTGTTTTTCCAGGCAGCCGCAGTTAGCAACAACGTGCGCTGCTAGCATATAGCATGTCCAAGGGACTGAAGGCCGCAGACCTGCCTTGGAGACAAAGAACTCCTTCTGTAAGGCAACTGACGCTATTCCTCGGTTCCCTCCCCTGGAGCCAAGCCTCGCGGAAGCTTCCGGAGCGAAGCTGTCCAGGTCGGAGCAGCGTCCCGTCCCTCCGGAGGAACCAGACGGCGACCAAAGCTCTCCAATCGAGCCCACCGACGTGTTTTCAGGCAACCGCAGTTAGCAACAACATGCGCTGCTAGCATTTAGCATGTCGAAAAGGCTGAGACCTCAGACCTGCCGGAGGAGACTAAGAGCTCCCTGTGTAGATCGGCAGACGCCATCCTCAACATGTGCGCCGCTCCCTCGGGTTGCCTGTCGAGGATTGTAGCATGGATGACGGTAATCCAACGTTCCATCTGGCTCCGTCACTCTCCATTGCTGCCGGAAAAGCTGCACAAAGACCGGATGGAGGGCCCCATCTCATCGGACGCGCTGTTCGGAAGCAGCTTGACGTCCATGCTGACGAATTCGAAGCAGTCGGAGGAGACGTCGGAAGCTGTACGCCATCTCATCTAGCCGCGCGGCTCATTCCGTCCTCCAGCCCGCTGGAGAGATCGTCAAAAGCAGAGGCAGAGACATCGACGCTCCACGGCAGCAGCAGCTTCGTCTCGCCCAGCTCCACCACCAGCCCCGCCCGCCAGAGACCACCCCTCCTCAGTCCGGCAGCCTGCACTTCAGCGTTTTCCCCAGAGATCGCCTGCAGACGGCGCTCGGAGCAAACAAACCGCAGAGCTCACGGGGGAGAAGTTTTAAGAAATGACGGTCTGCGGAGGATGTGTGTATAAATGACACAGGAATTGAATAAATGATTTTTCAAAGATCAAAACGCCTGTTTTTAGCCAGTCTGTAAGCTCGGATGAGCTCACAGCCGCTACACACACACCCTCCACTCATAAAGAGCCGGTGTCCTTAAATAAAGGTTTTTTAAATCCACCGCCGCTCCCTCACATGCCCAGACGCTCACGTGACACCACGGTAAGCGAAATAACTTGTTGTCAATCAGACCCGCACGATCACCTCCCAACGGTGTTTACGCGCTCCCGAGCGAGACAAGCAGCCTCCATCCAACGGCACTGTGTCGATGATGCACGCACAGCTGCCCGGCGCTCACCGGCCCACATCGGGATAAATGTGGGACCGCAGGCCGGGTCCGGTGGAGGTCCCTGCTCTCAGCGAAAACAACACACGCCTCTCCTGTATGAACGCGAGTGGCCGTCATCCACCGCGTCCCAGCGATCAGCAGCTCACGGCGGCATAAGCGTGAGACAGCTGAATGAATCCAATGACGGGCCCCGCCCTCAGCGAGAGCGGCGCGCGTCCCTCCAGAGGAAACGTGCGCTCCCGCGAGGCTCACAACCTTCACTTCATCAGCTGACACACGCCTCGCCTCAGCACACACCGCCCCGCCCGGACATGAAGGTTGGTCCGCGATCCAGTCACAGCGCGCGGGCGCGCGCAGAACAGCCCTTTCGAGAAAGCCTCGCCTTGGGTCACGCGGAAAACATTTCCGCGACGCATGACGGCGGTCGAGGCGGAGGTTTGGATGACATCCGTTCAAAACACGGCACATCATTTAAACGCACGTCCACTCCACGAACGTCACGCAGAGTGGTTAAAAACATGCTCACCGGACAGATGGAGGGACAGAGTGTTATGCAAGGGTTACACGCTGCAGTTTGCAACCCGACCCCCTCCGTTCGGAGGAGTTATAGAGACGGTCCTGTCATCACCAGACCAAGTCTCAGCCTTAAATGCAGAAATCCAAGAGCTTCTGATAAAAGGTGTAATCTCAAGAGTTCCCAACGAGGAGGAAAACACAGGGTTTTACTCAAGCTACTTCCTGGTCCCCGAAAGGACCGGAGGGATGAGACCGATTCTGGATCTGTCAGCTTTCATCAAAGCGATCATGAACAGATTTTTTCACATGTTGATGAACAGACAGCTGTTGGACAACATCCAGGAAAACGACTGGTTTGTCTCCATCGTTTTAAAAGATGCCTATTTTCACACACCAATCATCCCAAAACACAGAAAATTTCTGCGTTTCGCCTTTCAAGGGATGAAGTACCAGTACAACAGGTTGCCTTTTTTGGGTACTCCCTCGCGCCTCGTACGTTCTCAAGTGTGTGGAGACAGCCCTGCATCCACTGCACAAGCAGGGATGAGGGTTTTGTTTTTACCTGGACGACCTGCTGCCCCTGTCTCACTCCAGACAGGAAGCATTGATACAGGCTCAGGTGTTAGCATCACACCTGCTAAATCTGGTTTTCGCCATAACTGGAAGAAAAGCTCGATTTTCCCGGCCCAGATAATTGTTATCTGGGAGTGGAATTAAACTCAATTACCATGACGGCTCGTTTATCACAAACAAGAATCGACACTCTAAAAACCAATTACGCCACGTAAGACCTGGCAAAGTGGTAACAGCTGTCTCCGTCATGAAGCTGTTGGGAATGACGTCATCAGCTCACACAGTGGTCCCGCTGGGTTTGTTACACATGAGGCGCCTCCAGAGGTGGTTTACGCGTCTGCGTGTGGATCCAGTAAAACAAAAGAGACGGATGATCACTGTCCCTCCCTCCATGGGAGCAGACCTCCGACACTGGGGAAACACCCTGGCTCTGTCAGAGGGAGTCCCCGTCAGCAGATCCACGTCACGTGTCAGTCTTCACGGACGCGTCTCTGTCAGGTTGGGGTGGGGAACATGCCTATCTCAAGCAGTAGGGGCGCTGTGGCCCCACCGCACATCAGCCCACATCAATGTTTTGGAGTGTCGCACAGTGCTGAATGTGATTCAACTTTTTGCTCCCGTGCTACAGAATCAACACGTGTTGATTCACACAGACAACATGGTGACTGCTGCGTACATAAACCGCCAGGGGGGTGTGCGTTCAGCCCAGATGTTACACATTGCGCGGAAGCTACTGAGTTGGGTTCATCAAACCTGCTTTTATTAGAGCAGTTTACATATCCGATGTTCTGAACAGAGGGGCTGATGTGACGTCCAAGGGCGGCCCACGTTATGTGGACCGGATCCTCCATCCGGATCTGATGTTTTTCAGACGCAGCAGAAGTTGGCAAAGCAGCTGTGGACCTGTTTGCGATGCGAGAAGAACGCTCAATGTCAACTACGGTTTTCCCTGAGCCCGCGAGACGATCCATCGCTGGGGGGGGACGCATTTGCTCACAGTCGGTGGCCCAAAACGCTTTTTACGCGTTTCTTTCCCCCCCACCTCCTCTGTTTTTTACGGTCCATGAACCGAGTTCAAGAGGAGGGATTGACAGCCCTCCTTGGTGGCTCCCGGCGTGTGAACGCACTATGGTTCCCAGGCCTGCAACGTCTGTTGTTGGGTCGCCGTGGAACTGTCATGGAGGAAGGATGCTCTCCTTCAGGCAGGAGGAGCGACCAAGAGTTACCCAGAAATAGGTCAACACCGGTGGGTCTGACCGCTGAGCGGTTCCACTTAGAGGATGGGTCTCCCTCAGGAGATAGTGTGCACAATTCAAGATTCACGTGCTGCATCTACCACAGTTCTGTACACATCAAGGGGACGGCTTTTCAGCGCTGGTGCACAGAGAAGGTTTAGAGACCACCTCATGCCTTTTAAGCGGCGTGTTGTTTTTCTACAACAGCTGATGGATAGGGAGTTGGCTTTCAGTACGCTTTAACGTACGATTGCAGCCATCTCTTCCTGCCACAAAGGGTTTGGAGTCAGAACAGCTTTTATCACCCGCTGATGAAGCGGTTTCTAAAAGGTGTACAGAGATGTAGGCCTGTTTTTCACGCCCACTTGTTTTCCACAGTGGGTTTAACGCTGGTCCTGCGAGCCCTGATCAAAGCTTCAATTGAGCCTCTGGATCAGGTTTCATTTAAATTCTTGTCTCTTTTAACAGCCCTGTTGCTGGTTTTAACACCCGCTAAGAGGGTAAGTATTTATCTGCCCTCTCTGTTGCTTCGTCATGCCTTAGAATTAGGCTGACGGGCAGCTCAGCTGATTTAAGACCAACCCAGCTTTTATGCCTAAAACATCACGAGCTCTTTTAAATCAAGAGTGATATCGTTGGAGGGGTTTTTTCCCCCCCACAGATCAGAAGAGGAAGCATCTTTTCATCTTCTCTGCCCGGTGCGGGCGTTTGACGTGTTACATAACGCACACAGCTGCAATGCGTTTCAAACTCAACAATGGTTTGTGCATTATAGAGATGTTTCTACAGGTCGCCGTTATCCATCCAGCGCTTATCACACTGGCTGTGTGAGGCCTTTTCTGAAGCCTACAGAGCATCAGATTTAGAGCCTCCTGTCAACCTCTAAGCACACTCGACCAGGGGTATCGCATCTTCGACTGCTCTGCATAATGGTTTGTCAATGCAGGACATTTGCACTGCGGCTGCATGGTCAACACCCTGCTCATTTATTCGCTTTTACCTACGTGATGTAACGGCTCGTTCCATGACACATTCTGTCCTTAGTGCTCTAACAGAATGAATATTGTTGTTCTCATGGAACTCTGTTTAAGCTCACTTCTGTCTGCATGCATTACAGTGTGAGATGTTGTTATCAGTCACAAGTCGTGTCTGTGATTTTGGTTATATTGTCACTAATCAGTTCATGATTATTGTTACCAATCAGTTCAATTGATTTATAATCAATTTATGGACATTAATCTGTTTATACTGTTCAGCCATGAACCAGTTGGTTCATGCCCC
>NC_056500.1:35522898-35537507 GCF_014905685.2 Nematolebias whitei
CCCCCCCCCCCCCCCCCCTCTTTTCAACTTCTTCTTCCCGTTGAAAGTTTTCCGGGGTATTCATGCTTTGTCAGAACGCATAGCTACACAACATGCGTCTGTGCATGGCACATAATTACGCGATGCGTAGTTATGCACATGGGGAGCTGAGTGACAAGACGTTTTTTGGGCAAGCTTCCGCTTCTTACTGTGTTCGAATGGACCCAGTGAGGCGAGGACCACATCGGCTTCGCCCTTTACCCACTAAAGCGAAGGCCTTAAAGGGCGAAGCTTATATGACATAGAACGTTGGTTACGTACTGTAACCCCAGATTCTATGAATATAAGCGTAGCCCTTTAAGCGTCGGGCCTCACTGGCTCCTAAATGGCTGAAGAAAAAAGCTATTTTGGGAGCCGATTTCCCGCTCTTAACGTAATTTATACGGACCGGGTAGGGCCCACACAGCAGGTGGGCGTGGACTAATTTTTTTCAGTGCTTATGCTCTGCATAACGGGATAAACCCACTAAAGCGAAGGCCTTAAAGGGCTACGCTTATATTCATAGAATCTGGGGTTACAGTACGTAACCAACGTTTGTTGGCTTCTCTCCCACAGACACTGTGGTCAAGGGGACCAACAGACGTAGGGTTTTGAAAGGAATGCCAACCAATTACTTTTCAAATGTCTACAGATTGTCCCATATGGCAGAACCAGTATCCTAACAAACCAGCGGCATCATAGAGTATTACGGAGACGGTGATTGGACTCTTGGAGTCTGGAGTGTTAGAACCTTCACAAGCGGATTGGAACACACCTATTCTCCCAGTAGAAAAACAAGGCACAGGCAAATATAGAATGGCACATGACTTGCGAAAAATCAATGCGGTTACCACTACCCCCACACTACCTGTTCCTAATCCATACACAGCATTAGCCAGTATGACACCAACGCAGACATGGTTCACTTGTATTGATTTGGCGAACACTTTCTTTGGTTTACCATTGGCAGAAGAAGTGAGAGACATCTTCTCCTTCACATTTCAGGGGAGGCAGTTACGCTATACTAGAGTTCCACAAGGTTTTATTTTGTCACCTGGTTTGTTTAATCATGTGCTAAAAAGAATGCTAGCAGATTGTCCCCTGCCAGAACAAACAACCGTCATACAGTATGTGGATGATATACTGATTGCTGCCTCTTCGGATGAGGACTGTTTGACAGCCACCAAATCTGTGTTATTGCGGCTGTCGAAAAAAGGGTTCAAAGTGACCAAACAGAAGTTACAGGTGGCTAGGAGGTCAGTTACATTTTTGGGAAGACTGTTGTCAGCCACGGGAACAGGTTTGTCACCAGCTCACAGGTCAACTATTTTACATCATCCTAAGCCACATACAGTTAAAGACATGCTTTCATTCTTAGGCCTGACTGAATTTAGCCGAAACTACATTCCAAACTACACAGGACTTACGCAACCTCTTAGAAAATTTGTAAATGATCAAGGAATGAGGAACTTGTCAGCTACATTACAGTGGGACCAAATAGCAGATGAAACATTTATTACATTAAAAAGAGAATTAGCAAAAGCAGCAGACTTGGCCACACCAGATTATACACACCCATTCTTAACATCGGCCATGTGTGTCCTGCTCCGTACCCTGCTCTCATCTGCGGTAGAAGAAGTTGCAGCACCCGAAGCTACAAAAGCCAAAGTGAGCAGCACGTTCAATTAAAATAACCTTGTTCTGTATTTTTCCAAATAATTTTGCTCTAAAAGGATTTTTGTTCATCTGTATAATAGATAATAGATATAACTCTATCTTTAGAGTTGATCTTTTAAGCTATTTAAGCCCGAATGCAACTCTTCAAGGAACACAGGGTCAAAACATAAGAAACAGAAATTAAAATAAAGACCAAAGAAACACAAAGAAAACAGACAAAGGGACAGATTCTGTCCCAGACTGTAGACTGTAGCAGACTCTGAGTCCAAGGACAATGAATGTGTGAAAACATCAGACATTATTCTGATCAAAAGCAACTTTAAAGAAAACAGTTCATGGTGAGTCTGGAAGACAATCGAAGAGTCAGAGGTCAGAGGTCAGAGTCAGGGGAGCACATCTTCATGCTACAATAATAGCAGAAAAAGAAAGGATGTGTAAACAACACAGAACTGAGTTCAGATAATAAGCAGTAATTTAAATTTAGTCTATTTTATGACAAATAGTAACATTTATGCATCATCACACTGTAACTTAAAGAAAAGAAGAAAATAAAAATACACAATTTGAAGTTTTAAAAATTTTAATTTTGTGATGAAAACCTGAAGAAACACTCAAACAAGAAAAGTGCACAGGTTTAAAGCCCAGTGTTTAAATATATCAACACAAAAAACTCTAAAACAAAGAAAGACCATTTTGTTGTGTGAAGCCATGAAACACCACACGATATTCATGAATGTGACTGCAGCAGCGTGTGCACGCAACAATCATCCTTCTACTTTAAACATGGCGTGACAGTTTGAGTAAACTAAAAAACAGTAAATTATGTCCAAATCTCACAGGTTTGTAACATCTTCACTAAATTGCAGCTCATCTTCGAGGTGTTTGTAACGATGTGGCAGTCCAGAAAAAATACAAAAAATAGACAGAAAACCAAGAGATATTCAGATTGGCTGATATGCTAAGACAGGAAGTTTATACTTTATTCTGAAATCTGGCAAAAAGCTGTTAAAACCTGCGAAACATAACGACAAAAACTATTTTCAAGTTAAAATTCTGAGCAGTTTTATGAGTTGTGTAATCTGCCAACATGATTTATTTAAACTACAGATTCATGAGACTAAATCACTTTATTTTTACCATTAAAACTCAACTTGTCTCCTCAGGACTGTCCCATTTACACTTTCCTTTCTGTTTGTCCAACTCTTTCAGAGGCGTCTGCATTCGTTAACCCAGGGCTTAATTTGAACCAGATCCTGCCAGAACAGTATCTGGGAACTCTCTTATTTTGACAGGGTACATACTGGTAACTATTTGCTTGAATCCGGTAACTCTCAGGTATACTAATAATAAAGTTGTGAACAAATATGACTGCCTTGAATGAAGAAAACTTATAATGGATATGTAAACTGAAAATAATTACATAAACACTAATTTTAAACATAACAGCCACTTACAAGCAAATGAGCTGCCCCTTCAAGTATAATTTCTGCGTCTACCCTTAAAAAAATCTCCACCTCTTAAAGAGTGGTGGGGGTGAGCGCTGAGCTAACCAAGCAGTCGTACGTGGGCAGGAGTCCACAGGCAGCCGCCATGAACAGACGAAGGAGGTGCCTGGAGGTTTCACATGTGGAGTTGGACAACAACGAGCAATGAACAGGGACAGTGTCAGGCTCAGAACCATCAAGTAAGTGGGGGGGTGGGATGCTTGACAGAAGAGGAGAGTTTACAAATGTAGGTAGACGTAGATGTTTAACAACTTGTTCAAATACATCAAAATGTAGGAAATCACATCTACTTTATTCAAAAATTTATATCGGAGGAACCTAGTCACCCCCATCCCCGCTGACCTGCCTGCTATTTGCATTCCAGCATCAATCAGTTTACAAATTAAGCTCTACGTTAATTGCATCTCAGTAAAATCACAGCAGAGGATATGAATAAATCAGTCAGTAGCTACATTAAATTATGTTCTTTTGCTCTAAATGTGATTTCTAAGTGCTCTGAGCTGCAGTCTACATTTGAGACATCAGCTGAACGTCTTGTCTTTGAATGCAGCCCCGACAGGCCTGAAAGGCTGCGCGGGTTTAAAAGGAGGCCCACAGAAGGCCGCTCTCTCAGGAGGAAACATCCTCGTGGACGCTGCCTGAAAGGCCGGGGTCACGTGGTGATGATAACCTCTGCTCACGGCTGCTGGCTCCAGAGACACCCTGCGCTTCCAGTCCTCTGGGGGTTCCGGCAGAACCTTTTGGTGCGCTGCAGTGGCGCCGGCAGAAGCAGAAGACAAAGGGAGGCTGAGGAACCTGAAGGCCTCATCCACGGAACCCAGGGGGCTTCTGGATGCCGCCTCCCATGGAGACGGCGGTTTGCTATGAAACGATGTTTGCCTCTGAGTAGATATTAAAGATGGCCTCATGCCAGGTGTGCTGACAGGTGACAGAAGTCCAGGAAACGGCGCAGAGTTGAGCTGCAGGCTCAGAGAGCGGCTCCTGGCAAAGGCCTGAAGGAAGAGAGTTTAGTTTGTTGGAACAGTCGTGCCACGAAGCCATGAATTAGGTTAGTCTCACACCAAGAATACAAATAAATGCACATTTATTCTCAAACAATCAAATCTTCTGAGATTTACAACTAATTCAATAGTTCTTATCCTCAAAATGTGATTTCTGGCCACATATCTTCAATGTTATATTTTGAAAATCCTGCTTTCAGCATCAAGCAGCTTTTAGAGGATTTAAGTTGTCCTCCAGAATTATCTGCAAATATCAGAGTAAGATAAGACAAAGACTGTAAATAATTTTAA
Source organism: Nematolebias whitei (assembly GCF_014905685.2). NCBI lineage: Eukaryota > Metazoa > Chordata > Actinopteri > Cyprinodontiformes > Rivulidae > Nematolebias > Nematolebias whitei. The sequence goes on from NC_056500.1 coordinate 35,527,391, forward strand.
CAACAACTATGAGAAACATTTCAGAACTTACCCTCTCCTGGTTCAAACAGTTAAGAAATGTTTGGAAAAGATGAAAAGCTTTGCTTTGTCTGCCATCTTGGTTTTCTCTCCAGCTTTTATTGTCCGTTTGAGTAAAGAATACTTTGTCAGATCTCTCTGAATCTGCTTTAAAGCTGATTAGATATTGTTTTTGCAGAGCTGAAAAATGTGAAGTTTGTTTCAACAAGGTTGACTTTAATCTGAAACACGTAACTTTATACAACAGATTTGGGTTGTTCTTAAATATTTACATAGTTTAATCCCTGTCATAATCTGATGTCGTATTTTACAACCTGGTAAACAACAGTTAATTCTATTTTAGTCTATATTTAAATAGTCACAAAGTGGTATCTACTGCTGTTGAAAAATGTTTTGATGCAGAAAAGAAAAAAAGGTTCAAAATGGGATTTTATTTTAATAGATTGTTGACTGATAATTATTAAATTATTGTACAATGTCCAAGACAGTCATTAGATGTTAATTAGTTTTACTGTTTTAGCTGCCATTTATAATGTCATTTAGCTGCTGGTGATGCTTGGGTTGGACATTTTGAGGTAGGATTCTGTGGAAAAGGAACAATTATCATCTTACCTGTTGTAGATAGGTCTTTGAAAGACTTCAGCTTTAAGATGATTTGTAACGATCGGGCTGATCAGAGCCGAGACCAGAGCTGCTTCAACAGCCAAGAATCGTAACATCCCCATTGGTTTTCATCCATCCATCCATTCATCCATCATCCATCATCCATCAATAAAGCATCCATCCATCCATCCATCCATTCATCCATCATCCATCAATCATGCATCCATCCATCCATCCATCCATCCATCCATTCATCCATCATCCATCAATCAAGCATCCATCCATTCATCCATCCATCCACCCATCCATCCACCCATCCATCCATCCATCCATCATCCATCATCCATCATCCATCAATCAAGCATCCATCCATTCATCCATCCATCCATCCATCCACCCACCCATCCATCAGCTTTAAGATTTGTAATGACTGGACTGAGTAGAGCCGAGACCAGCGCTGTTTAAACACAAAAATTTCTAACATCCTCATCTATCTATCAATCAATCATCCATCCATCCAGCAATCATCCATCCATCCATCCATCATCCATCAATCATCCATCCATCCAGCAATCATCCATCCATCCAGCAATCATCCATCATCTATCAGTCATCCATCCGTCCCCCCCCCCCCCCCCAGTATAACAGGCCATAGTATACCCCCAGTCTGGACCATTAAATGGGCCTAGGCCTTTTCATATTCCTCAAACCAGGCTATACCCCCATGATATCAGTAATGTTGAGTCATAAACACAAGAATTACTTATTAAATCCACTATTACTACCACTAACCGTTTTGGGGGTGGGGGTGGGGGTGGGGGTGGGGGTGGGGGTGGGGGTGGCGTGGAAGCTTTTTCAGGTAAGTTAAGTGAGTGAATTGAGTGACCTTAATATTTAAACTTTAAACATTAGTATGAGGGATACAAAGACATGCACAGCCCTTTTGCATTGTAAGGCCCAGTCCAGCTTGTGCCGGTTCAGCTGGGGGTTCGGAGTCGTTGCATTGGGCAGTCCATTCCACTTCCAGCTTAATTTTTGGAACCCAGAGGCCCGTGGTTCCATGGGGGCCGACTGGTGCCCTAGATTTGATGTGAACAGCCTGCAGGCCTTTAATGGGCTTATTGACAAAACAAGCAAAGTTTAACTAGCATTAGCTTATCTTCTTACGCCGTCTTGCATTCCTGCATCGGCATAGTACTGCTGTATGGCCTCCTACACGCTTATACATAAATCTGCTGTTTCTTCTATCAGCACCAGTCTTCAATAACTGAAAATAACTAATGTCAAAATGACGGTTTTAGAAAAGTTTATGAAATATTATCATTAAAAAAGTCATAAAATCTCAGAAACAGATTTTTAAGACTTTGATCCTGGTTCCTCTTGGACTAGCCATTAGCTCATCAGCCAGTCACAAATAAAGTCAGTTTCTCCAAACTGAGGTTGTTGAAAGAACTGTCTAGAACAGGTAAGATAATTATGAATTAAACAGCACACCAACTCCAAATGTGTGAACTTTTTGATTACAGTTGTTTGTAATGAAGCTTTACAAAGTCCAATAGAAATAATATTAATTTTCAAAAATCTAATTTATATTACGAGGAAGCGTGTTAAGTTAGTTGGAATAATAAGTGCTGGTGGTTGAGAAAAAAGTGGTAAAACGTGTGAAGTGCTGAGGCACATAAAGTAGGAAGAACAGATCACTCAGAGCATGTGAGATATATAAAAAACAAACACAAGTAGAAGGAAAAAAGAAATTTAATAGCAAGACAGAGCTGAAGGTACAAGAATTTCATCAGAAAAACACACAGGGACAGAAGAAGACAGCTGTTTCCCTCGTTTCACCCAGAGTTTAATCTTAATAATGAGTTCAATAAGTGATGAAACGAGTGGAAACAAAATATGAGGTGACATTTCTGACAGTTGGACAAAATGTCCATGGCAGATGTGGAAAACATGTCCTTGTTCGAATAATTTAGGAGTCTTTGAGTTAGTTTATCACAATAATGATGCTCCAGTTTGTTCTGAAATTATCAAAGTCTGGAATGAGACTGAAGGAATCAAGAACTGTGTGCACACAAATGAAATGTGTAGGTAGGTTTTACCCCTAAGAAACACAATAAATGATTTAAAGTTCTCTGCATTTACGACTGTACAGGTAAGTTATTGTTATCCCTGATTATTTAATCACTTGCATTTGAAATACAATTATTTGTTTTGTGTAGGGATTTCTGCTATGTAAAAATTACATAAAAAACTACTACTACTAATAAAAATGTATAAACTACAAATGACAGGCGGTAGCTGAGCAAGCCTCTGCAGATTTTATTGGACATTTAAAGGCTCTTCCAGAGAACCATTAACATTATTTTACTTTATCCTCCTTCTTCTGTTTAGAGGCACAGATATTTGTCCTACTTCCCTGTGTCCAGAGATTATTTTATTGTGAAAGGGTGGATAAAATTTTAATTATCACAGTTTGTAAACTGCTACATATATCCTGGTAGCTGCATACTGTTTTAAACTTTAGGTCAGGTCTACATTTAGTGCAAAAGTCTAAACATTTCCATTTGTCAAGATGTTTCAGGAGCTCTGAGTCACAGGCATGATGATGTAATTATTGTCTCGGACTACATGACCATGTACAGTGTTAGACTGAAGGAAGCATAGCAACAGGCTTCCACTGTTTTCCTGCCACCCCCGGCTTCTTAGCAGAAAATGTTGGCCGAGGAGCCATTTGACGCACGCCTCTGGCAATAAGAGATGCAGGAGAGAAAGCTGAAGCAATGCTGTCGCCAGGGGTTGAGTGCTGGGAGGATGTGCGTGCAGGCCGAGCGCTCGCTGCTGTCTGGCTGCTCGTGTGAGGAGCTGCAGTGGTGTCAGCGAGCTTTTCATCCAAATGCTTGTCAGTTAAAAGTGGCTGGGCTGAGCTTGCATTTTGAGTGGAGGGATTTTGAGGACTTACCAATCCAGAAGATTTAGCAGGGGACTCAGGTTCAGAAGGGATAAATGAATGAGAGGAGGCAGACTTTTGTTTAAGGTTTTTGGTGACTTCAAACTTTGACACGGGGGTTGGTTTGGGGCTCAGACTTTTGGCCTCGGAGGTTGCATCATATGTGAACAGTGACGAGCTCAACTGGTAAGGCTGGTGTTTCATAATATCTAAAGCGTTGAGTTGCTTGGGGGCAGATTTAGGTTTCTCTTTGGGCTTGATCTGAGGGCTTGTGGAAGGGGGTTGTTTGGCTGCAGGTTGAGGATGGAACGGCGACAGAAGAGGATTATATGACACAGGAGGTGGGGCACGAATATTGGATGAATATCTCCAAGAGTTGGGGAGGGACATGGTTGGTGAGGGGGATCTTGTTTTGTGAGCTTTCACTGTTTCAGCCTCAATAACAAACTTCTCCATCCGTGACTGCCTTTTGGCAAATAGTTTTGCACCTTTTCCTGCCATGGCTGGACCATCACCAGCCTGATTGTTACCTCTGACTTGAACTTGTGCCTTTGGGGAAACTTGTGGGACGTATGGTTTTCCTGCATGTGGAGGAGCACTCTCTGACTTATTCACTGAGGCTAAATGTGGGCTATAAGTAGGACTACGGGCCTGCATACTCACAGGGGACTGTGACGGCTGTTGACTCCAGATATTTGTGGTTGGCTGAAGATGAAGCAGAGAAGAGGAGCTGATTGGAACCCGGGCGTTGGCAGCTGATTGAAGTGTTGCCTGTGTTGGATCCGATGCCCAATGGCTGGCCACCTGCTGAGGCTGAGCCCAATCTTGCTGCTGTAAATATTGCTGACTGTGGGGCCTGACAGGACTGTGGGAGGGCTGTGACACCGGACTTCTTGAAGGGTTAATGGGCTCACTTGAAGAACTCTTCATCATCCAAGGTGGGCAGGCAGGGTCGATGGTTGGTTTTGGGGCAACTGGAGGTGGATTCTTGAGTTTTATTGTTCTGGGTTGCATGAAGTTGCAAGCCTCAGCACCCAAACTAAAACAGTCTTCTTCAGACTCAATGTAAGACCTCCTATCCCCTTTGTTCTGAATGTGAAGTTCTGATTCTTTTCTTGACACGGATGGGTGTTTATTGGCAGTTTTCCGTTTAAACTCTGGTAGGATGGTGGTCTTGATAGCTGGCACAGAGATTCGTTCATCTCTTGAGGCTATGATGTCTCCAGTTGGTGACCAAACCTTTGGGTTAGTGTTTATCGGTACAGGTACTTTGAATTTTGGCTCATGCATCTTTGTGGCAGGAACAGGCATGTCTGCAGTTGCAGCAGCTGAGCCATCTTGAAATCCCAGGAAAGGTTTTGCAGTCCTATTTGGCACCAAAGGTTTTGGCACAGCGGAGGAGTGGTTCACCTGCTGGATATCTTCATGGTTATCTAAATAAGAGAGCACATAACTTTTCCTATTGTCGTAAATGTTCTGCGATCTGGATGTTTGCAATTCTTGTACGCTCATTTCAGTCAATCCTTTATTCATCAGTTCTTCATGCTCTGACCCGAGGTCATCCATTCGCTTGCGTCTCTGATCGAACATCAAAACTCCCTTCTCTCTTGTGTCTGCCAGTGTTTCCATATCCTGGATGCGTCCCCAGTTTAGACCCAAGTGATGCTGCTGGTGATAAAGAGAAAACTGCTCCTCGAGCTCTGAATCACTCGAAGCCACAAAGTTACACTCAACTGATCCAACTCTGCCAGGTTCCCCCTCTATCGGGTCAAAGATATCGAGGGGGTGAACACCGGTTCCGTAACTCACAAGGGTGTACTTCTTGACCCTCTGACGACGTTTTTTGAAAAGCACAGCTCCCTTGTTTTGGGGGTTGGGTGCGTTGGCTAGGAGCTGGGCAATTCTCCTACATTTAGACTTGGTCTCCTTCACATGTCTCTCTGACTGGCTCTCTTTATGACCAAGGCCTGAAACAAAAAACGACACAAAGAAAAGAACAGAAAGGGGGTGGGGGGTGTTGATCAGCATAAAAAACTACTGTTAGCAAACATTATGTCATCAGTGAAAACCCTTTAGTCAATTAAAAGGATAAAAATACTTCACTAGACAAATACCTGAAGAGTTTCACTATTTTTATTTGAAGCCAGCATGACAAGTAAAATGTTTCAAGCTCCCTCTTGCTGAACTAAGCACACTAATAAAAGCATCATATTTACTTACAGCTAACCCATGAGGGATCTGTAAGGGAAGGAAAGTGAGGAGTTCACTTTCCATTGCAGTCACGTCTTATAGTTGGAAAAGGCATCGAGTGACAGTCCAAAGAGAGAGAGAGACACATGTTGGTGTCTGTCAAATCTGCTCCTGCCGGCCTCGTCATATGGTCCTGTTTTATTCTTATCCTGCATGGACTAATAAAGCCGTGGGAATTCTCCCCTTAAGTCCACCTCAAAAAGATCCTACGTAATATCATGAAAATAGCAGCATCCATTGTGTTAACCACAAGTTATTCAGTGTTTATGCCAAATCTTTCAGTGTCACAAGATTACTAGAATAAATACAGGCAAAAATTAATAATAATACAGTTTTAGTTTTTGTAATTTGAAACTTGAGTTTATGCATTGAAGCCACCACTAATAGTCTCTAATTTGTGCACAAATCCCATGATCATTTCAAATTACAACTGGAAACTGCACAGTCTGGACATTCAGTGTCTGAAATATCAAAATAAGGGTTAAGGCAGATACTTACGTGTTTGTCTCAGCTTTTGCCTGTCTGCTTTGCCGAGATCTCCGTCAGCACCCAAGTTTATCCTCCCTGCCTGCTCAGTATTCTCGTCTGAAATTCCAGAGAACACAGAAGCAGGAGGTGCTTCGGCACTCCCTCCTTCCTCTGAAGATTCGACACTCCTGTTCTCAATCCTAGGGCCCTGCCTATCTCTGGTTTCTTGGGCCTGTTCTGTGCTCGGGGTCAGGACCTGGATCATGTCAGCAGCACTGCCAAGAGAGGAGGAGGATGAAGGCTGCAGATGTTGCCGGGAAATCTTGCCTTGAAGCTCTGGGGATGAGGGTGTTGATGTTTGAGTGGTTTGAATGCGAGGAGATTCTGTGATTGTCTCTCTGGATTCATGTGGGCAGATTGGAGAGTCAGGGTCAGACCTGGATACATCAGGGTTCTGTGGGTCTGAGGGGGACCCACTGTCATTGTCTTCATCGTAAGACTCTGCTAAAGGTTCAGAAGCACAAAGTTCCTGAGAACCATCTGAGCCTGACCAGAGTAGTCCACTATGGTCCAGGTCTTCAGCTTCTGGGTCCATTTCTGGTGCAGTTTCACAAAGTCCTGGGACAAGACAAAGATGAATCCAACTTTAGCGCATATTAGACACATTAGTACATGCTCACCATTGCCTATAAGTTAACAACTTGAGTTTGTTTGAAAAACTTTATTCAATAATAAAAAGATATGTTTTGAAGGGACCCACTAGTTGAAACAATGTGCCTTACTTTAATTCAATTCTATTCAGTTTATTTATATAGAGCCAAGTCACAACAGAAGTTATCTCAGGACACTGAACAGAAACATTCATATATATAAAAAGTAAGTTAATAACATTATTTGTCTAACTACTTCAGTTATAAAACAAGACCGTAACAATACTGTAGGCTGTTAATTTTTATAATTGCTAAAAATTATTGGCACACAAACATCACTACTTCATTTACATTGAAATGCATTCTGGGTAAATGACATAGAAAGGTTGACCTTCAGCCCTTTAATTTGAACCAGAGCCCGTTGACAGAAAATGAATAAATGACTCAGCTTTCACATTAGTTCCAGAGCTACTTCACAGGTGCTGGTCATAAAATTAGAATATCATGAAAAAGTTGATTTATTTCAGTAACTCCATTCAAAAAGTGAAACTTGTATATTATATTCAATTGTTACGCACAGACTGACTGACATATTCCAAACATTTATTTATTTTAATGTTGATTATAACTAACAACTAATGAAAACCCCAAATTCAGTAGCTCATAAAATTAGAATATTGTGAAACGGTTCAATGTTGAAGACAATTGGTGCCACACTAGAGTCAGCTAATTAACTCAAAACACTTGCAAAGGCCTTTATATGGTCTCTCAGTCTAGTTCTGTAGGCTACACAATCATGGGGAAGACTGCTGACTTGACAGTTGTCCAAAAGATGACCAATGACACCTTGTACAAAAAGGGCAAGACACCAAAGGTCATTGCCAAAGAGGCTGGTCTTTCAAAGAGCTCTGTGTCCAAGCACATTCATAGAGAGGCAAAGGGAAGGAAATGATGTGGTAGAAAAAAGTGTACAAGCAATAGGGATAAATGTACCCTGAAGAGGCTGGTGAAATCAAACCCATTCCAAAATGTGGGGGAGATTCACAGAGTGGACTGCAGCTGAAGTCAGTGCTTCAAGAACCACCATGCACAGACGTATGCAAGACCTGTGTTTCAGCTGTTGCATTCCATGTGTCAAGCCACTCTTGAACAAGAGACAGTGTCAGAAGTATCTCACCTGGGCTAAAGACAAAAAGGACTGGACTCCTGCTGAGTGGTCCAAAGTTATGTTCTCTGATGAAAGCAAATTTTGCATTTCCTTTGGAAATCAAGGTCCCAGAGTCTGGAGGAAGAGAAGAGAGGCACAGAATCCACATTGCTTGAGGTCCAGTGTCAAGTTTCCACAGTCAGTGATGGTCTGGGGTGCCATGTCATCTGCTGGTGTTGGTCCACTGTGTTTTCTGAGGTCTACGGTCAACACAACCATCTACCAGGAAATTTTAAAGCACTTCATGCTTCCTGCTGCTGACCAACTTTATGGATGTGCAGATTTCATTTTCCAACAGGACTTGGTACCTGCACACAGTGCCAAAGCTACCAGTACCTAGTTTAAGAACCATGGTATCCCTGTTCTTAATTGGCCAGCAAACTCGCCTGACTGATCAACTCCATGTCACGTCGCATTACTGCAGTAATCCAGGTAAAAGGAGCCCCAACTAAGTATTGAGTGCTGTACAATCTACAATCCTCTTTACAATCTACATCCATAATGTAGATAAAAACACCCCTAATGCATCCATACATTTCTATGCTGATGACACAGTTGTTTATTGTCGAGCTAAAACTGTTGCTAAGGCTTTCCAGCTTTTGAAATCTGCATTCAACAACATCCAGACAGATTTGTTCCACCTCAAACTTATCCTAAATGTCGACAAAACCAAAGGGATGCTTTTTTCAAATAGGAAGTTGGTCCCAGCAGTTCTTCCTCTGATCTCATCCTCAAATGGTGTCCCCATTGAATTTGTTGATTCCTACAAAAATTTGGGCATCTTGGTCAACTCGCATCTCTCTTTTAAGCTCCATGTGGAAAACTTGGTAAAGAAACTGAAAGTTAAACTGGGTTTCTTTTTCAGAAACAGATCCTGTCTAACTCTGAATTCTAGAAAACGCCTTGTATCTGTGACTTTCCTTCCCTCAATTGATTACGGTGACATTATTTACATGAACGCTCCTACAAGAACCCTGCAGATGTTGGATGCTGTCTATCATGTTGCACTAAGATTCATAACTGGCTGTGATTATCGTACCCACCACTGCACCCAGTATTCACTGGTTAACTGGACATCATTAACTTCACAAAGACTCTCTCACTGGTACATTTTCATCGTTAAATCACTTCTTGGTCTGCTGCCTTCATACATCTCCTCCATGTCTCTGCGTGAGTGCAGCTACAGCGTGCGCTCTCAGGACATCATTACCGGCAGTGTTCCCTCAGTGCTAACTGAACTAGGCAAAAGGGCCTTCTCCTACTCTACTCCTGTTTCCTGGAATATCTTACAAAAAGATCTGAAGCTCTCGACCTTGACCTCTCTAAGTGGCTTTAAGAATCTGTTGGACTCCTGGCAGGGACCAATGCAGACATGCTCCTGTTTTTAGTTTTCTACATTCACCTTAGAATCTAGCTGTTTTTTGTTACTTTTCTTTTCTTTTTACTTTTTTTTTTTTTAGCCATCCTATATGCTAAAAAAAAATTGTATGACTTTTTTAACTGTTTATTGTTGTCGTTATTGTCCATTGTTATCATCATTCTTTGTTGAAATCAGGTCTCTCTTGTAATTGAGTCCTCGAGGCTCAATGGGATTTACCTGTCTAAATAAAGGTTGAATGAAAGTTTCACTTTTTGAATAGAATGACTGAAATAAATAAACTTTTACATGATATTCTAATTTTATGACCAGCACCTGCATATGATGTTAGCCCCCCTGAGCTTATATACAGTATATGTGATTAGCTCCAGAGCTAATATATATTAAATTAGCCCCCCAGAGCTATATATATATATATATATATATATATATATATATCCATCCATTTTCTTTACCCGCTTATTCCATTTTGGGTCACGGGGGTCGCTGGTGCCCATGTCCAGCAATCACTGTGCGAGGGGCGGGGTACACCCTGGACGGGTCGCAAGTCCATCACAGGGCCACATAGAGACAAACAAGACAAACAACCATTC
>NC_056500.1:35537607-35539440 GCF_014905685.2 Nematolebias whitei
GTGTGTGTGCGTGTGTGTGTGTGTGTGTGTGTGTGTGTGTGTGTGCGCGTGTGTGTGTGTGTCATTAGCTCCTTAGCTAAAATAGGCCTATGTTTTATGTTGTTACCTCCAGAGAAAAAATATATAATGTTAACTCCAGAGCGAATAACATTCATCCAGAGCTAATATATATGACATTAGTTCCAGAGCTAACATATTATACATTATATATAATAATGTGGGGGAAGCTGTGGCTGAGTGGTTTGAACAGTCGTCCTCCAGTGGGAGAGTTGGGGGTTCGACTCCACCAGCAGTCACATGCTGAAGTGTCCTTGGGAAAGACCCCTCTTTGCCTCCAATGTGTGTCCCATCAGTGTCAAAATGTGATCTAAAGCACTGGTTATTCTTTGTAGCGTGCTGTGTGAATGGGTAAATGAGGGCACAGATTGTAGTGTAAAGAGTTTTGAGTATCTTGATAAGATTGAAAGGTGCTGTATAAATAAATTCCATGTACTAATTACCATTGTTTCCACCCATATATTGTTCATAAGGACTGCTACAAAATATAACTTTATTGTCACAGTTTATACATTTTTAGCGTTGACTTCACGTGCTTTAGTCTCCATTACTGTACAACCGATGAACGGCATCGCCCCAGAATGTATTGCTCCGGTTAAAGAATAGCAACATCCTTAGGTGAAAAATATAATAAATATATATCATATTTAAGTAATTAGGAGTTTCCACTTGTCACACAAAACAACTTTTAGTAGAATAGAGAAATAACAACATATTAATGCTGATAAGTGCAGACAATCAAAGATCCCTTTTAGAACATGTCAGTCCTTCAAAAAACAAACATCATCTGCCGTTTTGCATGTCTAGGTTTTATACAAAAATATCCCATGATCTCTTAGAGCTCAGAGTGTGTGTGGGGCCAAACTCTCTGCTACTACCACACCAAGTTTTTGCTCAAAAGTTGTAAAGTAAATTAAAGGAGGTTACTTGTAATGTAAAGTATGAAATAAATGAGGTAACCATGTTTTACTCAATTAACTCCAAAAGATCATCATTTGTAGATGAACATTTAAGGATTTTTTTCTCTCAGATTTTTAATAAAAATCCAAGTTCTTTAAATGTAAATGTCTATAACCGTTAGTTCATGCCAGGACAGTATTTGGTGACATCAGCAGCTTTACAGACAGCTGTGGGATTCCTCCTGTCCTCAATAGGAAGCGTAACTTGGTTCTGGACTGTAAATGGAATGGTATGCAGTGCCATGAGGGAACCATTGGTCCCATCCAACAGTAGAATAACTGGGTGGCTGTTTCCCAAACTCCTGTTTACACAGAGAACTTTTCTGTTTTCATCTGTCACTGCAACAAGTTGCAGACATGCAGAGGTTGCAGACGTCATCATCAGAGTTTCAGAGTTTCCTTCAACCTAAAACCTGTTTGTTTTGTCCATTAAAATGCATCAACAGTGGAATAAAAAGTCAAACAAATTGAACATTTATGTTCTGAAAGTAAAAACAGGAGGGCAGCACGGTGGCGCAACTGGTAGAGCTGCTGCCTCTCAGCGAGCAGGTCCCTGGTTCAAACCCCGGTCCAGGGGCCTTTCTGGGTGGAGTTTGCATGTTCTCTCCGTGCATGCGTGGGTTTTCTCCGGGTGCTCCGGTTTCCTCCCACAGACCAAAAACATGCATGTTAGGCTGATTGGTAACTCTAAATTGTCCCTAGGTGTGAGTGAGAGAGTGAATGGTTGTTTGTCTCGTTTGTCTCTATGTGGCCCTGTGATGGACTTGCGACCCGTCCAGGGTGTACCCCGCCCCTCGCACAGTGATTGCTGGACAAG
>NC_056500.1:35539540-35540037 GCF_014905685.2 Nematolebias whitei
TCATCTTGTTCATCATGAGTGTGTGTTCATCTTGTTCTTCATGAGTGTGTGTTCATCTCATTCACCCTGAGTGTGTGTTCATCTCATTCACCGTGTGTGTGTGTTCATCTTGTTCTTCATGAGTGTGTGTTCATCTCATTCACCCTGAGTGTATGCTCATCTTGTTCATCACGAGTGTGTGTCCATCTTGTTCATCATGAGTGTGTGTTCATCTTGTTCATCATGAGTGTGTGCTCATCTTGTTCATCATGAGTGTGTGTTCATCTTGTTCATCATGAGTGTGTGCTCATCTCATTCACCCTGAGTGTGTGTGTTCATCTTGTTCATCATGAGTGTGTGCTCATCTCATTCACCCTGAGTGTGTGTGTTCATCTTGTACATCATGAGTGTGTGCTCATCTTGTTCATCATGAGTGTATGTTCATCTCATTCACCCTGAGTGTATGCTCAACTTGTTCATCATGAGTGTGTGTTCATCTTGTTCATCATGAGTGTGTG
>NC_056500.1:35540047-35543454 GCF_014905685.2 Nematolebias whitei
CTCATTCACCCTGAGTGTGTGTGTTCATCTCATTCACCCTGAGTGTGAGAGCATGCAGAGGTCAAAGGTCATGTTTGATTGACTACGGTTCTTGGAAAACTATCTCAGCAAAGGAAAATTAGACGATTTTAGAGCTCGTCACTCTTCTGAATATTGATTTCTGTTTCGGTTCAATTTATCTGCCCTTTAGAATGAGCACAGTAGCTGTGTCCTGTCTCCTGTGTCCTTTCTCTTGTCTTATGTCTCCTGTCTTCTGTGTCCTGTCTCCAGTCTACAGTCTACTTTCTCCCATTTCATGTGTCCTTTGTATGTTATCCTGTCTCCTTTGTCCTGTCCTGTCTCCTGTCCTTCTGTCTCCTTCGTCCTGTGTCCTGTCCTCTTGTCTCCTGTCCTCCTGTGTCCTGTCCTCCTGTCTCCTGTCCTCCTGTCTCCTACGTCCTGTGTCCTGTGCTCCTGCCTCCTGCCTCCTGCCTCCTGCCTCCTGGATGACATCATCCCCATGGAGTCAGATAACTCACCTGGTGATGAAACAAGGTTTTTCAGAGTAACAAACCTGAATTAGATCTTTAAATTCTGTCCTGCTCAGAAGACGTCTGCGTATCTAGTTCACATTTTTCACCTGAAGTTCTTTACTTCAAACTACATTTATAGATTTGAATAAACCGTAAACTAATAACTGACAGGAGCATTCTGGATGCTCTGCGGAGTTTCCTTCAGTTTCCTGACGGCAGCAGAGGCCTCTATCTTGGAATGGCTCCTCGGAGCTGTTTGTGCAGGAGAATGGCAGAGGCAGGTGAACGGATCAGCTGCACCTCTTCCTCTCTGATAATAGATTGGTGAGCTATCTATAGAGACAATCCACATCGGCATCGTTGCCAGGGCGACGGTAAAGTTAAAGTTAAAGTTAGCCAGTCATCCAACAGAACTTACTGCAGGTCCTCACTTGTTGCACTAAGCACAGCAAACAAAACACACTTTATTATTATTATTATTATTATTAATATTACTATTATAAATATTTTACACAAAGCTGACTGTAACTCAGCCATTTTCACAGATATTGAGCTAAAGGTTGGAGTGGTAGTAGCTGAGAGTTGTTGACAACTCACCTGACCAGGTGATGATAATGTCTATAACTCTCAAACATATTGTAAATAAAACAGTAAAAATGAATGCTGTATTATAATGTATTAATTGTTTACTGGTTAATGTAAATAAAACATGCAGAAACAAAAGTAAAAAGCAACTCCTTGATAAACGTAACGTGTAAGTTGGTCCGGTCCGCGAGTTGGCCTTCTCCCACAATTCATATTTTAATGTTTTATCATGAGATGCTGTTGATACACGGCACAACCTGAGTCACAGTTTTTAAAAATATATTTTCACTCTTTATGTTTGAGAGTGGGGAATGGTGGCGCAGAGGTTAGAGAAGGTGGGCCTGTAATTGGAAGGTCGCCGGTTCAACTCTCAGTACCGACAACATCAAAATGTGGGTGGAATAGGTGAAACACCCACACCTACCTCCACCCTCATTTGCCCCACTCTGGGCCCTTGAGCAAGGCCCTTAACCCCCACCATCTGCTCCCCCAGGAGCCATAGATGACAGCTCTCTGCTCCACACAGAGGGCTGTGGTAGTTCGGTGGTCTGTGGTTGTGTCAGGAAGGACATCCGGAGTAAAATAATTTTCAAGACTTGGTGCGACTTCGTTCACTGTGGCGACCCCTGAAGAAGGGAGCAGCTGAAAGAAGAAGAAAAACTCTTTATTTTTGAGAGTAATGATAATAATTACCATCAAAATAAACATTTTTATAAAAAAAAAATTATGCACATTTTTCTATTATTGTCCCTTATTTAAAAAAGGGTAGGGGGAAATAGAACTAAAACACTTATTATTATTTATTGGTGGTAGTTCTAATGATTGTGGCTGAAACATGATTGAGTTTCTTTGAATAAATGGAATAAATGAATTGTGTATTTGACATGTGGGGACTACTCGTCCCTTCAGATCCTCTGCACGGACGGTTTGTTGTCGTTTCCAACTCCGCTGCAGACTCTGAGCCTCGTTGTGTTGTTGCTGTCTCTCCAGGGGGGCCTTGGTGGTCTCTGGGAACGTGACGGTGGACATGGACTTCCTGCGGGCCGGCGTGGAGGTCAGCTTTGAGACGGAGGCGTCACTGGACTTCATCACCACCGTGCAGTTCTCTGAATACCCCTTCCTGGTGTGCATGCAGATGGACAAGGCTACCTTCCCTGTCAGGTAACGATCAAAGCACCAAATAATTTTTTTTTACTGAACCGATCACTGCAACACTCCGCTTTCTGTTTGTTTCAGTGAATCTGTGTCCACGTACGAGAGCGTGTCTTCAGGGAGGAGCGTCACGTCCCGCAGGAGCAGGAAGCAGCTCCTCCCCGGCTCGGAGTTCCCTCTCCATCAGCAGAACTCCAACATGTGCAAAAAGGTGTTCGACTCCAGCTGGTAGACAGGACTGTGAACCGTCGCCATCTTTCAGGGAAAGATGAAACCCTTTATTCCTCAGGGAGTGACAGGTCACGACGAGCAAACGTGGACAATGTCTTTTCCTAAAGCAACGTTTTATTTAAGTGATTTTAATTCAATGTTTGGTTTCAAATTGGGAATTATTGACTTGTGTTTTGAAGGATTTCTTCAAAAACTGTATTTATGATGAGCACAAAGTGTAATGTATATTTTGGTATGTAATACTCATCATAAGTTCAATTAGTGACTTATCATCACGGTTGAAGAGGATCTTGTAAATATTACCTGGAGTGAGAGCAGGACCGGCCCCGATCCAACAAAACTCTGTTTTTTTTTTTATATTTAAATGGTTGTTAAAGGAGGAGCAGTTCATCATTTTACTTCCAACATGTCAAATAAATTGGATTTTAGGATCATGAATTTCTTTGTATGATCTTGTTTTATCGTCCTAAAAAACTTAACACGTGTATGTTTTATTTCATAACGGCAGAGTTTGAGCAGAAATAGGGAAACAACGGTGACTCGGTTGACTTGAATTTTCTCTACACGTCTGTGATTTATGTGTCTTGGAAAGTTTAGAGAGGTTTTCCATGAATAAGATTCTGTTTGATCCGTTCTTGAAAAACAATAAATGTGCCCAGAAAATATGTTCACGCCTTCCACCAAAGGTTAAAGGAGATGTTTGTGCCTGTGTTTGCCTGTTAGAAAAATATCTCATCACTTGTTGGTTGGACTCACAAAGTTCTCAGTGGATGAATGTGAGCTGCACACTGCACGCTGCATGCTGCACGCTGCACGCTGCACGCTGCACGCTGCACGATGCACGATGCACGCTGCACGCTGCACGATGCACGCTGCACGCTGCACGCTGCACGATGCACGCTGCACGCTGCACGATGCACGCTGCAC
>NC_056500.1:35543554-35546302 GCF_014905685.2 Nematolebias whitei
TGTGGGTTATGAGGGATTACGCTCTATCTTCCGATCTAAGCCCCCGCGTCATTCCCCGTTGTCTTCTCTGTTCTGCGTGGAGCTTAAATGAGATCCTGGTATTTAAACGTATATTTACCGTACACAGAAATATATTTTTAAACCTTTATTTTAATTATGTATCAGTCTTGACTGACTGCTTTAAAAATAAATCTGACTTCACTTCTTCACCGCTTGCTGAGCTCTCATGATGGAAAGGGAGTGGGGGAAGAACCCCTCCGGATGTCTCCGTGTTCGGATACGAGTTTAAAATGAGATCCCGGTATTAAAACGCATATTTACAGACGCAGAAAGATGTCACACAGAAACTATTTTAAAACTTTTATTAAAACATGTACCAGACTTGACTGTTTTGTGTCACCAATGCCCGACCATCAATATGTTGATGCAAATCTTATGGGCGGCAGCTGTTTTCCTCCTTGAAAGCCAATTGCTTTTAACATGAAAGCTGCTTCATAAGAAATTCTCCGTGCTTTTTCCATTATCGCTGAACAAATGAACAGGTCTGTGCATGAAGCGCAAAATACGGTAACGACACCAAAACGATCTGAAGAAATTAATTCACGTCTATTTTGGGGGATGGTTCTCGAGAGTACCTCGTTGGTCATTCAGGTTAGACTTCTGGTCACATGATGACAGAGTGGGGGGGCGTTATGGTTGGGTATTTGAAACCATGAGCCAGAGTCCTCGTACATCTGATTACCTGAGGGCGTTCTCTCTGTGTCACTAACACCTGCCCCCGGGGGGGGGGGGGGTGCTGCTGGGAGCCATGAGCGCCCAGCTCTGTCAAAGGAAAATGTTAGTCAGTGGCAGGAAGTCTGTCAAAATAAAATATAAAAATTAAATTTTTGAAAATTATGAATAAAATACATAAATAAGGCTTTTACAACAGCAATTACAGTAAATGTAAAACCTCTCTGCTAGCTGCGCACATGACTGGAGTTGCCCACCCCCAGGAAGTGAAATGTCATCAGAAGACGCATGGTGCGATGCTTTGCATGACGGGATGAACCCACCAGCGACAGCCTTAAAGGGCGAAACCTATACGAGTACTGTTAAAAAAATCACACAATTAAATTCTAAGCTGTGTGAAGTAGGGGCGCTGCAGCACCCACTGATAAAGACCAGAGAACAAGCCATTAAACATCGTTTAAGAATTAATCATCTGTGTTCAAAATACAGCTCATCATGACAGTCACAGAGATTACAGCATATTGTCTCTAATCTGAGGACAACATCCATACATACATTATATTTATTTCATGTTTCATATCTTCTTATTGGTGTTTAAGGTCAATCAATTCATGCCCCCCCCCCCCCCCCCCCCCAACTAAAACACATTCCCACAGCTATGCCAGTGCCACTTATTTTATATTATGTTTTTATTTAATTATTTCTCTGTAGGAAAAATATTTTACTTTAGCATTGAGGGTGTTTATTTGGTCCAAACAGGGCAATTTGTATTGATTATGATTGATTTATGGCAGCAATAAAACATCAAAGGGGTGAATATGTCTTATAGACACTAATCTTTGTGATATTTCTGACACAAATACACTGCACCTTTTAGTTAATAGAATAAAAACAGCACGTCAGTCCTCGGTGCAGAATTATTTCTTAAACAGAGACCGCCAGTTTTAGGATCATAAGTTATTTATTTTATTTTTGTAGCATAATATTCACCAACTCGTGGATAGGGCAGGCACCACTTAAATTGTTTTATATTTAGTGTTGTAGAAATTGTCTTTATATTAAAATAATGTGTGTAAGCTTTATGTAGAAAAAGTTAAACCTATGACTCTTGCTGGTGTTGCTTCTTGTTTCACAGATGTGGTTTAATAAACCCCCCTTCTCTACCAGCTAGTAGCCATTAATGTAGGAAGTGACCATAAAAGCCTTCAGACTCCTCCCCCCTCCACACACGTTGATAGACACTGTGGTCCTGCCCTGTCCCAGCGCAGCGTCAAGTTGCCCTAGCATCTTAGGCTTTGCTCCACGTTTCTGTGAATGTTTGACTCATCTCTATGGGCGGCTTTGTTGGGGCCCATACCAACCTTGTTTAGTCCCACAGTGTTTCGTTCGGCCCACGGAGGCAAAGAAGGCGGCGGACGAGTCCAAGATGAGGTTCGCTCACATCGACGGAGACCACCTGACGCTGCTCAACGTCTACCACGCCTTCAAACAAAGTGAGTAGCAGTCCAAGCTTTCTGTCTTCTTGTAAAATGAGTTTTGACCAAGCTGAGGGTTTCAGAACAACCTGATTCATTGTTACTTTAAGAACTGGACAATGAGTCATTAGAAGAGCTTCTTTGGCAGTCCTGAGCATGATGACATAGATGTTTTTACTTCTTGACTCCTGAAACGCCGGCTAATCTTTACTGAATTGGTTTCTCTTCTAACGTTTGTTGAAGCTGCCCAGACAAGACAGTCACAGGAGAATATTATGATTACAGCTTCTGCTTATCAAAGTGATGACTGAACTTTAACCACTTGGATGGATTAATCCTGAAAACATATGTTCTACTTTTACTATGGATGGGGCCGATCCAGTATCGGTATCGGCCTCCGATACCAGCATAATTTACGTATCTGATTTGTCCGATCCACGTGCCGATATTTCCGATCCATTATGCATTTTTGTGGTTACGCTGCACGTTGGCTTCAAACTATGGAATGGATTTCCTTAACGGCGGCGTGTCTCATGAACCC
>NC_056500.1:35546402-35547656 GCF_014905685.2 Nematolebias whitei
TCAACAAATCTAATGTGCAAAACAAAAAGTGAGGGAGGCTGTTGCATTGCTGCTTTATGACCCTTTTTATATATAAAGAATGAGTAGATGTAAGTTCAATTCTTGAAAAGGTTTTTCTGCTACAATGCAGCCACATTGAGCATTTCAATGAGAAATCAGTTTTTGATTACTTTTATAATAACATTATTTATGAACAGTAACATTGTTAAGTACATAGAGTAGTAAAACGTGAAGATTTGACACCCAAATGACAAGAAAATGATCAAAGATTACAACCCGGAGCGAAACTGAAGACAAACGAGTCCTTCCAATCTGTGGTGTAAACAAACAAAATAAAAAGTTTTGTTTTTGTCTTCTGAAGACGTCGTCAACTAAATGTTTTGATTCCTTTGGGATTATATACTGAATTTAAAAGTCCCCTTACTTAAAAACGTAGTTACTTTAACAAGGTGAAGCTAATCTAATCCACCAGCTCATTCAAGAGAGAAAATAAACAAGAAACAAAAACAAAACAAGAAGGAGAGGCCGATGATCTTTGTGTATTTTTCATGTTTCTGCAAACATTTACTCTTTTAAGCAATAAAAATGTTCAAAAGGACAAATAAATAAAACTATTGTTTCCATGAAGACCGGCATTTGTTTTTCTGAGTTGAAACAATCTGCAGCAGACTGTTGGACTAAACTGTCCTTGTCCCTGCTGGTTCAGTGTCCAGTGTCCCAAAGTCTGAGGGACGTCTGCAGCTGGGAGATTAACCTCTGACCCCCTCCGGGCCTCTTCACACTCGGTTCCACTCGGTTCTAATCAGACTGCAGGTTTCTCGCTCCAAGTATGGCAACAACTGCAACGTGTTGACCAGTCGCCATGGAGACAACGAGTCAGCATCCCGGGACACTCAAGGCAGGTTCTGGTCCGAGGGGTCACATCCACTGGAGCACACAGCCCTCCGTGTTCTCCATTCTACAGAGTCCAGGTGTCTCGGGGTGTCTCCGTAGATTCTGTTCCTCAGGTCAGCTGATCAGGTCCTGGAGGTGCTGAGACAGAGGTGCTGGACAGAGGTCTAGATGGAGTCTCGAAAAGGACAGAGGTCCAGATGGAGTCTCAGGTGGGACAGAGGTCCAGATGGAGTCTCAGTGGGGACAGAGATCCAGACGGAGTCTCAGTGGGGACAGAGCTCCAGACGGAGTCTCAGTGGGGACAGAGATCCAAATGGAGTCTCAGTGGGGACAGAGCTCCAGATGGAGTCTCAGTGGGGA
>NC_056500.1:35547666-35556066 GCF_014905685.2 Nematolebias whitei
TGGGGACAGAGATCCAGATGGAGTCTCAGTGGGGACAGAGATCCAGACGGAGTCTCAGTGGGGACAGAGGTTTTGGTGTCGCTGCTCCAGGATTATGGAGTAATGTCTCACTTCCTATCAGACGAACTTCTAAACTCTTCTAAATGTTTTTTATTCCCTGGTTTTCATCACAGCTGGTTTTAGTTTACTCCTGTTATTGTTCTTACTGATCTTTTTGTTTTAGCTGTTTCTATTTTTTGTTTATTTGCTCAAATCTTTGATTTGACACGTTCAGCAGGTTGTTGCAGCTGTGCTTGTTTTAAAAAAGTTTTATAGATAAAGTCGTCGTAGTTTTTCTTTCTTTACTTCATGGGCCTCAAAACAACCCAGCAGTAAAATCCAACTCTTAACCTCCCAAACACAAACATGTATCATCATCATTTCTGCTGCAGCATTATTTATTTAGAAATCTGATTAAACTTCAAGTTCCAGCAAAGTTCATTCAAACTGTCAATGATGATGAGCTAATAAACACATCAGATCATATTCAGCTGGTGACGCCTGATGATCGCGCAGATAAAACTCTATTAGAGCTTCGGACCACGGAGTTCAAAACACTTACGGTTCTTGTCCCTGGTCCAAAGGTCCGGCTTCACATCCTGAGCAGTGAGGGATGAGGAGGTTTCAGCTCTGGCTGTGCAGGACAGGTGTTCATACACGCTGCAGAACGTCAGCAGCAAGAGGAGGTGTTCCTGCCATCACCCCCTCCCAGACCCAGATCAGCTGTTCTCCTGCAGCTGCAGCAGGCCCACACATCAGCTCTTCATTTCTGAAAATAATCTGTTTAAATCCAAATATCAATCTGTTTACAGGATATTTCTGTGTTTAATCACAGATTTTCATTCATTCTACTTTTTTCTAACTCGGTCTAAACGACTCGATGAACTCCAGTTTCTGGTCAGTGCTCTCTCGGTTTACAGATGATGTAATGCTGCTGCTCTTTTCTGAAAAGATCTCCATTTATGGAACTGAATCCGAGGCTTGAAGAAAAGGATTAAAACCTGTAGGAACGGGGGCTCATTCACAGCTTAAATTATTTATTCTGTTCATCTTGACTGGTTGAAAAAATAATTGGCTGGGATGGATTTGCTAAAGAACAAATCATTAAAAAAAACATTAAGTCTTGATTTGTTTGTTGATTGAAAACTTTTTGGATGAATTCATGATTCAGGGCATCATGATCAACCCCAGAAGTTTTTTTTTTTTTTTTTTAACTAAATATGATTATTTGTTGTTTGGTTGATACACAATGTCAAAGCCCCTCAACAAGAATCAGAGTATTACATGTGTTTTATCCTTTTTGTCTCTTAATAGTGTGAATGTTTATGAAGCATTCACTCTGTTGTGATCCATTTTTCTTCCATAAGATTTTTGACTCGATTCTCATCCCACAGTTTTCAAGCTATTTCAACAAATCATATCAAAATGTTCAGCTCTTTCAGGACAGGACACTCTGCTGTGACTTTTAGTATTGGTGCAACTTTAGCTTTTTCAAATATTAAGCCTTTTCTGCCATTTTTTTCTCCTAGAAAATGATTTGAGCTCATTTTACATCCTTTAAATCTTTAGATCTTTTTACAACATTTTACTGCTCCTTTCACATTTTGTTCAGCTTCTTTCAGCCTCCTTCGGCAACTTAAAAAAAAAATTTCAACTACCTTTAGCTAATTTCAGCTTTCAGCAATTTTTTGCTCTTTTCAGAATCTTTCTGCTAACTACAACATTTCTGTGCTTCTTCTAACTGCTTTCTGCTAATTTCTGCTTGTTGTGCTCTTTTCATCTCTTTTCTGTAAGTTTCAGCTTTTTCTACTATTTCAGCTACTATTTAGTTGTTTTATGCTAATTTTAACTTTTTCAGCTAATTCCAGATTTTTTGCACTCGTTTCAACTTTTTTCATCCTAATTCAGCAAAAATGTGTTCTTTCTCCTGCTAATTAAGGCTTGTTCAGTCATTTCAGCTACATTTCAGCATGTTTTTAGCTCATTTCAGCTGTTTTTCAGAAAGTTCTTCAGCAATAAGCTTTTTTTTTTTTCATTTACTCTTTATTTTTACAGGTAGTCTCACTGAGTCATGAGAACTCATTTTCAAGTGAGACCTGTTTAGGGAGTAAATGGTGGGGGTTAAGGGCCTTGCTCAGGGGCGGAGGCGAATGAGGGTGGAGGCAGTTGTGGGTGTTTCATCTTTTCCACCCACATGTTGACCGTATCGGGAGTTGAACCTGCGACTTTCTGATCACAGGCCCATCTTCTCTAACCTCTGTGCCACCACTCCCCCTATTTCCCCCATTCACACTGCATTTTTGCAGGAAATGCAGTTTCTCTATTCATATATTCATCTTACATAACACAAACAACCTTTTGAACAATATGAATTTGGAGAGTTTATTTTGGATGGGATTGAAAGGATAATGGCTAATCTGAGTGAAGTGAATTATCTGTCATGACAGAAAACGGAATAAGCACTGAGACAGGAAACGAGACAGATAATAAAGGTTTAAGATGTTTCAGAAATGTGCAATCAGTGACATGAGGGATGTTGAGCAGACCCACTGGGAGGAGAAAATACTTGGTCCTTGATTGTGAAGATGGCAATATTTTCACAATTATTTGTGAATGATTTGATGTTCTCGCTTGTTCTTGGTGTTATTGCAGGTGTCAGAAGTGAGTGAGAGGAAATCCAGGAGTCTGAGGAGAGGAAACATGAGCTGGGCAGGATCCTGTGGGAATTTCTGTTTTTGTCCTGTCATTTCTTGTGCTTCCTGTTTTTCTTCCTTGTTGTTCAGCTCCTGTCTCACCTGTCTCCAATTCTAATCACCCCAGGTGTTTACCATTCCTGTCATTAGTCTCCTCATATATTCAGCGTGTCTGTGTTTTTCCTTTGTCCGTGGATTGTGCTTGAAAGCCTGTCATATCTGTTCCTCCATCATTTCCTACTCCTCATCATTCATGTAAGTTTTGCTGCCCCGTCAGCCTTTTGTTTTGCTTTATGTTTACCCCAGAGTCTCTTGTGTCTGTCTGCACGTGGGTCCAACACAATGAACAACAGATCATGTCAGATCCAAAATATCTCTTTTAGTCCATCATCGCAGGGTGAAGAGGGAACTGGAAATACTCTCCGTCCATCTGTCTGTGCAGGTTGTGATCTGGAAAGCTGTAAAAATAAGTGAGACACTTACTTCCAATTTGGTGTGTGGCTGTATGTATGTGTAAGAAGGGTTCCTTTGAAAATTATGTATCTACCAAAAATTGGGTTGCAATGTCAAAATCCAAGATGGCCACCGCCTTTATATGTATGTAAACCGACCACCCCTTTCATTGTAAAGAAACTGCGCCTTCTAGTAAGTTGTTAATAGTATTTCCTCAAATAACTGGGGTGGCCAAAGATTAATTTATGGGGTCAAGGCCACCACTGGACCCCCCCCCCCCCCCCCCTCTACTGCACCTGGTGGTCTCCCACATCTCTCCAGGATCCATCACTCTTCCTCGGATAAGAAAATAAAACCTCCCTCTGTTCTTCTCCTCAGTGTAACTCCTACCCACTGGAATATTTTTCAACAAAAGCATTAAAGTTTATTTCATTTTGTGTTCGATTCCAGTCCAGATAAACACTCATGCCCAGAACTACAAACACTCACTATTCAATAACCTCCGTAATGGGGGACATCGGTGTGCTGATTGTTTGTTTTATGCATTGGAGGGCGATCAGATGGGAAGAAGACGTTTCTTGGCGGACCATGAGCTCAGCTTAGATCCAGCCATCAGGCGAGCGAGGCAGAAGAACGAGGTGACGGTTCGACTGGGCGATGGCATTTAACTCAACCGAAGCTCCACCTCCGGGTGGGAGGAGGGGCAAAGAGAGAAATAAACAGGGACGGGCAGGAAGCATAACACTATCTGCAACAGGTAAGATGTTAATTATTCCTAACCTGTCTGTAGAAGCCAGTTCAAAAGACTTGAGCTCTAATCAACACTTTCAGTCATTTATTAAGGGTAGTTGCAGACAGACAGACAAGCAGACAGACAGTGGCCTGCATGTGTAAGTAAAATAACCCTTTCATTAAAAAGTCAATGTAAAGGTGCTCCAAAGGCTAGATGGACAGAGAGAAGGTCAAACAAACTCAAAATAAAGACAGCAGAGAACCTAACGAGGAACACAAAGAAAGAATTAAAAACAAAATGAACTGACAGATGAACAAATGAAACATTACCTCTGAGGAATAATGAACACCTGCAAGTCATCCTTCACCTCCTTCTGTTAGATCTCATGGTTACTGCACCTTTCATGTACTTCTAATTTCATTTAGATCACAATCAGACTCTGGGAGGTTGCTCCTGATGATTCTTTATTAACCTTTCTTTGTCCAACGGTCATGTTCTACAGATGTCTGACTGAAATCTCTGATGGACCAGGTTAACCTGCAGACTGTCCCACATGTCTTCACTTCTTTTCAATCATCAGTCAGGGTCCAAGGATCAACTGGCACCATGATGTGTCTGGTTCGAGCCCGTCCAGTCAAATAAAGCAGTTCCTCACACGAGGAGTTAGCCTCTTCAAAATGATCGTTAAAACAAAAGATTGATCTAAATGAAGGCAAGGAAACCCATCAGATGAGACCCCCGTCGTGTTAATGAGGACTTCATCACTGTTTCTTTATATACATTATATTTTTGGTAACTGGGACCCTGTGTACACAATTTTGTTCCACCTCATGTACCACATGTGATGTTAATGACAATAAAGAACCTTGGACCTTAACAGATTTTCTCTGATGTACTGGGGTTTGTGATACGTTTCTGCTGTGTTGGTCAACAAGTTCCTGTAAAATACTCGTTTACTATCAATAAAATGTTTTGGGTGAATATGATCGAAATTAAAGGAGGAATGCATCTCGTCTTCTGACTCCGATGCCAAAGATTTTCAACAACGATCGTCTTTTGGTGAAAAGGAGTGGAATTATAGTTATATTATGTTAGATTTCACAAGATGTGTTAGCTCTCAGAGTACGTGCTGATGACTCTCAGCTACTACCACACCAAATGTCAGCTCACTGTCTGTAAAACTAATAGAGACATAAATTTCAGTTACCTGTGGTGACCATCTTTAAAAGTTCATCAAGTGAATATTCTCTGAGTTTCATTGAAATCTGTCCAATGGTCCATGGGATATTTTGCTAACAGACAGACATAGATGCTGTCATTATTTTGCCTTCAGTGGCAGATGATAACTGTCTGAAGTTGTGAAAGTGGACTTAAACATTGAAAGGCCCATGTGTGAATAAGTTAATGGTTAACGTTTAGTCTGTAAATGTGTCGTCTTGACTCGTCGGCTCTGACTCGGCCTCACGTTCGCTGCTCTTCGCCTCCGTTCGCCTCCCGACACGCAGCAAAATGAAGTTTGACAACATTCTCTCTGAAGTTAACGGGTTTGGGAAATTCCAGATCCGACTCTTCCTGATCCAGATGTTCTCTCGGATGACTCTCCCGTGTCATTTCCTGCTCAACAACTTCATGGCGGCCGTTCCCGCTCACCACTGCGACATCAGCGCCCTGCAGGACGGAGGAGTGTTTGGAAATCTAAGTTTCTATCAGAAACTGGCGGCTGGCATTCCTACGAAGCAAGACGGGACTCTGAGTTTGTGCCGGATGTTCACAAAGCCTCGGTACCAGAACTGGACGGGCTCAAACAGCAGCGAGGAGGCCTGGTCCGTTCCCTGTCAGAAAGGATGGATTTATGACAACAGCACCTTTAAATCCACCTTGGTGACTGAGGTAACACACGAGTTCATCCTCACACTTCCCTGCACAACACTATTCCATTTCTGCCAACAAATAAGATAATTATTAACAACGTGTTAGAAGATTGTCACCGCAAGATTGTTTCCTCTCATCCTGGTCTTCCAGTGGGATCTGGTGTGCAGCAGAAAAGGGATGAACAAGGCAACAGCTACAATATTCTTTGTTGGTGTCATGGTTGGAGCGCCGCTCTTTGGGTTTCTCAGTGACAGGTCTTCAAATTAAATCTTTATACGTGGTGCCATGTTTACATCGATCCCAAAGCCTTTCGCAATCTTCACCAAAAAATAAATGAAACAAGAAAAATTAATGTCTGCAAAGGTTCACAAACTTAAAATGATGTAACATTATTATTATTATTGCTACTAATGTTATTGTTCCCATTTCAAAAGATGGCAAAGCAATAATGTTAAAATTGCAAAATATTGTCATTTTTTAACATTTACAGTTTATGAATTAAAGGCATTAAAGGGATCTCTAACTAGTTGGACCAGTAGACCTTATTTGATAAACAATGACTTCAGCTATAAAACGAGAACATAAAAATATTGTAGCCCATTTACTTTTGATAATTTTAAAAATAATTACCTGGTTAGCTCTGGAGCTAATTAATATGCCTACATGGCATTAGCTCCAGAGCTAATATGACATTAGCTCTGGAGCTATTAGCGTTAACTGCAGGGCTAGTGTATATGATGTTAGCTTCCGGGCTAATGACTTTAACTCTGGAGCTAATATATGGCCTATATATAAAATTAGGTCTGGAGCTATTAGAGTCAGAGTCAGAGAGTTGTTATATACACCACATGTGGTGCATGTGGTGGAACGAGATTATGTACACAGGGTCTCAGTTACATCCAACAATAAAATGTAAAAGAAAAACAGCAATAAGATCTAAGATATGAACTAAGAAAAACATCAACTAAATATACACTAAGCACTATAATAGCATAAAAACAATAAAACAATTCACCAAACAGTAGCACAAACATGAGTCTGTGTGAGCAGATGAGTATGAATGAACACAGCAACATGAAACAGATCAGCAGCAACATGAAACAGATCAGCAGCAACATGAAACAGATCAGCAGCAACATGATGTGATTTTTTCACAGTGATTATTCTGGTTAGAGATTCATGAGTCTAACAGCCTCAGGGTAGAAGCTGTTCCTCAGTCTAGTGGTTCTACACTTAATGCTCCTCAACCTCCTTCCTGAGGGGAGCGGGGCATAAAGTTTGTGTGCTGGTTGAGTGGGGTCCATGATGCAGGTGGATCTCTTCCTGCATCTGGAGGTGTAAATGTCTGTGATGGTGGGGAGACTGATTCCAACAGACTTCTGTGCAGCCTTTACCACTCTCTACAAAGCCTTGAATATATAAAGCTTTGAATATTAGCGTTAGCTCCTGAGTTACTGTTAGCTCTAGAGCTAATAAATTTAACATCACAAGATCATCACATTTGATCGTCTCGACCTATATAATGTGCAAAAGGACTGTTACAAAATATAACTTTACTGACACATTATTATTTTTGAGCCTTGACTTCTTGTGTTTTTTTTCTCCACTATAATTGATATACAAAGTATGTTAACACCCCAGAATGCATTGCTCCAGTAAAATATTGACCTTAGGTGAAAAATGTACAAGACAAATATAGTTTCTTAAGTAATAAGGAGTTTTCACATCACAAAGAACAATGTTTAAATGAATAGAGAAATAAAAACTCATAAGGCCAATATGTGGGAGTAGTTGGAGAGCCTTTTAAAGCATTTCTTGAAGGAACGCATATCACCTGCTGCTTTAGATGTCAGAGTTTCAGACTGAGATCTTTATTTAATGTTTTAGTTGTTTTCGTCAAAACCGAAAAGTAAAACAGTCTCATGATTTTGTGATTTCTCACACAATCTGAACAACCATCAGCCACGCCCACATCAAATTTTAGGTCTGTATGTACAAGATTTACTGCGGTACAGCCATTTTAGGTTTTCTAATTAAAGCTAATTACTTACAGGTGTGCATCTACTGATTCTTGTTCAAACGCTCTCATGAGATTCATGAGATATTTTGTTGATAGACGTCTTCTGATGATATAGAGGAGCTCACTGTCTTCTTGGTCCAGGTTTGGACGGCGCCCGTTGCTGCTGGTGTCTTACGTGTCCTCCTTGATATTTGCGATTCTAAGTGCCTTCTCCACATCATATATAATGTTCGTCATCATGAGGTTTTTCACTGGAATGTCCCTGGCTGGAATAAGTATTATCGCCATTGCTTTAAGTAAGGAGATTCTTTCTGTCAGGGCTTTTATTTTTGTGTTTTTTGTTTATTCAGTTTTCGTTGATGTTTTCTTTGTGCTGATGTTTGTGCAGATGTGGAATGGTGCAGCATTGAACGCAGGACGTTCAGCGGAGTCATCATCAGTCTGGATTGGACTCTTGGAAACTGGCTCCTGGTTGGAATTGCTTTCTTTGTGAGGGAGTGGAGGATGCTGATCATGGCAGCAACTTCACCTCTGATTGTGTCCATTATCGCTTGGAGGTAATCAAGCTGACATCTTTTTTTTTACTTTGA
>NC_056500.1:35559066-35599189 GCF_014905685.2 Nematolebias whitei
ATCAAGAGAAATAAAAAAATTCTGTGAAAATACAGTGTGAGTACAAGGGGCTGAATGACTGCTAAAATTAGCTGAAGAAGATAAAAGGGAATTTTAGCTAAAAGAAACAAAACACTGGCCAAAAGCCAAGGGTAGCAATAGCTAATACTGAAAAGTAGCAAAAGGCTAATTAAAAGCATCAAATGGTTAATTGAAAGTATTAAATGCCTAGCAGAAAGCTAAAAGTAGGAAACGGCTAACTAAAAGCTAGAAGGACCAAAATGCTAGCTAAAAGCTATAAAAGCTAATAGCATTAAAAGGCTTGCTGAAAATCAAAGCAGCAAAACAGTAGCAAAAAGTGAAAGTAAGTAGCATTAGAAGACAAAAACAGGGGTTTTAAGTATTCTGAAGTAGATTTCAGAGAATACTGTAATGTTTTTTGAAGAAATTAAAGAAGTCAACATATTTTAGTGGGAAACTAAAGTTAAAGTTTATTTTTTAAACTTTATAAACATTATCAAAACAACAAACGTCATAATACCGACTCAGTGAGCTGAAAGTTTTTATTTAGGAATGGCTAAATTATCACAAAGTGAGCAGACAAAGTTACATTGCAAAAAATATACAGAAATATTAACATCCTCTCACGTTTTCTGCCCTGCCTGCCATAGTTCCTGCCTTCGCGTTTTGTTTTCCTCACAGCTCCTGTCTATCTGCACTTCAAGTCTGCTCATGCCACTTCTCTGTCACCACACCCACTCAGCTAATTCACCACAATCAGTCCTCATGCTGTTCACCTGTTTTCCCCAGTACTTAAACCCCACGTTCACATCATTCATCCTTCCATCCATCCATTTTCTTTACCCGTTTATTCCATTTTGGGTCACGGGGGTCGCTGGCGCCCATGTCCAGCAATCACTGTGCGAGGGGCGGGGAACACCCTGGACGGGTCGCAAGTCCATCACAGGGACACATAGAGACAAACGAGACAAACAACCATTCACTCTCTCACTCACCCCTAGGGACAATTTAGAGTTACCAATCAGCCTAACATGCATGTTTTTGGTCTGCGGGAGGAAACTGGAGCACCCGGAGAAAACCCACGCATGCACGGAGAGAACATGCAAACTCCACCCAGAAGGCCCCTGGACCGGGATTTGAACCAGGGACCTGTTCACTGAGAGGCAGCAGCTCTACCAGATGCGCCACCGTGCTGCCCTCACATCATTCAGTGCCAGATTATCAAAAGCCATAAAGTGAGTAAATGTCCAGCGTCCCACACCACAGTCTTGTTTGTCTTCCTGGTTCTGATCTCATGCCTGCCTCACGGATTCCTCGCCTTGCTCATCCCCTGTCTGTTTTGGATATCTGCTCTGCTCATGGCAATGACTTCTGCTTCCTCTATTACGACCATGTCTTCTGGATTATGTCTCAAGTTTGGCTATGTTTGGCTATGGATTTCTGACCACCCGTGTATGACCCCCGCCTGTTTCTCTGAACCTGCCATTAGGATCTCCCTCCCAAGTGCTCACCGCTCAGCTCTGTCTCAAAGCCCGCTCTCCTTCACCACTGGTGACGTCACTCCTACTAACTCCTTCAAGGAACCCCTCAACAGAACTTTCTGATCTTTACTTTTGAACTCCTGCTCATTCTCTCCTGTCTCTTCAGATTGGGCTGGCCTCAGGACTCTGACCTCCATCAGAAGCAGTTTATTAATAAATCTTTTAAACCTTCCTGTTGTCTGTGATCTGGTTGGGATCCCTAAACCCCGTTCTTGCTCCTCAAGAGGAAGCTCAATGGAAGAACATTGAAGAGGCTCTGATACCCACCCCGCTACAAGCACTCCTAGCAGACAGTGACCTGCAAAATGCTATAAAGAATATAGATAACCCTTGGATCAAGCTGACTCTGAAAAAGTGGAAAACCGTAACAACATACAAATTAGAAGGGGGGATATAGTAATCTTAAAGTGGTGTGCATATGATACATAAATTAGACACTAGCTTCAAAGAATGGACACAGAAAGGATTAACGGCTGTGTGTAAGATGATGAAAGACAATACGCTACAAAGTTTAGAAAGAATTAAAGAAATTACTCGTTAGAAACACAGGATTTTTTTCGTTATCTACAGGTAAGACAGTCAGTGATAGTTGATGGGCAAATGAAGCTTTTATGAAGTATTGAACCAGTTGGGCCAATTGTTTCAAAAATAGGTTCATTTGTTGAAGCTTCAGTTACACTGACCTCTTGTGGCATTTTGCAATGCTGCTGTCAAATTAGGCGTTATGCTTTAAGTGGCACACACCGAAGAACTTCAGTGACTAGTGTTAAAGAAACTACTGTGGTAAAAAAACAGATTTTTTAAAATTCATCAACTTTCTATGTTGTCTGGTTTGATATTTATTTATGCTTACATGTTTTTGAATAAAGATTGATACATGTGCATTGAAGAGATTTAATAAAAATGTTGCAATGGTATTGTGCTTGTGTAACTGTGGCAGAGTCCGAGTCTTTATCATTCTTAAAATAACAATGAAATGACGTCTCCAGCATCTCCATGTTTGGCACTGAAGTGTCTAATCATAGAGGAGGTATCATGATGCTTCAGGTGAACACACCAAACACTGCACCTGTAGAAATACACTAATGTAAATAAAAATAATAATTTGAGCCCATACTGATATGATTATTACAATCACATGCATCATTTTACTGTAATTATATTAAATACATGGGTTAAATGGGTTGATAATATCTACACTGCTGAATATTACTATAACTTTTTTGACATTTAAATGTCAAAACCACCTTATCATGAGCAGAATGAAGTGTTCCCATATGTTAGAACAACCTCTTTTCCTGGCTGCCTCCATAATTACTCAATTTCAACTAACGGCAAAAACAAACCTACTCTCCAACACATTGCAAATATTTTAGAGCTATTTGATAATGTTGAGCGCTCTCAATTCAAAACTGTCTCAACCTGTCACCTGTCAGAATCGAGACGAGGCGGTGCCAGGGAATCAGGTGTTTGGACCATGAACCAGTCAAGCAATTCATACTGACAACGAAACAGTTTGTGTTTCGGATGTCACGTGTCATGTGACTTTTTCCTCACCAAAACAGGCTTCGAAGCAGTGCTCCGATGTAATTTTACTGCAGGGTTCGAAGCATGTTTTGAAGCTTTTGTTTCATACTACCATCACTAAGTGATAAAACAAATGTCAGAATTGAGCAAACAGCTGTTGGACCAGTTTAAAGAGGCATATGAT
The DNA here is from genome assembly GCF_014905685.2 of Nematolebias whitei. Lineage (NCBI taxonomy): Eukaryota > Metazoa > Chordata > Actinopteri > Cyprinodontiformes > Rivulidae > Nematolebias > Nematolebias whitei. Next base: position 35,562,319 of record NC_056500.1, read on the forward strand.
TCAAACAAACATAGAAGGATTATCTCAGGCCTGTATAAAGGACTTGTAAACATGAAAGCACATTCAACTTCATACATCAAAACAAAATGGGAACCCACGGAGCGAACTCCACCCAGAAAGGTTCACAGCCTGGATGTGATCTGGCGACCTTCTCGCTGAGAGGCAACAACTCTACCCACTGAATCACCATGCTTCCCAAAATAAAAAAACAATATTGTGAAAGAAGAACCAGTGTTCAGTAAAATAATGTTGCTGTGAAACTGCAGTCACAGAAATGGTTTCCTTCAGGTGGCTTCCAGAGTCGGCCCGTTGGCTCGTAGCGAAAGGGAGGTTTGATGCCGCTCATCGGTACATCGTGAACTGTGCTGAAGTGAACAGCAGATCCAAGAGCATCACCAGTCTCACACCAGGGGTAAGTGTTGTGTAACACAATGAATTGCACCACTGAAATGACTGACAACCTGAAATAAAACGAATAATTCTAACTTTGTCTTCCTACAGATATTAATGCAATCTGCAGAAGCTGAAACTGCAGATAAGAAGCACACTATTATGGATCTTTTCAGGACTCCAAACATGAGAAAGCTGGCAATTTGCTCAGGAATAGTGTGGTACATAAACAGTTATAAAACAATGATTATATTCAGCACTTTAAAAATATCTGGATGGATGATGGAGGGATAATGGATGGATGGAAGGATGGATGATATAACTAGATGATGAATGATGGAAAGATGATGGATGGATGAACGCTGGATGGATGATGGATGGATGGATGGATGATGGAAGGATGATCCACACTTGTGTAATAGTTATAATGCAATAATAATAATAATATTTATAATTATAATAATGATATCTGAAGGGTATTTCTAACTGAAATGAAGAAGAAAACAGCCTAAAAGGGTCTGCTTGTTCAGTTTTTCCACATGGTTTTAAAGACCTTGTTTTTTTAATGTAGCTCCGTTCTAAAGTATTTCTCTATTTATTATTGCTGCGAAGATTACAAACATTAAAGATTAAAAACCCACACACACCTCAGTCCCCAACAGTTCCTAAAACAGTCACTTTATCTGTACAGGACAGAACAGTTCTTCTGTCCTGTTTTTGGACACACTTTGATATTAATCAGTTATTTGCTAAAAAATATCTTTGGCACAGCTGGCTCTGTGAAAGAAACCTTGTGATTCTCTGATTTGTTTACTTAGTCAGTCTGTAATTGGGTTTCAGGGTCTTTAAAAATCTGATGTTTTGCAGTCGATTTATCAGAAAAGAAGAAAACTAAAAGCTAGAAGAAGCAGAATGTTAGCAAGCTGCTCATGTGAGAAGGAAGGTAGATGTTTTATGTGTCCACGAGACCAAGTAGAAGGGCAGCAAGGCTTGCAGCATTGGAGCAGGGTTTAAACAGTTTTACCATGGTGTGGATAGAAACAGAAATGGAGTAGGGGTGGTCCTGAAGGAGGAATTCAGGACCACCCCTAAAATAATGTAGTAGAGGGAAAAGAGTGTCAGATAGTATGATGTGTCTGAAGATAGAAGTAGAAGGTCAAATGCTAAATACTGTCAGTGGTTAGCTTCACAGGTTGGATGTGATGTGAAGGAGAGATAAATTTTGAAAGGATCTGGATGAAGTGATAGAGAGTATTCTCAGGGAGAAGAGAGAGGTGATTGGAGCAGATCTGAATGGACATGTTGGTGAAGGAAACAGAGGGGATGAGGAAATGATGGGTAGGTTTGGTGTCAAGGAAAGAAACCAGGAAGGACAGATGATGGTGGAGTTTGCCAAAAGAATGAAAATAGCTGTAGTCAACACTTATTTCCAAAATAGAGAGGAACATAGAGTAACCTATAAGATTGGAGTCAGAAATATGCAGGTAGACTACATTCTGTGTAGACAAAAAAACCTGAGAGAGATTGGAGACTGTAGGGTTGTGGCAGGGGGAATTGTGGCCAGACACCGTCGGATGGTTGTGTGTAGAACGACTGTTGTTGTGAATGAGAGAAAAAGAGTAAAATCAGAGAAGAAGACCAAATGGTGGAAGCTGAAGAAGGAAGAATGTTGTGAGAAATTCAGAGAGGAGCTGTTAAAGTCTCTGGGTGGTAAGAAAGAGCTTCCAGATGACTGGACTACTACAGCAACTGGATTAGAGAGACAGGAAGGAAGGTACTTGGTGTGTCATCTGGTGGATGATAAGGAAATCTGGTGGTGGCATAGTGAATTGCAGGAAGCTATTCAAAGAAAGAGGTTAGCCAAGAAGAAATGTGACAGTGAGGATTGTAGAGAGGAGACAAGAATATAAGGAGATGCAATGTAGAGCAAAGAGGGAGGTAGCAAAGGCAAAGCAGAGGACGTACGATGAGTTGTATGGGAGGCTGGAGGGTGAGAAGGTTTTTTACTGATTGGCGAGACAGAGGGATCAGGGTGGAAAGGATATGTAGCAGGTTGGGCTTGTTAAATATAGGAATGGTAATGTTCTATCTATTGAGGAGACCTTGACTGGAAGATGGAAGGAGTACTTTGAGGAACTAATGAAATGAAGAGAAAGAAGAGTAGAGGTCATAGAAACTGTGGACCAGGAAGTGGGAAAGATTAGTGAGGGTGAAGTCTGGAAAGCTCTGAAAAGAATGAAGAAGGGGAAGGAAGTAGGACCTGATGACATACCAGTGGAGGTTTGGAAATGTCTTGGAGAGATGGCAGTGAGGTTTTTGACTCAAATATTCATTGGCATATTTGAGGGTGAGGAAATGCCTGAGGAATGGGAAAAATATGCTGGTGCCCATTTTTAAGAACAAGGGTGATGCACAGAGTTGTAGCAACTACAGGGAAATTAACTTGTTGAGTCAAAGAAGATCTGGGAGAGAGTTGTGGAAGCAAGACTTAGACGAGATGTGACTTTTTGTGAGCAGCAGCATGGATTTATGCCAAGAAAGAGCACCACAGATGCCATCTTTGCATTGAGGATACTGATGGAGAAGTACAGAGAGGGTCAGAAAGAACTCAATTTTGTCGTTGTGGATTTAGAAAGTAGGGTACCGAGGGAGGAGGTGTGGTACTGCATGAGGAAATCTGGAGTAGCAGAAAAGTATGTTAGACTGGTACAGGACATGTATGAGGACAGCAGGACAGTGGTGAGATGTGCTGTAGGAGTGACAGATAGCTTCAAGGTAGAGGTGGGATTGCATCAAGGATTGGCTCTGAGTCCCTTCTTGTTTGCTCTGGTGATGGACCGACTAACAGATGAAGTCAGGCAGGAATCCACGTGCACTATGATGTTTGCAGATGACATTGTGATCTGTGGTGAGAACAGGGAACAGGTGGAAGCGCTTTACAGTACAACACAATATGTGCCCTCATTTACTCATCCACACAGTGCTCTACTAGATCTCTACAAAGATAATCTGAATCTTTAGAGACTAATCAGTGCTTTTAGACCACATCCATACACCAATGGGACACGTATCAGTGGCAATGAGGGGTTCAATGTCTTGCCCAGCAACACTTCAACATGTGACTGCTGGTGGAATCGAACCCCCAACTCTCCCATTTGAGTACGACTGATCTAACCACTCAGCCACAGCTGAAACAAGTTAATTTATTCAGAAACTTTATGTAATTAAAAATGTCAAACCTTTAGTCATATAATGTATTATGCTTGTATGTCATATGTACCGATAATTTAGTAATGATGATATTTTTAACACGATTTTTTAAATGCCAAATTATTTAGAGAAAGCTGATTTAATTGGACTGATGATGAATTCTAACCACAAAAACTGCTACAAGACTTTTCTATCAAACAAAAATAAAGTATGATTAGCCCTGAGAACAGTTGAATTAAAGTTATGACTGTTGATTTAAAAGACTGAATCTCATTTTGTTTTGCAGGTATGGCGTTGCATTTACCTATTATGGGATAAGTCTGAACATCGCAAGCTTCGGGCTGAATCCTTACCTCACGCAGTTCATCTTCGCTTCAATCGAGATGCCAATGAAGATCGGGGTTTATTTCTGCTTGGAGAAAATGGGCAGGAGAAAATGTGAAACGGGAGCCCTGCTCTCCACCGGTCTCTGCCTCTTCATCAACATTTTCATCCCAGAAGGTTTTTTCTCTCTTTGTGCTTCACTTGATCTTTGTTATGAGTTATAGTTTTAGATTTTTGATTGTATTTTGTCAACTTTGAAAACATTTCCCCTTCAGATAAGTCAGTGATTCGTACGATTGTGGCGGTTCTTGGTAAATCCATGTCGGAGGCCTCGTTTACAATATTCTTCCTCTACACAACTGAACTTTATCCAACTGTAGTGAGGTTAGTCATGGACAAACATCCCCAGCCAATTTGATGATGATTTATCAGACTGTGTTGCTTTAAGCCAAAGGTTTTTTTTTCTTCCAGGCAGAACGGTTTAGGCTACACATCATTTCTGGCACGGTTGGGGGTATCCATTTCTCCTCTCGTCGTGCTGTTGGACGATGTGTGGCATTTCCTCCCTGCAGCCACGTACTGCGCTGTGGCTATTTGCTCTGGTTTGGTTACTTTGCTTCTGCCTGAAACATTAAACACCCAGCTGCCACAGTTAATTGAAGACATCGAAAAACCCAGGTAACCATGAATAGGATCCAACAATAAATCTACGGTTAGCTAGTTACTGAGTCTTGCTGCTAATGTGGTGTCAAAGGTTTCATTTTCACAAAATATTTTTGAAAATATCAATGCTTAACATAATTAATGACTTTGTCAAATCTGAATTGCAGGAGACAATCAACAAGAAAGAAAGAAACTGAATAAAACCCAACAGGCCGTCCATTTTCTGAACCAAACGTGTTCAGGGGGAGGAGTGGGACACACCTTGATCAGGTCGTCCATCCATCACTGAAAAAAGAACGTTTTAATTGTTAAAAGAAGCTGTTAATTTGGAAATTAAGAACTGTCCTGTTTTTAACAAACTGTTGTTAAAATGACCAATAAATACTGAAACCAGAACGATGGAGGTTTGTCTACTGTTCAACTTTTGAGTTGAGGAGTGAGACTTTACATTTTTGTTTGGTTTGGATGCCGAAGGTTGTAGACATAAATAATAGTGTTAAATTACAAAATATCATGCATAGATTATATTATTGTCAGTAATGTACACATGGAGGCAACAACCCTGCCTTTAGCTCTGCTGGTGTTAGCACAGTGCTTGACAAAAAGGGATTTCATGGGTGTATATTATTAAAAAACATTAACTAAAAAACACAAAGGGAAACTCTGTCCATCTCCTAATGGACCCAAGCAAAACTAAAGAAGAAACACTCAGAAGGAATGGTCCAATTTGGACGTAATTTGGTACACATGCAGACCAGTGATGGGTAAGTAAATGATTTGATTTAAATAGGAAGAAGATGCCTCCTCGGCACATTTGACAGCATAACCATGATTTAATCAAGTTTGACAGGTTGCATTGTGGGTTATCTTTTACCTGCTTCTTCATTTTGGGTCACGGGGTCGCTGCTGCCCATGTCCAGCAATCTGTGCAAGGGGCGGGGTACACCTGGACAGGTTGCAAGTCCAACACAGGGACACACAGAGACAAACGGGACAAACAACCATTCTTTCTCTCTCTCATGTCTCACAGCAAAAACAGGAGTATTAATTCAACTCACAGTGTTCAATTTGACACTTGTTCTGAGTTTATATAATTGTCACAGATTCTAAGTTAAAAGTACACTTTGAAAAGTGTTAATATTTTAACTCTTTAATAGTGTTAAATATTTGACACCCTTGGTGTTGTTTTATGACACCACTTAAGTGCACGTTTAACTCAAAATAGTGTTATTCCCTTTCACTGTGTTAATTTTTTAATATAATTGTTATTTTATGACGTAATTAAGTGTTTTTAACACTAAAATTGTGTTATTTCCTTTCACTAATGTGTTAACATTCATTGTTTTGTTTTACAAAACATTAAAAGTGCATTCTGTGTTTACTAGCCTAACATGCATGTCACCAAATCTGAAAATTCTTGTAGTCACCAGTAAGGCTACAGAAAGTTAACACACACAACACACTCTTTACAGTTGCATCATAAGTTCAGATGTGTTGACCAGCAACAGCGAGAAAGTAAAAAAAATAAAATAATTCTTTATATATATATATATTTTTTTTAAAGCAACTTCCCATCACCATAGGAATTAGCGTAATAACAAGATCAGTCACAACTTCAGAATAATCAGAATCAGAATAAACTTTATTGTCATTGCACCGAGATACATCAAGAATATGTACGTACAGTCGACCGAAAGATGGGCGGAGTGCACAAAGCTGCAGCTATTAAATAGCGCGGCCCTCTTATTCTTATTCGAAATAATATTTTGCTTAGATGAGAAAAGGAAAGAAAACTTAAACATTTATCAACTCCACCTGGAGTGAATCTAACTCAGTCACAGGTGTTAACACCGTGCTTGACTCACACCGCTCAGAGCTTTTTGATCACCACAAGTGTTAAAACAACTCCCAAATCAGCACCCATCAACTCTGTGATAGGGACAATTTAGAGTCACCAATCAGTCTAACATGCATGTTTTTGATCTGTGGGAGGAAACCGGAGTACCTGGAAAAAACCCACGCATGCACGGAGAGAATGTGCACACTCCACCCAGAAAGGCCCCCAGACTGGGATTTGAGCCGGGGATCTGCTTGCTGAGAGACAGCAGCTCTACCAGTTGTGCCACCATGCTGCCCTGCATGACACTCTTTGATCATATATTTGTGTGTCATGTACAGATTTCACAGTGACCCAGTGCAGGAACCAATGAATAAGTGAAGGTATCCACACGTCATGAAGGTTCTGGTTATCCCGAGACAGAGCACACGAAGGGATGATCATCATTATGTGTGGAGAGTATTACAGAACCCGGTGCCACCTGCACCTGCCATCTGAACATAGGGTCTGGACTTTTTACTGGTGATTCTGCACTATGATTGAATGATTGGAACCAGCAACCAGAGCAGAGTTAGCTGCAGTTGGACTGGTGCCATAACAATGATGCATGGAAGGACAATGAGTAGTGTTGTATCACGCTCAGAATTGAGTTTCAGTGCTGCATTACCTCAGGTGGCCATTGTGTGCATAAAAGACAGCTGTGGGGGCAGAGGACTGACCCTGAGAGAGACACAGGTGTTACTCTGGGTGTCATGGTGTGAGGAGCCATAGGGTGTGACTTCAGGACATCTCTGGTAGGGATTCAGTGCACCTTGACTGCCCATTGCTACATCAGTAACATACCTAATCCACGTTCGTTTACACAGGGTACATGTGTCTCTGGACAGTCTGATTTATGTCTAGGTCCCGCTATGACCAGTTGGGTCCCTCAAACTTTTACTAATCAAGCATGTGCGGGACCAGCTCAAATTTCGGATCCATCCCAGAACCAGCAGGATCTTGAGGGCCTGTTGCTATTTCATGTCCACCACTCCATCCTGTTGCAGGAAAGGATAAAACAGCAGAAATATTTCAATCAACCATCAGTCATGACCTCCTTCCACATCCTACTGACTCTGGGCCAGCAATGTGTTCATACTACTGCTTTTGTTATCCATTGAAAAGACTTGCTTCATGTTCCCCCCAATTTGAGTTTGTAACATTTTGTTTCCGTGAGCATACTAACTGATTGCTCTGTCTAAAGGACATTTTTCCAGAGGGTTTGTAGTTTGCTCAGGTGCATGTCCTAAACAGTGATAACCTTTTAGAAACAATTCTTCCTTGTTCAGCATAAAAACTGATTCCTGTAGATTATTTTAGGTCATAGGTCACTAATAGGTGGACGTGGGTCCGGATTTGGACCCAATGATGATTCTGTCCGGACCCGTGCCCAATCTGATAAATTCACGAAACTAGATAATTTTCATGGAGCATTTTTCCAGCGATAGACGGCTTAGGTGCAGAGCCAATCAGAGAAGCAGGAGGTGTGTTTTGGAGGTTCACTTTACTTCAGGTGTTACAGTAATAGCGTCACTCAATATGAGCCAATCAAATGTTTAGTTTTCCCTGCACGGCCGGTGCACCGAGCTCAGTCTCACCAGAGATGAGCTGAGAAGGAGGAAAGAGGAAGACACATCATGTTATGCTCCAAAATAAGAAAAGTTGATGCTGAAAACTGCTGTTGTAAAGATGAATGGACAGAGAAATTTATGTTCATTCTTCCGGCAGGAAGTTCAAAACGTTTGCCTCACGTGCTCCGAAACGGTCGCATTAATTAAAAATGGCAATGTGAAGCGATCTTCACTACATCTCTTTTGAGCAACGTTATCTGCTGAAGTCCGAGCAGAGAGCAGTAAATTAACCAAACTGCAAGCCCAGTATGACACAACCACCCTCCTCATCACAAATACTTTTACAGCCCAGCAGCTGCTGAATGTTCACTCAAGGTATCATGGATTTTGGAGCAACATAAAAAAAACATTTAGTGATGGGACAGTCCTGAAGGAGTGCTTAAATGCTGTTGCTGAGACTTGATGGAAAACAAAAAGACGAGATGTGTGAAAAAAGCATACAAATCCCGATGTCAGCTTCAACACCAATCAGAAATATTAGCAGATGATGTTCTGGCACAGCTGGATGCAGCTGTTCAGAGTGCACCATGCATCTCTTTGGCCATCGATGTGTCTACAAATGTTACTGATGATGCTCAGCGTCCTAGATGAGAATGGCTCTGACTCCAACCAAGATTTAACACTGGCAGGACAATCCCATGACAATTTCTCTCATTAAGAAAAGTAAAATAAGAATAATTAAAAATAAAAGGTGTTGTTAAAATATCCTGATGCATGCTCAATAATCCAGGTAGAAAAATCTAAAAAAGTTAAATCTGGTCCTCTGGACATTCAAAAAACAAAACAAAGCAAAACAACAAGAAAATGTAGAAACGTTTCCTCTCTCATCCGAGAGACTTCCTCAGTCTGAGGTGCTGTATTCAGCTCAGTCTCTTAAATAGCACCTTCTTAGAGTGGATCAACCAGTTTGCTGCTGACAACCAAAACCAGCTGATCACATGCTCAAGAAGGACCATCAGCCTAACAATGGATCATTAGCACACTGATGGCTGTTTACTGTTCACAGAGGGCTGAGTGATACTAGCAATCACAGCATTGTAAGAGGGGGACAGTTGAACCCGGAGGCCTCCACCCCTGTTTAACGATGGACGATTTCTTTTCACAAAGATGGCCTCCTTTACTCCTCTCTCAAACCATCGTTTCTCTCTGTCCAGGATGTGAACATCTTCATCCCTGAAAGAGTGACCGCTGGCCTGGAGATGAGTGTAGACCGCAGAGTCCTGGCCTGATGATGTTGATCTTCTGTGCTGGTCCATCCTTTTGGCCAGTGGCTGTTTTGTTTCCCCGATGTAAGACTGATCACAGCCCTCCTGACACTGAACAGCATACACAATATTACTCTGTTTGTGCCGGGGGACTGGATCTTTGGGATGAACCAGTCTTTGCCGTAATGTAGTTTGGGGTTTAAAAGCCACTGTGACATTGTGTTTAGAAAATAAACGTCTCAGTTTCTCTGATACCCCCTCAACATATGGAATGACCACTGGTCTGGGTTCCTCCTTTTCACCTGTTGGCTGACTGGAGTCCTGTTTGGGTTTCTTCTCTGCTTTCAGGAAGGCCCAGTTAGGATATCCACATTGCTCTAGAGCCTGTCTCGTGTAGGATTTCTCCTTCTGCCTGGCTCCTGAGCTAGTGGGGATGCTGTCTGCTCTGTGATACAGAGTCCTGATGACTCCTAACTTCTGCTCCAAAGCGTGATGGGAGTCAAACTGCAAATACTGGTCTGTGTGGGTGGGTTTGCGGTACACCTCAGTTTGCAAATGTCCTCTATCAGAGACTGAGACTTCACAGTCCAAGAAAGCCAACCTGCCATTTTTTACATCTTCTCGTGTGAACTTGATGTATTTATCCACAGAGTTGATGTGGTCAGTAAAATGTTGGACTTCCTGAGATTTAATTTTAACCCAGGTGTCGTCAACATACCTGAACCAATGACTTGGTGGTGTCCCTGAAAAGGACGTCAAGGCTCTCTTTTCTCCCTCCTCCATGTACAGGTTGGCAACAATAGGAGAAACTGGAGACCCCATAGCACACCCATGTTTCTGCCTATAATATTGCTCCCCATATGTGAAGTAGGTTGACTGCAGGCACAGTTTCAAGAGTTGACACAGTTGTTCTGTAGAAAGTGTGGTCCTGCTGCTCAGAGTGGTGTCTGATTTTAATCTTAAACTGACCACCTCTACTGCATCATCAACAGGAATGCACGTAAAGAGTGATGTGACATCAAAAGAGACCATTGTTTCATCAGTCTCCATGATGACATCCCTCACCTTATCCACAAAGTCCATGGTGTTCTGTATGTGGTGTTCTGAGCTGCCAACTAAAGGGATGAGTACATACACCAGATATTTGGAAACATTGGAAGTGACAGAGTTAATCATGCTAACGATTGGTCTTAAAGGTACACCTTGTTTGTGGATTTTAGGTAAACCATACAGACTAGGTGTGGCCTCCCCTGGGTACAGTCTGTGGTACAGAAAACGGTCAATAGCCTTGTCCTGCTCCAAATTTTTCAGGCAATCTATTAACTTCTTCTTGTAACCACTTCCTGGATCTCTTTTCAGAGGTTCATAAGTGTTTAAGTCACTAAGGAGTGTCATAACTTTCTCATGATAGTCTTTCTGGTTCAAAATCACTGTGCACCTTCCTTTGTCTGCTGGGAGAATGATGATGTTTTTGTCCTTGCTAAGAGTGGTGAGTGCATCCCTCTCCTCTCTACTGATGTTTGAAGGTGGTGGTTTGGCATTGCTGAGGTAGGATGAAACCTGAGCTGTTCTGCTTCACCCTCTTTAATTTTGTTGTTGCGGATGGCTGATTCTGTGGCTGTGATCATCTCCACCAGAGGAATTCTACTTGGTGCAACCGCAAAGTTCAGTCCCCTGGCAAGAATCTCTGTCTCCGGCTGGGTGAGCTGTCTGTCAGATAAATTCTTCACCCACTTTTCTGTCTCCCTGACATATAATTGACTACTGGAGTGTTGTCCTACACTGAATGTGTTGTTATTGGAACTGTGATGGTGTTGATGAGTTATTAGTAAGTTAAACTTGTTTTGTTGTCTAGTCTTGGACTTTACATGCTGTGCTTAAAAGCTCTGTTTTCAGTTTTTTTTTCCTAAAAGATCCATTTTGATTTATTGTTTTCTGAAGATGTTGACATGTTTTACTTGAAAGCTTAAATTTTTATATGTTGGTGCCTCTTTAAGCAAAAAAAAAGGAGAAAAATGTTGCTCTGTTTACACTTTTTTATATTATAGAGCCACATTTTTAATTGTTTTCTGTTTTCTAAAGATGTTAACTGTTTTACTTTAAGTGTAAGCCTTCAGTTCTCTTAAACCTCTTCAGTTTAAGAGAAAAAGGCTTAATAGGCTCTGTTTGCACATTTCAAATGTTTTTTATTCTGAGCTTTCTCTTTTAATCTGAAATAAAATCCCTAAATTTATTTGCCTGGGACTACTTTTAAATACGGTAAAAGAGCTAGTTGTTTACAACAAAGTTCGTGCTCAATAATCCAGGTATTCAATCCAGCATTTTTCAGTCAGGTCATCTGGACAGTTTCTTTATTTTTTTTTGTGCTGAAATGTTTCAGCACAAAAAAAAAGAAACAGTCCAGATGACCTGACTGAAAAATGTTGGAGCTAGTTGTTTACTTTACAGTTCAGTTTGTTAACAGTGAAAATGTGACTACAAGTAGGCAAGGCCATAAGACAAACGTTGGACATAGTTCGGACCTTTTACTAGAAAGAAATTTTAGTAATTGGACCTCAGTGAGTTTTAATTGAAGAGCCCTGTTTTAGGTGTTGTGCATTTTTTCTAAAGATCTCACAGTTTGACTTTGGGATGAACTCACTTACAGTAAATGCTTTTAAGTTACCTACACTGCCTACTTGTCACTCTTTAACCTTAGTGTTTATGTAAAAAAGAATAAAATGTACTTTTTACAGCAATTTCTGAGTATGCTGCAAATATTTTACTTTTAAATGACAATATATTGAGTCATGAGACATCAATCATCAACACTTCAGAACCTTTCTGTTGCAAAAGTTACTGTTTAAGAAGAGTCGCTTGTCCACAAATGAATGAGGCCACTTATTTGTTAGCAGTATGTTACCTACCTTCCATTCAATGATCTCCCACCTTTGCTGACCATTAGCTAGAAGTTACGAACAGAGAAAAGGGGCTTGTTGCTCATCAGCTGTGTGATACTGTCATTCTCCGCTGCTGCTTCATCTACCAGCAGAATGAAGTTTGACAATGTGCTGGCAGAGGTTAATGGCTTTGGGAAATTCCAAATAAGAATGATGCTTCTGCTCGTAATTCCTCGTGTGACGCTGCCTTTTCACTTCCTGCTGAATAATTTCATTGCGAGTATTCCGGCTCACCACTGTGCCCTCAGCTCTCTGGATGATGGAGGAACATTTGGGAATTTGTCTCAGCAGGAGAAGCTTGTTGTTAGCATCCCTTTTCAGCAAGATGGGAGTCCGAGCTCCTGTCTGATGTTTGCAGAACCTCAGTATCACCTGCTGTTCAACTCCACCAACACTACTGACCTGCCTGAAGTGCCATGCAGGAGCGGCTGGACGTATGACAACACCACGTTCAAAAGCACCCTCGCAACTGAGGTATGTTCTCTGAAAACTTCATTTTATGACTGAGGATCAGCTCTTCATGTCTGAACTTTCTGTTCTGGGTTTTTCTCTCAAAGTGGGATCTGGTTTGTGAGAAGAAAAGCTTGAACAGAGCAACAGCCACCATCTTCTTCATGGGGGTCATGGTTGGAGCAGCAGCTTTTGGCTATCACAGTGACAGGTGTGGAAGCCCGTCACATAAAACATCTGCTTCTCCTCTACTTTGATTTATTTTAATATACAGACAATGCACCATTTAAACAGTAAATTATGATTGATCAAATAAAGTGTTGTTACTATCCCATTGGGCTACAACTGTTAGGGAGGAGTTAGAGACAAAACTGATGAAAATACATTAAGCTTTACTTGGAATCACTTTGAACGACACCTTTGCACAAATTTTTATTTAATTTTAGGTTAAAAAATTGCCTGCAGTTTACAAACATAACAATAATTACAAGTCTAGCATTCTAAAACCTTAACTCCTAAACTATAAACTACTGCCCTTCTAGTCTGTACTTGAAGACGTGTTGCTTCCTTTCCAGTGAGCTTGTCGTCATTTTCACACACAGTGGTCCTCAACACTTCTGAATGCCAGAAAAAAATAACCACATTACTGACAGCACCAGCAATCAGTCAACCCACTGATCATTTTACCACGGATTATATCCAGAGGAAGCAACTCCATGCTAATCTGGACAGCTCAAAATCCACTAAATAGACGCACCACTCAGACCCATCAGCAGCAGCCAAAACTCTGTGAATTATAAAACATCTTACTGGTATTTTAGCTCCTCTTGTTGGAAACACACCACATCACAGAGAACTCCATGTTCTTTACAAAGTGAAACATTTGATGATGGCTCCAGGATAAACTCTTCTACCTTCTGATGTCACTATACCCAAATTAGAGGCAGTAGAAACCATCAGGAAATGTCTTCAACAAGATTATGACCTCAGCAACAGGAGCAGGTCCACACCGGTGCAGACCTGTACCCTGCTGGACCCTTGTATTTCCACAACGTATTTCAAGTTCAATGACATCTTCTACAGACAGAAGCCTTGTTGTGCCATGGGATCTCCAGGATCACCAATTTTAGCTAATCTCTACATAGAGGAAGTGGAACAGAGAGCACTGGACACTTTCAAAGGAACAACACCGAGCCACTGGTTCTGATATGAGGACGACAAAATCCAAGCTAAAGAAGTAGATGGTTCATCAGATAGACCAACTCTGTGGACAACAGCATCAAGTTCACCAGAGGACATCAACGTCAACAAGCTGCCTTTTCTGGACTGTTTGGTGAACATGGAAAGAGAGGGAAGCCTCAACATTGAAGCTTACAGGAAACCTGCGCACATGGATCTGTTGACCTCTCAGGACCCACTGGAACACACATTTTGTTAATAGAACTCTTCACCATCGAGGACATCTAGAAAACATGCTTCAGAACAGAAAGAGGAGAACAACAAACCCAGAAACATTGTCATCCTGTATGTTACTGGAATATCTGAAAAATACATCAACATCCCCGTACATTACAAACCCAACAGGACCTTCAAACAGAGGCTGGTCTACCCTGAGGACAGAACTCCCAAACCCAAACTGAGTAGCATGGTGTGGCATTGAGCCTGACTGTCATTCAGTTTTACTTTAATTCACACCTTCATGCAGGTGACCAAAACATCTCTGTGAGCCAGGCAGACAAAGACCCGAATGACCCTCAGGAGGGAAGGGAGGGACACAACCCTGATGACCCTCAAGAGGGAGGGAAGGGACATGGGATGCTGTGACCCTCATGAGCAAAAGGAGGGACAAAACCCTGATGACCCTCAGGAGGGAGGGGAGAGACGAAGACCCTGATGACTCTCAGGAGGGAGGGGAGGGAAACAAAGACCCTGATGACCCTCAGGAGGGAGGGGAGGGAGACAAAGACTCTGATGACCTTCAGGAGGGAGGGGAGCGAGACAAAGACCCTGATGTCCTGCAGGAGGGAGGGGAGGGAAACAAAGACCCTGATGACCCTCAGGAGGAAGGGGAGAGAGACAAAGACCCTGATGACCCTCACGAGGGAGGGGAGACACGAAGACCCCGATGACCCTCAGGAGGGAGTTTAACCTGCCAATGTGAATTTAGCTCCATACATGAAGTGTCTCATGCAGTTTGAAAGCTTGGAACTTCACGCTCCCCATATTTAAATTGTAAAAGCTCCCCAATAGGAATCTAAACAATTTTGCCTACATAACAAAAATCCAGTTGTTGGTTGTTTTTTTTATTTGTTTTTGTTTTGTTTTTCTAATTTTTCTTGGATGACCGAGAATCTACACCAGAAGCATCACTGATGGAAACCTCTCATTGTCTTCTAAAGTAATTTAATTAATAAATAGGTGACTTGCAAATAAAATTTTTGCTCTGAATTATCATTTTTGCTTTTTTAATTTATTAATTTATTTTATTTTTCATTTTTTGCAAATTGAGACTTAAATATTTAAAGTAAAAAAAATTGCAAGTTCATACTAAAGTGTCACTGAAAGAATTTCCACAAACTAGAACCATTTTCTGGTTTTTATCTCAAAATTTAAATCAAATGTTTCCACAAAGTGGAAACTAATTTTTAGTCATGCATGAAAAAGAGAAAGAAAAAAAGAAAGAATAAATAAAAAAATAAATAAAAAATAAATAATTACTGTAAAGTCAAAGTTGTGCAGAAAATGCCTAAATCAATCACGCTACATGTTGTTTATTGAATTGTGTACTTCTATATGCTCTTGTATGTAATTTTAAAAATATATATTTTTTTAATAATTAAATAATCGTGAACTTTGTGCATGTTCACTCCCTGTGGTGACTCCTAACTGGAGCAGCTGAAAGAAAAAAAGAATCATCTTGAATTATTTAATATTTATGTCAACAACTTATTTTTTGTTACAGGTTTGGCCGTAAAAAGACACTTCTTGTGTCTTACATCATAACTGCAGTCTTTGGTTTTGCCAGTGCTTTTTCTTATAACTTTTCCTCGTTCGCTGTCACGAGGTTTTTTTCTGGATTCGGGATTTCTGGAATAAGTATAGTCTCCATCGTTCTCTGTAAGTTCGCATGGTTTTATTATGTTTTGCAAGTTTATTTAACCGTTAGACTTTTGAAGCTGACTTCAGTCCCAGGCCAGGGCTGATGTTTCCAGGGGGCAGAGGTGGGTCATTACCTTCCAGCTTTAAACAGAAGGCCCTGCGGTGGCCATCTGGTGTCAGGTCTTGGCATATGCCAAAAACAGCTTAGAAATATCATGGTTTTAAAAAAGTCAAGGTGTCAAAACATTTCATCGCCATGCCATTCCTAAGGTTTTACTGCCTGGACTAAGACACCAGAGACAAAGCACTGTTATGTTCCCTGCTCCTCCGATCAGATGGAGTCTGTCCTACTTGTTGCTCCGAGCCATCATTCAGTTGTGTCCGGTAGCTGAGGGGAAAGTTCTCCTAAAGGTTTGTGCTCATTAAAAAAGCCTAGTGTGGATGTGCTGTGCGTTTCATCAGTGAATAACCATCAGTCTTGGCTTGTTTCCCAGAGAGGCAACACTCATCTCTCATTTTACTGTTTGTAATGGACGTTTACAACAAGCTGCAAGAGCTAGCACGTTAGCAGCTGACTGCAGGGTCACTGAGGAGGCTAACAGCCCAAACATTAACCAGAGAAATGTCACTCCCTGTGAAAACGCAGCAAGAATTCTTATTGAAGAATGTTTTTCTGAAAGCTGCTGAAGAAGCTAAAGCCAGCCGAAGAGGTTTTTCATCTCCAAACTTCAAAGTTCACGCCCAATAATCCAGGTAAAAAATCCAACAGTTCAGTCAGGTCATCTGGACGGCTTATTTTTTATTTTGGTTGAGACATTTCGTCCTTCATCCAAAGGACTTCATCAGTCCAAGGAGCCACAAACAAACTCAGTCCCACAAGCAGCACATCGCATGTGAGTGTGCTGCTTGTGGGACTGAGTTTGTTTGTGGCTCCTCGGACTGATGGAAGTCCTCTGTACGAAGGATGAAACGTCTCAACAACAACAAAAAAAGAAACCATCCAGATGACCTTTGTTGAGCATCTCCAAACTAATAATGAGAGTTCAATTTGAAGAGCTGACATTTGTTGAAAGCAGGAAGATAAAAGCAGAAAGCAGCAGAAAAACTGTAGAAATGAGCAGCAGAAGAAAAAGAAGCTGGAAAAAGGCAGAGGCTGAATAATTTATAAAAGGTCTTAAATTAGACCCAAAAAATCTAGCTAAAAAAGCTATTAAAATCTGAAATTAGCAGAAAGAGGCCGGAAAATGCATAAAAAGTCAACTTTGTTTGAAAGAATAACAAAGAGTGGAAATAATAAGAAAAAAAAGTTAAAATTTGCAGAAAAATACCTCTAAAGTAGCAAAAAAAAAAGTCAGAATTTAGTAGAACGTAACTAAAATGAGTTGAAAACAGAACAACAGCTGAAATGAGCAGTAAAAGGTTTTAAAAGGTTTGAAGGATGTGAAGAGAGCTCCATTCATCTTCAGTGAGGAAGACATGGCCGACAAAGATAACTATTTCAAAAAGTAAAAACTGCACAAACACCGACAGTCCCAGCAGGAATGTCCCGAACGTTTTGAGACATGAATTGTTGAAAGTGAACAAAAACCGAGGAATGAGTTGCGTGCTGAAAAACAAACGGAAGAGAAGAAATCTCAACGAAAACGATTTAGAAACATTTAAATAATTACCGTCGTCAGCTTCTCCGGCTCTTCAAGGGGTTTTAAAAACCAACAAGAAATATTTTGGACCAGTTTTGTGACCATATGTGATTTTATTTCACCAGTAAAAGTAAAGGTAAGCACATTTTTGTTTTTAAATAAAGGAAGATGTGATTCATTTTTACATTTCTGTTTGCTGAGCTATCCCTGTTATCTCTAAATGACTCGTCAAGTTGATCCTTCAAGGTTAGAATGGTTTTAATCCTGTCTGTACAGGCATTGAATGGGTGGACATCAAGCATCGGACCCTGGTGGGAGTTTTGCTGAGTCTGGATTGGAGTCTCTCCACCATTGTATTACCTGCCGTGGCTTATTTTGTGAATGACTGGAGGTATCTGACTGCCATTGTGACCACGCCGCTGTTTGTAGCCATGATCACCTGGTGGTAAGATTTATTCCTCAAGATGAGGTTTTAATGAAGCAGCTGAGTTTTGAGTTTATTCACATTTTCCAACAAACGTGTGTCCCAGGTGGCTCCCCGAGTCCGCCAGGTGGCTCATAAGCAATGGAAGAGTGAACAGAGCTCATTTTTATCTGAATAAATGTGCAAAATGCAACAACAGAGAGGAGTTCATGGCTGATCTGAAGCCCGAGGTAAACGATTAATTAATCAAAGCGTTAAAGCTGCAAAACTCTCGTTTTCTGATTAAAATGTTCATTTTTATTCCCCAGGTTTTGTCCAAAGTTATACTTGTCGAAGATGAAAAGAGAAAATATTCCTTTATGGACCTCATACGGACTCCCAAAATGAGACAACTGGCTCTTCTTACCGGCACGGTGTGGTGAGAGTCATTTTTAATGTGGGAGGTGTTAGCAGCAGTACAAGACGAGGCAGAAGGATTGATGCCGAGTCGCACAATCACCAATCTGAAACAGTCTTTGTTCCGAGGACATGAACTAACCGTGCGCTAACGTCCCGAAACAAGCGACTTGCTCTGCTCTTGTGCACAGGTTTGGAGTGGCCTGCACTTATTATGGAATCAGTCTGAACGTCGATGGATTTGGAGACAACATTTATCTCACACAGTTCATCTACGGCGTGTCAGAAGTGCCGGCGAAAGCCCTCGTCATTTACTTTCTGGATAAAATCGGCCGAAGGATGACTCAAGCTGGGGCGCTGTTCCTGACCGGACTGTGTATATTTTCCAGCCTGCTGATCCCGCGAGGTGAAAATGTTCAAGTTTGTCTGAGACAGCACCAATAAAGGGGTAGCTCAGGTGTTTTAAAGTGAGCCTGTGGACACTATGTAATTCTCCAATCCAACTTTATTTAAAAAAGCACATTGAAACATTGCGGCAAACCAAAGTGCTGCACAGACTCAACATCAAATCACAGCTCAGGCGGTGCAAAATATAATCATAAGTAACAAAAACAATTAAATCAAAATTTTAAACATTGAACAAATTCTGAAGAGACTGACGAGCTAATAGCTAGTCAGAATGGGGGTGGGACCAAATAGATTGATGACCTCCTAAAACATCTTAAAAATGTCAGAGTACTTCTTGACATTACAGAAATTATTATATTTCTGCAGGAAGTGCTTTAGGCTGCAAAAGAAGTGCTACAGCTAGCCGCTGCGCTTGTTTTTCTTTTGAAACAATCCCAGGATTTTATGTAAACAACTTCGTAATGCTCATTGACAGTAATGTAAAATTTACAAAACATAAACCGTTGATTGAGATGGCATCAGTCCACTGTGGTCCCGCTCTTCATTCTGCTCAGAATTTAACATTTTCTCTCCAAATGGACGTTGATAAAGAGCTATCTACCACAGGTAAGATATTAACTATTGCTTTAATCTGTGACAAGCACAGTGAGCACTTCAAGACTTGAAAGAAAAGTGTTTTATGGATTGAATTTCCAAGATAAAATGTCCTCGGCAGTGATAAGCACCCATTTCCGAA
The DNA here is from genome assembly GCF_014905685.2 of Nematolebias whitei. Taxonomy (NCBI): domain Eukaryota; kingdom Metazoa; phylum Chordata; class Actinopteri; order Cyprinodontiformes; family Rivulidae; genus Nematolebias; species Nematolebias whitei. The sequence goes on from NC_056500.1 coordinate 35,581,710, forward strand.
GCTGAAAATCCTTAATCTCCTCAGATCAGAGCACTGCCCGGACCACTGTAGGAGCCTTGGGCAAGATGTTTGTAGAGGGGGCCTTTACAACGCTGTTTCTGTACACAACAGAGCTTTACCCAACGGTTATGAGGTCAGGACAAACTAACCAACACATAGAAAACACTTTTATCTCATAGAAAAACAAGCATATGGTTTTCTTCATGTCATGAAGATGGTACAATAAGAAATTATTGGGTTTGTTCCACAGGCAAAATGGGTTGGGGTACAGCTCCTTCATGGCCCGTTTCGGTGTGGCTGTATCGCCGCTGATTATCATCCTTGAAGACACCTGGAGCTACCTGCCCGGCATTCTCTTCACTCTGGTAGCTTTGATTGCAACTCTGTCGGTGTCTTTTCTTCCTGAGACTATGAACGTCCGTCTGCCTGAAACCATCGAGGATGTGGAACAGACAAGGTTCGGCACCACCACTCCTTCTGAAATATCATGATTGAGAAGTCGACATCAAATGATGTAAATGTGCGTCTGTTTTACAGAAGATGATCCATCCCATCATCCGTTGAGAAAAACGCTCTGAATTGAACCATTTCAAGTATTAATCGTTCTTTAATGTATTGTCTTCAGCGATCCTGGTATGAATCATGCCCAAATTCTAACCAGGAGTTGTATAAAAATAACGGTTACAAAGAGAACTTAAGGCTGGTAAAAACAAGCTCTTTTTCACTGAAGAAACTGGAAAAGTCCAAAATAACCTGCAGCTGCTGCGGAAAATTATTTGTACACATCTGAATTTGTGGGGAAAATTATGAGTTTCTGTGTCTTGTAATAAAAATTATTATTCTGATCTGAATAAATGCTCCACGGTCACGGCTAACCAACAGCTGCGTGTCTGACGTCCTGATTTTATACACTTTACTTTAGAAAACGTGAACAATTGTTTTCACTTCAGATGTCAGGGTAAATCTGATGACTGACAGAAGGAATGAACTGGACAAGCCTTTTAACGGTCCTTTTTTCGCTGCTTGGCCACGTGCCTCTTTCATGCCACACTCTCTTGCTCCTGTTCTATTTATTGCCCTAATGATCCGCCAGAGCAGATGTTTCGATCACTTAAACAAAACTCTGGTGTGTCATGTTTCATTGACACTGTTGCATGTTAGTTTTCATTTCTCTCATTTTATGACAATGATGCATTATTTTCAGACAGCAATACGGATGCATTCGAGATAGCCTTCCCAAAATTATTCACATTGAACCGAGTCACACTGTAGGTTAACCTTAACACACAATTCATTCCATTACAGATCGTTATGTTGGAAAAAGTAACGGATCGCAAAACACATAACGTTGCTACAGTAGGATTATTTTTTTGACAAATCGTTTCACTTACATAGCATATTATATTGTATGCCAGATAATGAGACTTACCTCAAAACTAACAGTGTCCAACATTAGAAGTGACTAGTTATAAAGTAGACCAGTTCCCTTCGTCCATGGGAAAGATTTCCCTATCGTCTATCTTGATTGTGATTGGCCAAATGACTTACGTTCCACCAAAGATGCTCTATTGTAGACAGAAACCTTGTTGTTTCTTTAAGTCCAGTCAATGGTTATGCCATACCACACATCTGACCCAAACTCTGCAGATATATATGATTCACATAAATTACATTTTGTTTGAAATCGGCAAATTTCACCGAAAAGCAACAAATTTGCAGGAATGTTAATAAAATCATACAATCATAGCATACCATACCAATTTATTTATATAGCACTTAAAACAGCAACAAGGCCAACCAAAGTGCTGACACATCTGCACATCTACTATTTCCTTTATTTAAAAGGCTGACTGCAGTGAGAATAAAATAGTTTGTATGTGTTTTTCTTGGCCATGATACTCTAAAACAGTTACCTGAAGGTAGGTGTTGAAATGACTGGTGAGGTGGGTGTGAAGGGTCCTTGGTGACACAGCTTGCTTTCCTTCAGATTGCACGACTATAAAGTTCTGGGAGATGCATTTGAGGGGTTCTGATAGGTTTATCTGCCTGTTTGATGATAAAACATCTTAGAAGAACATCTTTCTTACTTTTCTGTAAGAAAGTTTTACCGTGACGAGAACACAAAAATTGGCTTAATGAGTGACCGGTACACTCTTGTTAAATTGTCCTGTTTGACCTTGAAATCTTGCTTGGAGCCTTCTCAGGAAAGATTTTCTTTTTTTTTAAATAAACTCCCTGTGCATGTTGTGAGGACAGGTGGCAGTCGATCTCAGTACCAAGTATTTAAATGCATCGACCTGTCCCACCACCTGTGTTCTCAAACTCGTATGAATTAGGCTCCAAAGAAGCTATCTATTGCAATTTTAGAAGGTTTATTTTTATTTTTTGTGCGACTTAGTTCGCTGTGGCGACCCTGAAGAAGGAAGAAGCCGAAATGATTTTTTTTTTTTTTTATTCAATACAACGCTGGGCCATTTAAACACACCACAAGGCTGCATCTTTCATAACGGCGCTGACAATTCAAAGAACAAGTTTTCTTCAAAGCTGGCCACGCCTCCAGGAAGTGGTTGTCATCAACAACCTAAGGCAAGTCCCTATACTCCATCATGTGACCAGCTCTCGGCCAGTAATTGTCAAATCTTATATTAAAATGCTGGTGTTTGTTGGGAAATGTAGGTGTGCAACTAAGAAATCCTTCCTATCAGAAACAAAACCGCTCCAGAACAAAAGATCTGCCTTGTCTCTTTTAACACATAAAATTCTAAGATGCCATATAAAAATATAAAGAATACAAATAATCACTCATTGTTACATTATGTAAGATAAAAATAAGATACAAATATATTTCATCCTCCAACTTCAGCAACCCTTGTGAGAGGGTGGGGGTTGCAGACACATGGAGACTGCCCACCATTCAGCTCCTTAGTTTTAAAAATATTGAGTTCTAATGAGCTCTCAGAATCAGATGCCCATGGTGTTCACAAACTGCTTGTATCTAGTCTGTGAGTGTTCATCGGTCAATCAGGCCACCAAGAACATATCATCTGCATACTTAAAGCGTGTCAGTCCATTATTGTTACAGGTTATTACATTGGTGTAGATGGAAATGAGAATGCAGCCTTGTGGGACCCCAGTAATCCAAACCATGCTGCTAGATTTAAAACCTTTGACCTTTAAATGTTGGAGCCTGTTTGTTAAAGAATCCTTAATCCATAAAACCAATTTGTATTAACTTGCAGTACTTGAAGGTGATGAAGAGTATTTATATTTACTGTATTGAAGGCAAATGAAGAATCCATAAATAAAATCCTAACAACTGAATTTTGAACTGATGACACCCAGGAGGATGCTGAATGTGCTGTTAAGGCCATCGTCATAGGGGCGTGAGGCATTGCTGGTGCTTTCCCACCTGGTTTGACTGTTTGCCCTGGGCAGGTTTTCCACCGCATGCATACAGCATCCTAGCTTGCAAGAGGGTTATTGATAAGTGATAAAAACTGTAACAGGAGGGAAAATGTTGGAAATATGAAAAGTCACAGATGTTTTTCACTTATTAATGTCAAATGTATATGAACCATGTGTGTGTGTTAGAGTGTTTTGTCTGGACAGACTGGAGCTGCTCATAAACTCAAGGCCTAAGCTAGGCAGTGCCTCTGATAACGTTATAAAAATACACTGGTTTATGCTCTATTTGAGCAGACTTGGAGACAAAGCGACATGTAAACATCGTGCCTGCTTGTATTTCAACTCTGTTCCATCATGCAAGCTTAAACTGGGATAACGAAAATTATCTACTCGTTCCTGTGTGGCATATTTATTTAATCAGCTATTGAAAGGATAATAAGAATACTATTAAATTATCCTAATATCTAGAGTTGCAGGAGTCCAGGTGCTTTTCCACTGTATCCAAGAGGGTTAGGCTGGCATTCATGACCCCCCACTGTGGCCAATAATGGATCCAAGCTACCCATAACCATGGTAATGAGCTCCTCCATCACCACCCGCTCCATGCACTTGCAGAGGATCTTGGTGAGTGCCACAGGTCTAAAGTCATTCATGGCTTTTATACAAATCTTTTTAAGAACAGGGATAATCATAGTCTCCCTCCATGCTCTAGGGACAGCTGGATGTCAAAAACAGCTGAAAGAGTTGTCACCACATAACCTCCTTCAGCACTCGTCCCTTGAGCCCACTGGGACTAGGGCAGTGTTGATAGATCTCACGATAGAAGCAAGCAACCAGCTCATCTGTGAATTAAATTAACAATGACCTTAACAAACCCCTACTGTGAGGTGTGATAGGTCAATCTGCATATGTATCTGTGCATCTTAGCTTTATAACCTGAACCCCACACTCCTTGTTTCTTTGAATTGAGAAAGCTTCTCGGATGAGAAGCGAAATGTCTTCTGTTACAAATAAAGTCCAGTTGTTTATGTCTTGAACATTTTGAATTTACCATGTCCTGGATGACTGAGAATCTTCACCAGCGAACCAGCTCTATGAAAACTAGTCCAGAACCAGCCCAACTGGCAACCCACCACATTGCGTAAAACAGTGGCCATTTTTAAACAGTATAAACATACATTTATTATGGCATTTAACATAAACAACAGCCAAATTATGATAAACACTTTGAATAACATATTTTTAATCTCTGATAAAAAAAAATACATTTTGCATATGTAATTTTTCTACATATTTTTAAAAACAAAACATCTTTAAATCTGAGTGTGAGTGGAGCCCCCCTAGTGGTCGGCCACAGTATGAGTGTTTGGGGTGTGCGCCCACAGACATATTTGTCTATGTACAGTATGTCTATGTGTGCGCCTGTCACCTCGCCAACTTGGGTGGGAGCAATATACAGGAAACGGGGACGTGGAAGGGACAAACTACCTACTACCACTCGTCTTTTGTTTTATTGTGCGGAGCTGTGAGATAATCAACTAGCTTCACTCGGAAAGAAAGTCAAGCCCAAATAAGCAACTTCACGTTCAAAACAAGCCCAAAAAACTGCAACCCGTGACTCACAAGATTTACAAGCAACTTCAGAAAAAAAACAAGCCCAAAGTCACTTATAATAAGCTGACTTGACAGCTATGGACTAGGGGCTTTCTTTGGATGCATTTTAGATAAGATTGAAACAACCCTTTACTGTGATTGGAGCAGGGTGACGTCTAGTCCTTGTAGCTGCAGTGTTGTTGAACCGGAAAGATGCTAAGCTGTTCTGTAAAAGAAGCAGGGTCCAGACATTGTATATAACTTCACTGGACATTGTGCTCTACTCGTCATTCTATTAAGGTTCTACCATGCCGCCTTCACAGTAGCCCTGGAGAACCTCTCCACCTTAGCCTTGTACCAGAGCTTAGCAATCCAAGGCTTCCTGATCAGAAGAACCTCCTCAGCTGACTCCTTTTAATGCAGAGGAGCAGTGGCTCTACCACTCTACTCCTTACCCTACCTCTAAGGCTGAGCCCGGCCACCCTTCAAAGGATAGCTCATTTCAGCCTTTTGGTACCTGGATCTGGTTCTTTGGGTCCTGATCCAAACCTCATGACCACAGATGAGAGTTGGAACGTAGATTCTAGAGCTTTCCCTTTTGAATAAACTCTTTCTTCATCACAACTGACTGAAGCAACACCCTCATTACTCAGGACACAATCCCGATTTGTTTATCCATCTCTCTCTCCATCCTCCCATCAATCAGGAACAAGACAAGATCAGATACTTGAACTCTACCTGAGGCTTTAAAGTCACACATAAAAAAGTTGTAGAAATGATTATTTGAGGTCAATCATTAACTCATTCCATCTGTGATCTAGCAGGTAGTTGATTCATTCAGTGCCAAAGGTTATTGAATCTGGGAAAAGATTTGAATGGTGGTTTATATTTTTACTACCTAGGTGTGGGTAAAAGAGGGCAGTTTCCATTTTTTGTTGGTGTTGAAGGACGACACATCGGCCTGTTGGAGACCACCATGAGGTTTGAAAATGTTCTTTCTGATATTAATGGCTTTGGAATGTTTCAGATAATGATCATTGTGATCAGCTTCCTTGGTCGCTTCACGCTCCCCTGCCACTTCATGCTGAACAACTTTGTAGCCGCGGTACCTGCTCACCATTGTGACATCAGTTCTCTGGAAGATGAAGAGATTTTTACAAACTTATCCCAAGATCAAAAACTCGTTGTTGGGATTCCAGTCCAGCTGGATGGGAGTCTGAGCTCCTGTCAAATGTTTGCAGAGCCTCAATATCATCTGCTGTTCGACTCCTCCAACGTCACAGATGTGCCCATGGTGCTGTGCGACAACGGATGGGTGTACGACAACACAACCTTCAAGTCCACTATAACCACAGAGGTGACTTCTTAGTTTCTGTTTAAAACCAAATCATCAATAATTCAGCCTCATGAATGACTTTTTTTTTCTCACTCGTTTGTTTAAGTGGGACCTGGTGTGTCACAGACGAGGCAAAAATAAAGCGACTGCTACCATCTTCTTCATCGGAGTCATGTTAGGAGCTGTGTGCTTTGGAAGTCTGAGTGACAGGTACCACAGCTCTGTTATTTAGGCCACAAAACCTAAAAATAACCTTATAGAACACATTTTTATGGTACGGTTTAGATTTTTGAATTGAAGTTTTCAATAGTAATTATTAAAATTCACATTTACCTGTTATAGATAGCCTCAGTTTGTAGAAATAAAGTTTAATTCTGACAACCAAATGACTCATTTGAAGTTGTTTTAAGTTGGCTGCAGTCCATTTTGTCTCAGCTGGGAGCTCAACAATCTAAACTAATCCCCATTACTCCAGACTGAGGTTGTGTTCAAAGACCCACCAACAAGTGAAGTTTTCACTAAACCTACATCAGGTTATGCAAACTATCCCACTTTAGGTATAAATGCAGGTGAACTGTGTGGCTCTGTAGGTTCGGCCGAAGGATCATGCTGCTCGTGTCCTACGTGTCTGGGTTGCTGTTTGCCATCGCATCGGCCTTTTCTACGACTTACGTGATGTTTGCAGCGCTCAGGTTCTTCACGGGCTTTTGCATCACTGGCATTGTCATCATCTCAACAGTCCTCAGTAAATCATTTCTGTCCTGTCTGGTTACACATTCTTCAACACATGTCACATTACACTGAGCGCACCTCAGAAATCCTGGCGAACAAACACAGCCGTTACTCGTCAGAAATTAGACCAGTTTTCAAGCGTTGTCTTTGTTTATGTCATCCTTTCAGTGTGACTGATTTAAATCTCTGCAGGTGTGGAGTGGGTTGACATCGAGCACAGGAAAATGGTGGGAGTGATTGACAGCTTGTCCTGGACTTTTGGAAACACTGCATTTGCTGCCATTGCCTACTTTGTGACTGACTGGCGGAGGTTGATTGTTTGTGTTTCATCACCTTTAATCCTGTCCATCATCACTTGGTGGTAAGAGTCAAGGATTCAGATGAGCTAATATCTGCCAGAGGTTTTGAGTTGCAACACAAGACCTTAACCTAAAGTGGATGTGTTTTTATAAAAAATGCAACATACTCTAAGGCAGTGGGGTCCAGTGCAGGTCCTGGAGGATCACCATCCTGCATGTTTTAGGTGTTCCTCTGCTCCAACACACCTGGTTTGGATCAATGGGTGATCAACAGGGTTCTGCAGGAAATGAATAGGTGATAGGATCAGGTTTTTTGGAGATGGGAATTCTGGTAAAACCTGCAGGATACTGGCACTGATGGAAGCATAAAAAACTCCCAACACAGTTTGTATTTTTATAAAGTTCCACAGCGGTTTTGTTGGATCATTGCATGAAAACCTTAAACATCACAAGTTGCTCATGTTTGACCATTCTGACTCATAAGGATTGATATAAAATAGTGTCACAGGTTATCCTTCCGGAATTCAGCGCACTACATTCTAGCTTCAGAACAATGAAAGGTCACCAGAAAGAAAAACACACCAGACATCAAATGGTTTTAAGCACAGTTGGACGTCATCTCCATTTGTAAAAACCAGGTGGGTGCCAGAGTCGGCAAGGTGGCTCATCACCAGTGGAAAACTGGAGCAGGCCCAGATGTACCTGAAGAAATGTGCCAAGATGAACCGCAGAGAGGAGTCCATTCAGACGCTTAAAACAGAGGTGGGATCTTACAATGACTGAGGCAGCAGTTTGATTTACAGCGATTCTTCTCAAATAACGTGGTTTTAAGAATGATGCTGGTGGGTCTTTCAGACATTATCCACTATTGTGGTGACAGAGAAGACAGACAGAACCTTCTCCTACGTTGACTTGATAAGAACACCGAAGATGAGGAAACTGGCTCTGCGAACTGGTATCTTATGGTCCGTAGACCCTATGCATTTTATAATGGTGAGCTCAGGTATTCAAGCATTTAATATGTCATGAATTTTGTTGTTAGGTTTTTCATAGCGATTACATTTTACGGCATCAGCTTCAACATCACGGGCTTCGGCCTCAACATCTACCTCACTCAGTTTACATACGGTTTAATCGAGCTACCGGCCAAAGTGTTCGTTTATTATGTACTGGACAGGATAGGCCGGAGGCGCACCGAGACAGGAGCTCTGCTGCTGGCTGGCCTCTGTCTTGGGATCAACATCGTCATACCAAAAGGTGGGAACCTGGGGATCTGAGTTCTTAAATCTGTCCGTTTTGGAAAATTTAAAACAAATAGTGGTATAAACAAATATAAAATCTCGTATATCCATTTTTGTGTCAGATCTGTCCGTTGCCAGAACGGTTGTTGCTGTTGTTGGAAAAGGGTTTTCTTCAGCATCTTTTGCAACGGTTGTGCTGTACAGTTCTGAGCTGTACCCGACTGTGGTCAGGTAAGGTTCATACACCGGCAAATATAAAGTGACAATGTTTCACAAACAGAAAATCTGTGTTTACAAGTTTTGGGTTTCTTCCGTTTTCAGGCAGAATGGGATGGGTTACAACTCCTCCATGGCTCGGCTCGGTGTAGCCATGGCTCCTCTGATCCTGCTGCTGGACGGGGTCTGGAAGGAGCTGCCCCAGGTGGTCTTGTGCTCTACGGCTGTGTTCGGCTCAATGGTGGCAAGAACACTGCCAGAGACCCGCAATAGATGCCTGCCAGAGACCATAGAGGATATTGAAGAGAGCTGGTAGTAGAGGTCAGAGACGAGGATCCATTTAGCTCAGCAGTTATTTTACTGAAATGAACAAAGTGGAAGCTGGATGTGTTGATGGGGACATTTATGCAGTTTTAAGTTAGCTTAAAGTTTAGTTTAGGGAAAAACACTTAGTAGTGGTTCTGATAGGTCAAAGTGGGTTTTGGATAGATATTATGCTACCTGCTGCAGATAACTTTCTGAACCTCCAGATGAAGAAATTGTAGTTTTACAGCCAGATTAAAGAAATAAAACTAAAATGAATTTCTGATGTTTTAACCATTTTCAATCTCAGAACAGATTTTATAAACCTTGTAAAGACGCTCTTATCTGCTGTGCTGTATTGCTCGATGTATCACAACTGTATCTTGTCCTTTATTTGGATCTGCTTGTCTTTTGGTATCACCAAGTACGGATTGAACTAAGTCAGAGGATGTATTTTAGTGCATTGTGTATGGGACATGAACTAACAAGGAGCTGCTGGTGTGTGTCCCACCTGATGACAAGATCGCCAGTAAACTGGAACGGCAGAAGAAAATAATAAAACAACTCCATAAAAGGACTTCCAGTAAATGAAGACATCAATTTGAACTAGTTTACACAAAGAACTGTAAGAATGTTGTGACACATCTCTGGGTGGAGCTATTGTGCTTAAATACAGAAGAAGCTGGAGCTCCGGTCAGACGCGTCTTGGGTTTTTGCTGTATCTCTGTTGGTTTTGAGTAAAAGCATCTCCTTTCAGCTGAAAGCTTTAATAAATGTTGGTAATACTTTTTAACTTGAATCTCTCTGACTGATTATTGTCTTTTCTCCATGTATCTCCAAACCAATGAGAGGAAAAGGTAAATAGGCTGAAAAGTCCGAGTTGTGTTGATTTTCCTTGACAACCTTCAGTTCTGATGCAGTTATTTGCACAAACAGCTGCAGCAGCTGGAATAACCTTGTCAAGCAGAATCAAACCGCCATGACATCTAAGATTGGAGTCACTTTAAAGTGGCTCTGACATCCATATTTTGTAATAAATATGGATGCATATCGGGAAAGATAACATATAGCATAAAGATTTCCCATCTCTGAGATGAATGGTTGTTGAGATGTTCTCATACACAGCATCAGGAAGTGATGTCAAAGGGGACCAGAGCATTGCTACAATGGCTGACAACACAGACAGCAGAGAAAAATCGGACCTTTCTTTAATTATTTTCAGTTTCAGAGAGACAAGGAGTCAGAGTTCGAATATTGTTGCAATAAACAAAGCAGGAAGTTCCCCTTTGACGTCACTTCCAGTTTCATTTTGTACCAAGGTCAAAAGATGCCTGCTACGTGACAAAAAAGGTAAAATCCTGTGTATTCTGCCACGTCTTCCACTTTCTGCATTTGTAGTACATTCTCGTCACAGGAGCTGAGCTAAACCTTGTTCTTGGTCCTGATCAGACGAGCCGTTATCAGTTCAAAATTAAAAAAAAAAAAGTTCAAGACAAAAACAACTGGACTTTATTTTTAACAGAAGATGTTTTGCTTCTCATCTGAGAAGCTTTCTCAATTCAAAGAACAGGAAGTGTGGGGTTCGAGTTATAAAGCTGAGGTAAGATAAATACAAACCAGATTCCAAAAAAGTTGGGACACTAAACAAATTGTGAATAAAAACTGAATGCAATGATGTGGAGGTGCCAACATCTAATATTTTATTCAGAATAGAACACAAATCACAGATCAAAAGTTTAAACTGAGAGAATGTATCATTTTAAGGGAAAAATCTGTTGTTTCCAAATTTCATGGCGTCAACAAATCCCAAAAAAGTTGGGACAAGTCCATTTTTACCACTGTGTGGCATCCCCCCTTCTTCTTACAACACTCAACAGACGTCTGGGGACAGAGGAGACCAGTTTCTCAAGTTTAGAAATAGGAATGCTCTCCCATTCATGTCTAAGAGTTCGCTTCTACCGGACCGAGACCTAGGTTTTAGCCCGGGCCAGAGTTCGCCTTTTTGTTCCGTGACAGAGTTAGATGGTGCGTTCACACCTCCCTAAACGAACCGGACTTTCTAGGAAAACGAGCTAGAGTTCGATTAAAGCGGACTAAACAGGGCTGGTGTGAATGCACCCTTAATCATCACTGTAAACTGGATTCTCCTTTAACAAACGAGGTATATTCTGTTCAGCTATGATGAAAATCAGGGCCAGATTAACACTTCACTGTACCCTGGGCAACAATCTTCAAGGGCCCCATCATCACTACCCCAGAATCACCATAATCTGGCAAAATAACGAATAAATTACCATAATATACAGTAAATATACTTAAAAATCAAACTATCAAGTGTATTTTTATGTATAAAACTCCAAATGCTCATTGACACAAATCATCAAGACTGAATTAAGTTGAAAGCACTTTGAACCCCACATGACACCATATGTACTCATTTAGGAACATGTTGACCACTGGTGTCAGAGCATTTATAATGTGTGTGTGTGTGTGTGCGCGCGCGCGCGCGCGCGCGTGCGTGTGTGTGTTTGTGTGTGTGTGTGTGTGTGTGTGGTGGGGGAACACACTGATGGGGGGGTCTGGGGGTCCTCCCCCAGAAAATTTTGAATAAAGTAGATGCCATTTCCTGCATTCCGGTGTATTTTAATGGTTGTTTAACATCTAGTTTTGAAAAATCTTGGTGTTATTTTTGATCAGGACATGTCTTTTATCTCCCACATTAAAAACGTTACTAGAACTGCCTTCTTCCATCTGCGTAATATCACTAAAATTAGAAACATCTTGATGCAGAAAAACTGGTCCATGCATTTGTCACGTCTAGACTGGACTATTGCAATGGTTTATTATCTGGATGTCCAAATACTTCTTTTAAACATCTTCAGTTGATCCAAAACGCTGCTGCTAGTCTTAACTAGAGTTAGTAGGAGAGATCATATTTCTCCAGTTTTAGTTTCTCTCCATTGGCTCCCCATCAAATCCAGAATAGAATTCAAAATCCTACTTCTAACCTATAAAGCTGTCAACAACCTAGCTCCATCTTATATTACAGATCTTGTTGTTCCATATTTTCCCAACAGAGCATTTCGCTCTCAGGCTGCAGGTTTACTTGTGGTTCCTAGAATTTACAAAAACAGAATGGGAGGCAGATCTTTCAGTTATCAGGCTCCTCTCTTGTGGAACCAACTTCCAATCTCTGTCTGTGAGGCTGACACATGATCCAGTTTTAAAACTGGGCTTAAGACTACTTTTTTCTAAATCCTATAGTTAGGGTCAGCTTGGGTTTCCCCAGTTGTCCCTTAGTTATGCTGCTATAGGCTTAGACTGCTGGAGGACAAACTGACCACACTTTTCACTCTACTACTGTCTTTACTTACTCTGCTCAACTTGTTTTGTATTTGTAATTATTTTTTTCTATCCTTAACATGTGTTTTTTTTTCTTTCAGATACACCTGGACCTACCATTGTGTTCGTCTGTCTCTCCTTCCTGTCCTCTCAACCAGCTGGTCAAAGCAGATGGCCGCTTGTCCTGAGCCTGGTTCTGCTGGAGGTTTCTTCCTTTTAAAAGGAAGTTTTTTCTTTCCACTGTTGCCACTGTGCTTGCTCAGGATGGAAGACTGCAACGAAGCCAAGATTCAACTTGTCTGCTGGATTCCTTAGATAGAGAACTTTACCAAGTGGCTTTTATGTGAATGTTCCTGTAAAGTGCCCTGAGACAACTTTGGTGTGATTTTGCACTGGTTTTACCTACAAAGTAAACACTTGGAACACCTTGGGATTCCCCTGTAGGAGCTGGTCCAAGTGGCTGGGGAGAGGGAAGTCTGGACCTCCCCACTTAGGCTGCTACCCCCACAGATGGACTGAAGTAAACACTTGATTCGGTAACTATGTTAGAGCTAATGGCACAACAAGAAGTAACCTGACCAACAGCTGATTCAATGAATTAAATGTATTATATATTCAAAGGTGACGATTTGATGCCCAAATTAAAATTAAATGACTGTAACTTAGTTGACTTCAAATGAAATGATTATCAATGAATGTTTGTGACAAAGGATTTACTGAGTATAACAGATTCCGTCAAGAATCCTCCCAATATAAATAATAAAACCAGAATGATTTTTGCTCATTCTAAATTTCTCAAATGGCCTAAATCTCCTAAAGTGAAGGAGAATCACTTTCTCTGATGCCATAAATATAGTCGTACTTATAGCAAAGTACCACATTCACTGTAGTAAGAGGAGGAATAATAAGCCTTTCTTCCTGTTTAATGGACAATTTGAAGTCATACTATTCTTCATCAAGTAGATTGAAATTATGCAAAACTGCTAAAATCATCTCACAACAGATACAAACTTATTGTTTTAATTAAAACAATTTCTCAAAAAAAAAGCTGATGAGCTTGTCAGCAGGTAAGGAGCGTTTACCTTCGGGACAAATTGAGGTTGTCGATTGGTCAGTTACTGACACGCCTTCTGAGTTGATTGACAGGTCGCACTGTCGAGGATACGATTGAAAAAAAAAAAACTGAGCTGCAGCAGCCGCTGGGAGGAAGCGGGGATGCTCAAATGCAGCGGAAGTGCAGCAGTGTCTCTGTGCAGCGCAGAGCTTCAATTAAAGCAGGAGATAACCAGATATTCTGCTTGTGCCCTCACTGCCCTGGGCCCCTTAGAGATCATGGCCCCTGGGCAGTTGCCCATATGGTTAATCCGGCCTTGATGAAAATACCTATTTTAAAGACAGGATTGTGCTCAAAATCCCCTCTTTGTTCTCTGGGGATTCAAATGACAAAAAATGATGCAATGTTTGGTCTGAACAGTAAACGGTAACACGATCTGAGCTCAATGTTTATGTGACACAAACTGAACTTTAACATATGAAAATATAAAATTTTACATTAAATTAAAGCGTGCAGGGGAAAAAAATAAGTAGCAAAATATGCAAAAACTCACCGGTTTTAAAAGACTGCTCTAATTATTAGCAGTTTTTAAAGGACTTCTACTAATGTTTCATTTTTGTAAAGGCAGGCCTCACTAATTCATTTCAAAAGCAAAGTAAAGTCAAAGCTTCTTTTATTACAGAAACAAAGCAAGCACAGATTTTGTTATGGCTCCAAACTTTGATGGAAACCCGTCTGAACGACCGGTTGCTGATCATTTTCTTTGAAAATCATAACTGCTGCTGAGATTTCATCGACATTTTAACACCTACTTACAGAAATGACACGGATGGAAAAGCAACAAAACAAACGAGCTGTAAAAATCAAAACGCCAACTGTTTACCATTAACACACAGAGACACGGACAGATCTAAAACTAGAATCTGCGTCTGTTTTCCCCGACTCTTCTCGTCCATCATCAGTACTGAGAATACTCTTTGCTCTCCAGCTTGGCAACGATTCGCTCCAGCTGCCGTTTAGCTTCACATTGTGGAAAGTTGCTCAAGTCGTAGTACTGCGGAGCGATCTTCACCAGCCTGAAACACAAACCGTCTGGTTAGGAACACGGCAGCACGAGAACCTAACTCCAGGCGTGTTACTGTAAGATGTCTGGACCCTCACCACTCGGGCTTGATGTCTGTGCATGTGCGGATGTAGTTCTTGGTGGTGAGGACAAACTCATTGTAGAGCACCCACTCAGGCTTGTGGTCCAGGACTGTAGACGGGTGCAGCTGGACCACTTGGTTGTCTTTGACGGTGAGGTAATGGCCTGTGCGCTCCAAATGAGCAACCTGCAAGAACGTCACAAAGGACATAAAGTTAAATACCTGCTATAGCTCTCTGGTAAAAAAAAAGAAAAGAAAGGTTTTGATTATTAGATGAGCTCACCTGCATGAAGAAGCCGGTGCAGAGCGCTCGTCGGATGTTGATGTAGTAATCTCTGCTGGTGAACTCTGTGCTGCGCCGAGGCAAGCTGAAGCGGTCCATGATCCTGGACAGCTGCTGGCGCACGTTGTCAGCCGACATCAGGGATCGGTAGTTGACAAAGTTGTCGTAGCACCACTGGTTAGACTCGTGGTCTGGGAAGAGATCACAAGGATTTAAATGTTGCCCTTCAAGCCTCTCAAATGATTGCACTGCTCTAAATGTTTCATACTGAAGCTGGAACGCAGGTTTTTTTTACATAAAGGTCTCAAATGTTTCCGATACTAGACCCAACAACTGATTTAGAACCGCATTTAGTCCAATCTCATCGATTCATTTGGTGAAAGGTGTTCACACTTTCCTCAATAGTCAGAAAACATCATTTACAGCTGACGGAGGTGAAGCCGTGACACCAGTTCGAATGAACACATCACAGCGAGCAGTTCACCAATGTCCCCGTGGCAGAGGGGTTTGAAGACTGAATGTTTGTAGTTTAGGAGATGAGTGTTTTTCTGGACGTCCGCAGGCTGCTCATGTCTGCACAATGACGACGCTCCCAACAAATTAACGTTTAATACAAAGTTAGATACAAAAGTCGTGGGAGGTAGGGGCACGGTGCGGGAGGTGGGGTTGATGGTGTATCAGTTCTGGTATCGCCCCGGCTGCAGCGGTCACGTGAACACGTTTAATAATTTAATACGTCATCACCTTCATTGGGGGGTGGGCGGTTCTGTTGGGGTAGCAGGGTGTCCTCCTTGGCTTGCAGCAGGTGAGCTTTCACCTGCAGTCTCTCTGATGCTCACACTAACCAGACAGCAGGCCCCGCCCTGCTCTATTCTGATTGGCTTAAACTGTGGTTCTGGTTCTCTTTATTGGCTGAAATCAGCGTCAGTTTAATTCCTGTATCACCATCTGATTGGATAGTTTTAAAAAGACCACAACAAAATATATTTTCTTTCCCCTCCTCATTTTTACAGATGATGGAAAT
The DNA here is from genome assembly GCF_014905685.2 of Nematolebias whitei. NCBI lineage: Eukaryota > Metazoa > Chordata > Actinopteri > Cyprinodontiformes > Rivulidae > Nematolebias > Nematolebias whitei. The sequence goes on from NC_056500.1 coordinate 35,597,683, forward strand.
CTGTTGCAGCCACGGAGAACTTTAATCCATGTATATATATGGTGGTGGTGGCCATCTTGGATTTTCCAATAGTTTCATTTCTTGCACTGAGAGTAAGCCACACGCAGAGATGGAAACTCAGCACGTTGCCTTTTTTCCAAGTTATCCTGCTCAAAAGATGACCTGGACGGACAGATGGATGTTCTAAGTTCCCTCTTCGCTTCGCGCCAGGGGATAAAAACCCTCTCACAAGCCTTTAGAGATATTTTTATGTGAATGAAACACAAACACAGAGTAAAAGTTAGGGATGCACCGATCCACTTTTTTTTTTTTTTTACTTCCGATCCGATCCCGATACCTAAGTCTGAGTATCGGCCGATACCGATCCAGTTCCGATATCATGATCATCATTGATTTTATATGAGGCTGTAATAATCTCCTCTCAAGTACAGTTTGTACAAATATATGCATGCATGTCCAAAAAGGCAACTTGAGGTAAGTTTTATTAATGTTGGATAAGTTTTAAAGTTAGAATTAAATTCTGTTAACACAAAACATGTTTCTTTTTATTCCTAGCTTTAAAGTGGAAATTAAAGTGATTAATTTAAGTGATTGTTTAAAGTTGTTTTATATTTTATAAAGGGCAGATATAAGAATTTTTTTCTTCTTTCTGCACTATTTTCATTCAATGTTTTCTTTTTGATGATTTTTTTTAATTATTTTGTTTCATTTAAATGAATGAATAAATTAATTAAATAAAATGTTGAATGGCTTCAAACATCTGCTAAGTTCATGGCATAAACCAACAGACATGTTCCTGTTTTTAGTATTTTACATCACTTTATAATGTAGCTGTTTTTTTTATTAAATATATATAATTTTCAAATCATGTTTTTTATTGTCTACTGTTGTACTGATAAATATCTCCTGGAGGGTAAACTATATCTTGGCTGCAAGTATCAAGCTGTGAAATCCTTCGTTTTCTACAACTGATAGTGGTTGGTCATGAATCACGATGAAGTTTAGCAACTTCTCTGTAAAACATTTGAGCTCCGTGGTTTCAGCGATGTCTTCTTCTTGTTCAATCCGCAGCAGGCAGCCTGATTTGGGGCAGCCCCGCTCAGTCTGTCCCTCCTCAGAGATGGGCAGACTGAGCGGGGCAGATTGGACGCGGCTGGCCGGGGTCGAGTCGCCTCTTTCAGTTTGACCAAAGAGTACTGCCCCGCTGAAGCCACGGAGCTCGAATGTCCAACGTAAAACTAACTTTACCGCTGTTTAATGTGGTGCTATGGCTCTGCAGACATTGCACGTTGCTGCATTGCTTTGTGGTGTTTAGTGTAAAATACTTCCACACAGCGAACATGTTTAGATGAAAAGTTGGTTAGCTGTTAGCCACAGTGCTGCTAACTCAGTCCTCACATTGTAGCTGGTTGCAAACTATGAAATGGATTTCCTGAATGTGAGGCGGGTCTTATTACTCTGGGTTCATGAGACACGCCGCCGTTAAGGAAATCCATTCCATAGTTTG
>NC_056500.1:35609189-35639053 GCF_014905685.2 Nematolebias whitei
TCTATCTATCTATCTATCTATCTATCTATCTATCTATCTATCTATCTATCTATCTATCTATCTATCTATCTATCTATCTATCTATCTATCTATCTATCTATCTATCTATCTATCTATCTATCTATCCATCCACTATGTTGTCTCTGACCTGTGTGGAGAGTTCCTTGGTCTTCATGTTGCCTCAGAGGAGTTGGCTCTTGCTACAGACTGGTATGTAGTGAGCTTTATCCGAGTTTATTGTCTAATCTTTGTGTATGTGATGTAGAGTCAAATGCTGTAAATACAGTTAGTTTTTTTAATTCATGTATAAACTGTATGTTTACTCCCTGAGTTTATTTTAGTGTGTCTTATAAACAACCTGTTCAGTAATCTTTTAAATTCTCTCCTCGTGTGCCTCGGCTCTATTTCTGACCCTTGAATATAAACGTTTTATTGTCTCAGCTCCCCCTCTCCTTCCCCTGCTGTTTGCTTCTGCACTTTGAAAAGTGCGTTTCTGCTCCTGCGTGCTCAGATCTTGCGTTATCGGCCTTTCCTCGTGTCTGCTCCTCGTTTTGTTGACAAACCTTGACAGGTTTCGATCACCGGACACACCGATCGTCCAAAGGTGGATCTTATTGAACTCAGAGGCTCCTGAATGTAACAATTAGACATAGTTGTGCATCACATTTCAGGGTTTATGTAACTTTCATTGTTTGAAACAATTCCTCCACTGACCCTCACTAATCTGAAGTGCTTATGACATTGTTATTGATTTTAATCCAGATTAAAAGTCCAGTTGTATCCCAGGTTGTAAGGTCAGAAAGCAGGATTATTTATTTAACTGATACGTGAATGAGTGGCAGCTTCACACAGGAGATAACTGATCGTGTTCACAGCATTAAAGTATTTTAGCTGCAGCTTCAAACTGTTTTCCAGATTTACACGTAGTTATAACGGTCTGTTGTCAGAGTTTGAACCATCATGTATAAAAATATGAAACTGCACGTCTGATCTCCTGAGCTGCAGAAACACAGAAAAGCAGAAAAAATAGAAAAACCTGCTCCTCCCCCAGCAGGAACACCTCCTTCTCATCTGATCCCTCCTGGTTCTGACAGACTGACTGGACTGCAGGGTTCGAACAGCCTGTCGGGACAGAACACCTGAAGCTTGACTGTGTTCACAGGGACCATGCTCCTTCACTGGTAAGTTTCCAGTTTGGATCCAGACCCGCACGGTGAGCTCACCTGTGCAGGAGCTGCGTGGAGTTTCAGCTGTTTGACTCGTCCTCTTGTGTTTCAGGTCAGTGAGTCTGTTGGTCCTGCTGGCAGGCCTCCGGCCCGGTGTCTCAGAACACCCCCCGCTCCCACCTGAGGTCTCCCAGCACAATGGCTCCCTGTATGCTGCCTGCGAGGTGAGACCCAGCACCTCACTCCCCGAGGAGGCCCCCCTCAAAGTCCACGGTCAGGTTCTGTTCAAACAGGAGCCTCAAGGAAAACTCCAAGTCCTCTTCAGCTTCAGTGGCTTCCCTGAAGAGGGCCCTCCAGAACCCAGAGCCGTCCACATCCATAAGTATGGAGACCTGAGCCGGGGGTGTGACTCCACCGGGGGCCACTACAACCCTCATGTTGTGGATCACCCCGGTCACCCAGGAGACTTTGGCAACTTTGTGCCTCAGCAAGGAAGGATCAGTGCCCTGCAGGAGTCTGAGGCCACGCTGTTCGGGCGGCTGTCTGTGCTCGGGAGAGCCGTGGTGCTTCATGAGGACGTGGACGACATGGGGCAGGGGGGGGACGCCGGCAGCCTGTTGCATGGCAATTCAGGCCGGAGGCTGGCCTGCTGCGTGATTGGGATTTCCTCCCCCAGCATGTGGCAAACACAACACGAGCTGTTCACTCAGCAGCTCCTCTGAGGTGGGACGTTCTGCTCAGATCTGTCTTCAGCTTCAACAGTTTGTTCCTGCGTCTAATAAAGATTTACAACAACCGATCAAACCTTTGACTGCGTGAATGTTCATGAAGCATTCACTCTGTTGGCATCCAGTTTTCTTCTGTACCGTGTTCAGCATCTTTCTCATTCCACAATTTTTGTGCTATTTAAACAAATCATATATAAAAACATTCAGCTGTTTCAGGACAATCCTGCTAGGACTGTTGGTATTGGTGCAACTTTAGCTTTTTGAAATGTTTGGCCTTTTCTGCCACTTTTTTCCTCATAGAAAATGAATTGAGCTCATTTTACATCCTTCACATCTTTAGATCTGTTTATAACATTTTACTGCTCCATTCACATTTTGTTCTGCTTCAGCTTCTTTCAGCTTCCTTGTGCAATTTTAAATGTTTTGTTCAGCTAATTTCAGCTGTTTTGTGCTCCTTTCAGATTCGTTCTGCTAACTACAACATTGGCGCTTCTTCTAACTTCTTTCTGCCAATTTGAGCTTGGTTTGTTCCTTTCAGCGTTTTCTGCTATTTCAGCTATTATTTAGCTGTTTTTATGCTAATTTTAGCTTTTTCAGTTAATTCCACATTTTTTGGACTCATTTCAACTTTTTTTTGCCTAATTCAGTGAAAATGTGCTGTCTTGACTTCCTTCTATTAATTTCAGCTTCTTTTGGATTTTTTTAGCTACTGTTCAGCTGATTTTTCTTTCATATTTCAGCCTTTTTCAGATAATTTCCACTTTTTTGTGCTCATTTCTGCTTCATTTAGCCCAATTGGGCAAACATGTTCTTTCTGCTTTCTTCTGCCAATTTAAGCTTAGTCTACATTTTCAGCTACATTTTTTGCTATTTTTAGCTGTTTTCAGATTTATTATTAACCTTTATTTAACCAGGTAAATCCCAATTGAGATCACAGCTCTCTTTTGCAAGGGAGATCTGAGCCTGAAGGCAGCCTAACATGTATGTTTTTGATATGTGGGAGGAAACTGGTGTACCCGGAGAAAACCCACGCAAGCATGAGAAGAACATGCAAACTTCACACAGAAAGACCGCAGGTCCAACTGGGGATTGAACCCAGGACCTTCTTGCTGTGAGTCAACAATGCTAACCACTGAGCCGAAATAAATTCATAGAAAAATTCATGTTTTTCATGGTAATTTTTACTTTCAGCCTAATTAACTTCTTGCTGCTAATTTCAGCTTGTTATGCTCCTTTCAGCTTAATTATGCTAGTTTCACCTACTGTATTTCTGCTGTTTCAGCTACTATTTAGCTGTTTTATGCTAATTTTAGGTTGTTGTTTTTTTTAGCCAATTCCACTTTTTTACAGCTCATTTCAGCTCTTTCCACTTGTTTCTGGTAGTTTAAGCTTATTTCTGCCTTTTAGCTATTTTTGGCTAATTTCAGCTTGTTTTTAGCTACTTTCTTGAATTTTCTGATTATTCAAACCTATTTCAGCAGATATGTGTCCTTTCTGCTGTCTTCTGCTAATTTAGGCTCGTTCTTCCATTTCAGCATGTTTTCTTCTTTTTTTTTTTTTAGCTAATTTCAGCTGTTTTTCAGAAAGTTCTTCAGCAATAAGCACTCACACTAAATTTTCACAGGAAATGCAATTTGTCTAGTTAATCTATTCTAAGTGTTGCAGCTGGATGGTCAGTCCAGCAAACTGTCAGAGTGGATTTAAATATCAAACCAGGTGACTTTCTTCATGAAAAATGTTCAATTAAATATATTCTAATCATCTTATGGAGAAAATACTTTGATATTCTGTTGTGTTTGAATAAAAATATCAGTATCATCATCTTTGGATCAATTACAAAGCTGTTATAAAATTCTTTTTTTTTTGGCTCTCTTTGCATCTTTATGCATTAAAATTAATTTTTAAAGCTATAATCTTTTAAGATTTAGGCTGAAAGCTCATGGTCAGTAAAATGATTCTTGTGAAACCCTGTGGGTTTGTAAAAATATCAAAGCTAATTGTTTATCACCAACTGCAGCATTTAATGTGTAAAATGATGACAAAACATAAAAGATTAATACATTTAATGAGAAACGTGATGAAGCAGCACGTACACTAATGTGAAAATAACTTCTCTTAGTTTTTAGGCTCGACAAAACTTTCTAGAAAAAAACATCACTAAATTGAACATCACACTGTAAATGTAATAAATACTGCGTGGTGTGCATGTTCTGTATGAAAATAGAAAACTGTGCCTTGCTGAATCTGTTCCCGTACAGATAAATAACGACTTCTGGGTCAATACGTACAATTAAATCCACTCGTTTTAAATGACTAAACAGCAGAAACTGCATTTTGTTAATTCGTTTCTCTGATTTTGTTCCTGCGTGAAACAAACGTCCACGTGGTGAATCCAAAACGAGCAGCAGGTTTCGTTAAATACTGTAAAACAACCACTCTTCTTCGATGTTGCGTCTCCAAACGTATTTTTGAGTGAATCTGACCGAAGCTCTTACACCCCACGTTCCACCAGCGCAGATCCTTCTCTCAATCTTTGATAAATGGGAGAAACCCAGCAGATGTTACAGCTGTGAACTGGAGGCCATGGTCGCTGATGTGTTGTCTGGATGTCCTGCAGGCAGCATCCGACTGACTGACGCTACAGGAGACATCGGAGCGGTTCTGTCGGTTCCTCTAAACTCTACGAGACGACTCTTCATGAACAGACTCTTTTTAAACGTCGACTTCCTGGTTCGGTGGGACGGCCTCCTGCTGCGCTTCAGATTCAGTCGGAGGTAAAACGCCGTTCCTGTCATCTTCTCTGAAAGACTCTGTCTCGGTAGTTTCCAGCCCCCCGCTGCACCCTGCTGACCCGTCTCCTCCTCTGATTGGCTCCGAGCTCTCTGAAGGGTGGCAGAGCTCTGAGGACGGGTGGACTCTGTTCGGGTGTGCAGCGTCCGGAGTGGAGTCCCTCACACGCTCGTCTTCTGCTGATAAACCCGTTCCGATCTGCGACTGCTCGCTCTGGCGCAGCTCTTCAGCGTCTGTCTGAGGCTCAGCCGGCTGCTGGGGGGCGTTCGGCTGCCAGGATGGTGACGGAGCTTCTGTCTGAGGATCAGCCGGTGTTCGGCTGACTTGGTCCGTGGCGTTCGGCTGAGCATCAGGTGCACATTCAGGATCGCTTACACCTGCAAGAACAGAAAGGAGAGCTTTATTTAAAAAAATACAACCTCCTGATCGACGGCTTTCTCTGAATATTCACCTTCCTGTCCAGGAGTTTCCTCTTCTTCAGGTCTGTGTGTGTTCAGGATGATGCTGTCTTTCCCTCCTACAGTAAAACAGCCAAAGTTAGTGTTTATTTATTCATTTAAGCTGCTGCACTTAAAACCATAAAAGTAGCTAAAATGAGCGAATGCGGGCAGATATGAGGAGCAACAGAGGAAAAGATCAGGTTTCGATTCTCAGAGGAACATACTTCCAAACACTCCCAGAGACACATTATAAGTCAGGCCTCCAGGCAGCAGGAAGAAAAAGAGCGAAACGATTGTAAACAGAGTTTAGATCACGACAACAACATGACTCAGTCCTGTACAAGGAGGCACTTCTCACCTGGAAGGCTCCATAGTCCAGACATCTCGAGAGTTTTAAGCTTCTTCTCCAGCTCGGCCACTCGGTTTCCAAGAATCCTGACATGAAAGAAAAGAAAAATCAACCTGACCGTGCAGCTGCTGCTCGAACTACGTTCAGCAGCTGAAGCAGAGTGAAGCAGGAGGCCCAGCAGGAGGCCCAGCAGGAGGCCCAGCGGGAGCGTCAGTACTTGTTGATTTGCCGCTGGTGCTGGATCACCATGTTCTTCTCGTGGATGGTTTCCAGCAGAGCTGTGGCCAGAGACTTCAGGTCTGAGATGGACTGAGGGGTCACGGGCAAACTGCAGCCGTTTTCCTCCGACAGCAGCAGTTCCTTCACTGCAGGAACCAGCAGACTCAGTAAATGTGCACGGGAGCTCCCCAGTGATAAGTGCACGCACACAAACGGGCCTGACCTTGTTTAGCAGAGAGCACTCCGGTCAGAGCGCTGCTGTTGGGTCTGCCGCTGATCTTACAGTTCTTCCTGCTCTCCAGGGCGCTCTGAAACACGCCAGAGGAGCGCACGTCACAGGTGAATCGCAAAGACAAAAGAAAGGTTTTAATTGAATTCTAGCGCAGTGGTTCTCAAACAGGGGTCCCCGGACCCCAGAGGTCCACGAGCCGGTGTTTGGGGTCCACAAAAAACAAAACAAACAAATATATATATATTTGTTTTCTTTTTACAAACAAGTAGATGTTTAACATCATGTTAAAATACACCAAAATGCAGGAAATCATATATACTTTATTCAAATTTTTCTGGGGGAGGACCCCCCCCCCCCCCCGATCAGTTTATAAATGAAGCGCTGTCACTTGGTCTGACTCCTGCTGTTATGATTCTGATCAGTTTTCTGTAATAATTTAAAGAAGTCTCAATACATTTATTATGTTCATTGTGTGAGTAGTTAAAGTTTTTAAGTGGTTTTTGATGCTGTTAGTTTGATCAAAACTGTAATTTTTGGAAGTTGAAATTAAAAATGTTTATTAAGTGTGTCTTGAATGAAAAATACCTCATGTTTAAAAGTATAAAAATTGTATTAACACAGTGTTTCTGAACCCAGAGTTTGAGAAGCCCTGTCCTAGAGGAACCATGTAAATTGTAGAAATGCACAGAAGAAGTAAAAGCAAAAGGTACCTTGTACTTCACCAGGTTACTTTTGAGCAGTTGCACCTCTTCTTGAAACTGACCCAGCCGCTCGTGTAAATACCTGGAAACATGGTCGCAGTTTGACGCTGAACGCTGGTTCTGGCACCCTGACGGCCTTCAACGGACCGACTCTGACCTGTTCTCCATGCAGAGCGCGTCGACGTCCAGGAGGCGGATCTCGTCGTTCCCGAGGACGTGGTTCATCTCCACGTTGAGCCGGTGAGCCTTCTGCTGGAACACGTCCCGCTCCGCTCGGACGTCCTGCAGCTCGTCCGTCAGCGCCTTCACGCTGTGCTCCAGCACCTCGTTCTGCAGCACAGAGCAGTCGACAGGCCCATCAGTCGGCTCGGGCTTCAGGTGACCCTCGCAGTGGATAAGGAGCGATGGGAGTCGCGCCGGGTGTTTGAGCGCAGCTCCAGCCCTCACCTGTCCTCGCGCTCGCTCCAGCTGTCGGACCAGATCTTCTCGCTCGTGTGCAGGAAAGTGTCGAGCGCCGACCTCCTCGTCCCCCAGCCTCTGCTTGGTGATGGTCATCCGGAGGAGCTGCGAGAACCCACATGGAGAGCAGAGTTGGAGAAATGCTTTCCTTCATTTACAAACATTACATCACAGAAACACGTCGCTATTTTTTAATTCTGCTTCGGCATTGCTGCTCTTTTTGTCTCCTTCTGCTACTTTTAGCTAGTTTTTTTGTTGCTATTTCTGTAGTTTAGCTGGCAATTAGCGTTTGTATAGCTGTTTGCTACATTTATCTTTTATCTAGCTTTTAGCATTTTCTAATTTTAGCTTTTAGCCAGGTTTTGCTAGTTATAGCTTTTAGTTAGTCTTTTGTTACGTTTAGCTCTTAGCTTATTGTTTTTTCACATTTGGTTGCTTTTGGCTTTAAGTTAGCATTTAGCTTATTTTTGCTAGTGTTTAGCTTTCAGCCAGTGTTCTGCTTCTTTTTGCAGTTTCAGCTTATTTAGCGCACCTCATTCAGCTCATCCAATATTCAGCGGGTAAATTGTCATTTTGTGTTTCCGTCTTCTTGTAATTCTGAAGAGTTTTGATGTTTTGTGTAAAATATTAAACAATAAACCAATTTTATTGTGCAAATGTTTAAATTATTTCTCCTGATGGTGGAGAGCTCTGAAGAGAGGAAAGCCTGAAGGTTCCTGGTGAACTCGCCGGCGGTGTTCTGCGTACCTTGTTATCCCCCTGAGCTTCCACCAGCCTCTGTTTGAGCTCCTGGACCTCCTCGGAAAGATGGCCGCTCTTTTCTCTGGAGTCTGTCAGCAGCTGAGCTAAATTCACCTGAGAGTAAAACGAGCAGGAAGGAGCATTATTGCACGTGAAGAAACGCCGCGGTCGTCCATCACGAGACGTGCACACGGTCCAGCAGAGCATGACGCAGCAGGATTTGTCACGGACGCTGTCTCATCTGTTTGACGAGGCTCGTGTCAGCAGGCGCGGGCGTGCTGTGTGCACGCTTCATTCTGCTGAGCCTCTCTCGAGGCTTTAATGTCAACGATGCGTTTTCCTTCAACCGTATTGCAGAAACAATAAACTCTGAGTAAATTACTCACTTGGTTCCTTTTCTCAGGCGGCAGGGACGGGTCTCCATCCTGAGGATCAGACAGAATATAATTATTCTCCAAATCACTTTCTAAGCTGCTCCTTCTTCATGTGTCCTTCAGAGGGAGCGTACAATGAGCTCTCTGTACTTCTTCTTCAGGGCCTGGTGGCGTTCACGGAGCTGGTTGGCCATCAGCTGGTACTGATCCCTCTCCTGCTGGCAGGTGTCCAACTCTTTGGACAGAATCAGGAGAGCCTCTTTTTTACTCTCCAGCTTACGCTTACAAACCAGGAACTGCACGGAAGAACAAACGTAATGCAAATTTAGAAAATCTGCATTTCCTGCGAAAATGCAGTGTGAATGCTTCTTGCTGAAGAACTTGCAGAAAAACAGCTGAAATTAGCTAAATATATGCTGAAACGTAGCTGAAATGGAAGAACAAGCCTAAATTTGTAGAAAAAAAACAGAAGGAACACATATTTGCTGAAATGTGTTTAAATAAGCAGAAATTAGCACAAAAATTAGGAAAGTTAGGAAATTAGGAAAACATGTTCCTGTTTTTAGTTTTCTACATTCGCCTTAGAATCGAGCTGTTTTTTGTTACTTTTCTTTTTTTAGCCATCCTATTTGTTAAAAAAAAAAATCGGTATGACTTTTTATAACTGTCTACTGTTGTCGCTGTTGTCCATTGTTGTCATCATTCTTTGTTGAAATCAGGTCTCTCTTGTAAATGAGTCCCCGAGGCTCAATGGGATTTACCTGTCTAAATAAAGGTTGAATGAAAAAGTAGCTAAAATTATCTGAAATGAGCAAAAAACATAAATAAAGGCTGAAAAGTAGCTGAAAGGAAGCTTAAACTACCAGAAGGAAGCGGAAAGAACTGAAATGACCTAAAAAAATGTGGAATTGGCTGAAAAGGCTAAAATTAATATAAAAACAGCTAAATAGTAGCTGAACTAGCAGAAATGGTTGAAACTAGCATACTTAAGCTGAAAGGACCACACACAAATTAGCAACAAAAAAACGTTAATTAGGCTGAAAGTGGCAAAAATTACCACGAGAAACTTGAATTTATTTGAAAACAGCTGAAATTAGCTAAAAATTCTAAAAAAGTTAACTGAAAATGTAGAACAAGCTTCAATTAGCAGTAGAAAGCAGAAATAACATGTTTGTCCATTTAGGCTGAAAGAGCACAAAAAAGTAGAAATTATCTGGAAAAAAAGTGGAAATGAGCAACAACAAGGAAAAAACAGCTGAAAAGCAGCTAAAAATCAGAAAGAAGCATAAATTACTAGAAAGAAGTACTTGAAATGTGTAAAATATGCTTGAGAGAGCACATTTTTTTATGAATTAGGTAAAAAAAAGTTTAAATTAGTACAGCAAATGTGGTGGAATGAACTGAAAAAGCTAAAATTAGCATAAAACTGCTAAATAATGGTAGTTGAAAAAGTAGAAAAAGCTGAAACTTGCAGAAATAAACTGAAAGGAGCATAAACTGAAATTAGCAGAAAGAAGTTAGAAGATGCACAAACATGCTAAAAATAACAGCTGAAATTACCAGTAGCTGAAAGTAGCTGAAAAAAGTTAAAATTTGAACAGGAAGCTGAAAGAAGCTGAAGCAGAACAAAAAGTGAAAGGAGCAGTAAAAGGTTGTAAACACACCTAAAGATCTGAAGAAATGTAAAATGAGCTCAGTTCATTTTATGAGACAGAAAGTGGCAGAACGACTAAATATTTCAAAAAGCTAAAGTTGCACCAATAACAAAAGTCATAGCAGGATTGGTCTGAACGAGCTGAACGTTTTGATATGATTGGGTGAAATAGCACAAAAATTGTGGAATGAGAATAACGCCAAAAAAACGTACGGAAGAAAAATGGATGACAATAGTGAGAATGCTTCATAAACATTCACACAATAAAGATTACTGGGGTTATTAAATGTATAAAATCTGAATTATATTCTCAAACGTTAATGCAAAAGAAGCAGGAAGTGAGCTCAGGTGAAAGAAATTGTTGCGACGCCGCCCGTTAAAGCTGCAGCTCCTGAACGTTTCATCTTCTCTCAACTAGCCGTTACGTTTGAGCTGATAATTTCATTAAACATCAGTAAGTCGTTTTCAGTCATTTACTCCTGTCTTGTTAAAAAATGTTTCCACTGGTGCGTGTAAGATTTAGCAAATGGTACAGAGACATCCGTGAGAACGGGACATGTCTCAGAAACTGGTGAAAAGATGAGACAGGAAGTGGACAAGGACGCTGCGGAGAGGAGCGCAGGAGTTCTGACACGAGGCGACATCTCTGTGTCTGAACTGTGGGGGAGGGAGGTTCTTGTTACAAAACCCACCCAGGACCAGCTGAATATCAAAGAAACAATTATACAAATCTCCCTAAAAGCATGGGGGTAAATGTGTCAAGGTTTGATGAACCTGAAGAAGAACCTTTAGGCGTCAACTCCTGTTTGGTGCTGCAAAACCAGCCTGTCACTCAGAGGTACCACAAAGATAATTAGCACAAATAAACTACAAATCTAACGTACTAATAATCTGATTACATTTTGCAAAAAAAACACGATATCCTGTGGAAAAGCAGCTGCTATTTTTCAAGATGGCCACCTTCAAAAGTACTTTTTTAATGTTTGCATCTAAATGTGGGTTTTAGGGAAAGCTAAATCAAAGTCTGGAGTGGCAAAAGTCAATTATTTTAAAAGTTGTGGTTGTAAAAACATAATAATTCCATAAATGAGACACTTTGACTTGAAAACTGTGTAATCTCTTCAAAACATTTCATGGATTTAGACAGATTACACAAAGACTGCAATGAAAACTTGACAATGTTCTGTTACATCTGCACAAAGGTGCGTGCACGTGAGGCCAAAGCATTTGTGAGCCTGAGCTGTTCTAATTATACAAAGAAAAATCTGTTTTTTAGATACAAAACAACAAAGACTTGGATTGTCAGATGATTTTATGAATAAGTAGGTCCCCCAAATTTAGTGCTTACATCAGCAGCTGTAAATTTATTTTGTGGTCTCTGCTGCGCTAAAGAACAGTGAAGCACGGCGGCGGCAGCATCATGCTCCGAGAACTGAGGTAATCCAGGTGGAAAGGTGCAGAAAAGCAAAGCAGAATACAAGAGTCACAGTGTGCACGTGCACACTCATGCAACCAGCTTCTTGCATCTTTTCTGTTTTGTTTTTTACATTTTCTTCTTTTACCCCCCCCCCCCCCCCCCCCCCCAGATCTTTAAATCCAGCTGTGCTGGATCCTAAAACAAATTTAAACAATTTATTCTGGTTTCATTCTTTAATTCACAAAAAGTCTTTAAATCACCTGCACTACATGGAACACACCATAATGAGCAGGAAATCAAAGGATAGTTTTGTCTACATAAATAAATTAACCCTCTACATATGAATGAATTTATAAACAGTCTTTGGGCTGAAGGGACTAATCATAAGATTATCTGTAAATGCAGTTGATCTCACATTCATTCATATTTACTTCCTCGTTCACTTCCGGGTTTAAATCAAGCCGCAGCGGCCGTGCACTGTTATTTTGTCGGTCTGTTTGGGTCTGTGAACGCAGCTAAACTGGACAGAGATAACGTGAGACAGCTGCAGATGTGTCTCACGTCGTCATGATGGCTCGGTGCTCCTCGGTCGGAGTCCGGGCTCACCTCGTTCAGCAGCCCCTGCCAGTCACTCTCGCTCCTCCGGGACGGATCCATCTCTCAACACATTAAAAGACTAAAATAAAACACAAGGTTAACTTTTGTTTTTAGCCTCTGCTGGATTCATGAACATTCTGCATCACAGACACAGATTAGCTGACTCGATCTGCGTCACTTCCGCCTAACGTCCGCCAAGCGTCATGATGCATTCAGATACACTCGTAAATCGGAAGTTCTTGTTGTTTCGCGCTCTGGCAGGCAGCTAGCTGGGCCATAGCTATTAAATTCAGTTCAGTTTATTTATATAGCGCCAAGTCACAACAGAAGTAATCTCAGATCACTGAACAGAAATATGTGTATATAAAAATAATAAGTTAACAGAGACATTCATATATAAAATAATAATTTCTCTTTGTAAATAAGTCCTCGAGGCTCAGTGGGGTTTACCTGTCTAAATAAAGGTTGAATGAATGAAAAAAATAATTTAACACTATTTATCTGAGGAGCAGACTGCTTTGAATTTAAATCCATCACAGAACTCATCTTGAGTAGGCACGTAGGCAACAGTGGAAAGGAAAAACTCCCTCATGAGGAAGAAACCTTTAGCAGAACCAGGCTCAGGACAAGCCATCTGCTTCAAGAATAACAATATTTTTAACATTAGAGCTGGAGGCCAGATTAATGCCATTCAAGGAGGGTGAAAGACTGAAAAAAGTATTCCTAAGATCCCAGGTCCAAAAACAAAAACCTCAGTCTTGTCTGTATTCAAAAGCAGAAAATTTAGGGTCATCCAGGTTTTTGTCTTTAAGACCTGTTTCTAAGTAACTGATTGGATTCATTGGTTTCATGGCCAAGTATCAGCATAACAATGAAAATTTATCCCACGCTGTTTAATAACTTTAACTAATGGAAGCATATATCAGGTAAAGAGTATTGTGCCAAGCACTTAACCCTGAGGAACTCCATGACTAACTTGGTGTATGATCAAGATTCGTTACATTTACAAATTGGAATCTATCAGATAAATATGATTTAAACCAATTTAGAGCCGTTCCAGTAATCCCAATGTCATATTCAAGTCTCTGTAGTAGAATATCGTGATCAACTGTATCAAATGCAGCACTGAGGTCTAACAGGACCCAATATAGATACCTGTTCATTGTCAGAGGCCATGAGAATATCATAAGTAACTTTCAACAGTACTGTTTCTGTGCTCTGGTGAGCTCTAAACCCTGACTGAAACTCCTCAAACAGATTATTTTGTTGTAGATGTTCACACAACTGATCTGCACCTATTTTCTCTAGAATTTTTTAGATGAAAGCTAGATTAGATATAGGTGTATGATTGGCTAGGATTCCTGAGTCAAGGTTATGTTTCTTAAGTAAATGTTTAATTATCACAATCTTAAAACACTGTGGTACGTAACCATTCATTAGAGACAAATTAAACAGATCCAAGTTGTGGTTATTAATTAAGGGAAATACCTCTTTAAACAGTCTGGTTGGGATGGGATCTAGCAGACATGTGTATGGTTTGGATGAAGCTATTATTTCTGGCAATTCAGAGAGTTCAACAGGAGAAAAACAGTCCAAACATAAGTCAGGTTCTAGTGACATTTTTAAAGTTGTCTCATCTGACACAGAACCAGAGGCGACAGTAGGAAGGTTGGTTTGAATTTTTTTCCTATTTGAAATAATTTTATTTATAAAGAATCTCATGAAGTCATCACTGCTTATAGCTGAATAGATATATGGTTCAACAGAGATATGATTTTTCATTAGACTAGCTATGGTACTGAAAATTAACCTTTTTTTTTTCATCAATTAAAGATAAATAATATAAAGTTCTATCTTTAAGGAGCACTTTTTTATACATTAGCAGGTTATATTTCCAAAATAAGTAAAATTCTTTAACGTTAGTGGAGCGCCATTTTCTTTCCAGCTTTCTAGATGCCTGTTTTAAAGTATGTAACTCAGAATTGAACCAAGGAGCCAGTCTCCTCTGATTGATTACTTTCTTTTTCAGTGGACCAGTTTTATCAAGTGAAATTTGCAAAGAAGTTGTAAATTTATCAACCAGATTATCTAAATTACTGGTCTCTGATGTATTACTCTGCAAGACAAAGGAAAACAATGGAAGAGAATCTTAAAATTTGGTTATTGTGTTTTCTGATAAATACCTGCTAAGATGAAATTTACTCTCAGTGGCTGTGTAGTCATTTAATGTAAACTCAAAGGTAATTAAAAAAATGATCAGACAGAACAGGATTTTGAGGACGTATTACTAAGTCTTTAATCTCTTTGCCATAAATCAGAAGGGTAAATGGACTGTACTTACATAGTGCATTTCTATCTTATCAAGGCACTGAAAGCACTAATTTGTGCCCTAATTTACCCATTCATACAACACTCTACTACATCTATATAAAGAATAATCAGAGCTTTATCACATTCATACACCAATTGGACACACATCGGAGGCAATGAGGGGTTTGGTGTCTTGCCCAGAGACACTTCGGCATGCGACTTCTGGTGGAATCGAACCCCCAACTCTTGCATTGCAGGACGATTGCTCTAACCACTCAGCCACAGCCACCCAGAACTAGATCAATAGTGTGATGATGAGAAAGTTTATGGATGTTTTTGGTAAAACCACTTGTTTCTATTAAATTTTTAAAGGTTATGGTTGAGCTATCACTTTCAACATCTATATGAATATTGAAATCACCCACTATTATGACTTTATCCATATTTAATAATAAGTCAGTTAAGAATTTTGAGAATTCTGACTAAAACTGGACATAGGAGCCTGGTATATTTTTTAAATACATTGCATTCTGTATTTTAAGATATGATCTTAAAAACTTTTAAGTATTCCTTGGTTTACAAGAACAAAATTAAATCAATAATATTTGACTTTAACCGTTCAGAGGGGAGAAACTTGACAACTTGGCTCATAGTTAGTAACACTTCACAGGGTCTAACATTTCCTGAATCTTTTTCAAAACTGAGTCAATCATTCTTTAAAAAAGGTCTTGGATAATTATCTTCTGTGTTTCAAACTGAAGTACGGCAGGAGATAAAATTCACTGCACATTTGACAACAGAATCAAACACTTTTATTACAGTAAATCTGCTCACATGATCATTAATGTGCCTTTTCACAAACCTCGAGTTGAAAATTTGGTCAAAGTAACTTTTTAACCTTTAGTAAGTAAACTATTAGTTCATCATCATTTGACATGAGAACCGTTGACTGAACAACAAATGACTTCTGCAAAGAAAAGTGACAATATTACGAAAACACATCGCTCGTACTTCGTCCAGAAAGACCAAGGTCTGTCTTTAAAATCACAGTTTTGATATTTGTGGGAAAAATATCAACTTCTAACAACAGGCCAGCAAAGAAATGCTTCTCACACTTGTGGACAACATTTTCTTGAAAACAACATTTGAGGTTATTGTATCAGCACAATGTTTTATTATTCCTCCATACAAACACCTTGTGGTATACACGTTACATAGTGATAATCAAAATTTTCTTTTGTTAATATTCAGGCACTCTGTAGCATAGACATATATTAGGTTCTTTTGATTATTGTACATTAAGCTCATACGATGTCTTCTATATTCTTTGTCATATTGACAGAGAACAAAACTGCACTTTGTTAGTATTAACAGGAGTTAGTAAGAAGAAATAGCTTTAAAGTTTTGGGCTGATCCTTCAGTTTCTTTGTTTTTTTTTAATCATAACAAAAATACTTGACAAAAATACCTGAAATTCAAGGCATGGCCCATTTCCATAAATCCCAAAGGTTTTTTCAGACAATTATCTAATTTTGATCCCTCTGGTTAAGTTAACAATCATGCTGCACAAATACTTTTAAATTAATATAACATTTTAGAGCAACGTGGGCGGTCTATAGTCTCCAGAATAAACTATCCCTGTTTACTTGTGGGGAATTTAAGGAAAGTTTAGGTTTTGTCATAAAATAATCTTCATGCAGTTTCATTTCAAAGATTGTTTTTGCTATAAAACCCCAAGCCTTGACTTTAAAGAGGTAGCCTGGTCATTTTGAAGGGATATTCTGTCAAATAGTCATCAGTAGTTGATACTTTAGCTGTGACATGAATACATAGAATATTTAGAAAAGGGCAAAAGTCTTTTCCAGGCTAGCTAATGGCCTAGCCTGCATCAAGACTTTTGCCATGTCATGGCTAATATGGTACTAACCATTAAAAAAATACGTATTTGAGAGAACACCACTTCAAAAATGACCAGACTATCTCTTTAAAGTAACTAGTTGTGTTTTTATATTAGTTCACAGTTCCTTGAAATTTCCCCAATTTGCAGAATATTGTCAACAATTTTCACAGCCCAAAACTGATGATTTGGATTGCATAAGTACTGATTATACAGCATATGAATATAGTCAATCTACGTGGCCAACAGTTAAGTTTTGATTTACAAGCTCAGATCTACAAATATATGCTCAAACACAATGGATTTTCCCTTCAGGCTGGAGGAGAAGATGAAACTCCTCCGGTCAGGTGTCACCACAGTGAATGAGCGTGGCGACTGCACGTAAACATCCTTAAACTTGTGAAACGTTTTGGTCTCGGCATCCCAGAGGTAGATCTGTGTGAAGGAGTAATCACTGCCCAGAGCGAGGTAGTGTCTGTCTGAGAAGGTGAAGGGCTGCAGGACCATCGCTCCCCGAGAGGGAAGTGCCTGCACCTCGTTGAACTGCTTGTTGGCCCACTTAACCACTTTTGAGTCACCGATGTAACAAGCCAGAGCCAGATACAAGTCACGTTCGACTCGAAAAGCTTTGACAGACACTACATCATCCACAAGTGGGATGTCGCCATGGAGTATAAACTTCAGAGTGCTTTTGTTCCACAGGTAGACAACTGGTGACTGGGAGCGGCTGGCTAAAATAAGGTAGTACTTCCCATCCACCTCAATGAACTCTGCATCTGTATCGCGGAACCATTCATGGAGAAACTGGTAGGAGTAGAAACCTGTTTCGTTGCGGTCTGGTTGGTCAATCCACTTGTAGAGAGTAGACAGGCCCGCCTTGGAACTGTCCACAATCAGAAAATACCAGTCACCATCCATCTGAAAGACCTCCATATCATTTGGCTTCGAGATGTTGAAGACCTCGATGGTCTGAAACTTGGTGAACTTGTTTTGTTTCTCGTCAAACTTGAAGATGTGGGAGCCACCAAAGAGCTGGGTGATGATTATCAGCACATGGTTTTCTATCAGAAATGACTTGCATCCAACGACAGATTTCCCTGTGAAGAAGAAAATTGTTTATGGTGATGATGTTTAAAAATATACAATTATTTTTTAATGTTTTTGGATGATAAGACCAAATCTCAATAATAAGCCTAAAAATCAGGCCTTTTGAATTATATAGTGTTATATAGAGTTATTCATTTTGTTCTGTTACTTGAAAATTATTGTGATTGAACTAATTGTTTGAAAAAAGGGGCAGATATAATAAGATTTTTTTCTTCTTCTGCTGCCTTTCATTTTAAATCTCTTGTATATTTTTATATTGTTATGGAATTGTTTTGTATTTTTTTAAATAAATAAACTTTACACCATACCATACCATGTAGTGTAACATGTATATTTGTCACGATTCACGCCTGTCTGAGTTTATATTTTTGTCACTTTGTTCACTGCTTGGTGTCTGTGGATTTTCTTCTCTTCTATTCTTCTTATTATTTGTTTCTCTTTGGTTTTGAGACTTTTATTTCTGCAGCACTCTGTCTGTTTCTCTCTGCTGGCTGCATGATAGTTTAAATTTGTCTTTCCTTCACTTCACTCTGCACTAATTAGTTTTCATTAGCTGCACCTGTCGCTGCACCCTTTATAAACCTGGTCTGTTCACAGGGTGAGCGCCAGATAGTCGAAAACAGCTTGCCTGCCAATAGATATCCCGCGCTTCTACAGTCTCCTGTCCTTTCATAGTTTCCCTCCTGCCTTGTTTTGTCTGCCCTGCTCCTGTCCCTCCTCCCGGTCTTCGTATCCTCGCCTCTGTTCGCTTGCTTCCTGGTTATCGACTCCGGACCGTCTGACTTCGCCTCTCGCCCGCTCCTTTGGATTTATTCTTCTCCTGCTGGTTCTCGACCCACGCCTGCTCCTGACCTGCCTATCGCCCGCTCCTGCATGGTACTGTCGCATCTCTGCTCTCTGGTTTTGACCCTCGCCTGCACGACTACGCCTCCCGCCTCACGGATCGGGTTCTGGTTCGGCGCCGCTGCGGAGCAGCGCTTTTCATCCATCCATCCATCCTTGGGTTCAACGCTGCAGCCGGCTGACTCTCTTCACCGGGATCATTCCTCCTGCAGTGGGCACATCAGCTTGGAGCGACTCATTAATCCCACGTCCCCTTCAACCAGAGTAACGGTTAGTGGTCTCACCTTTTTGACATTTGCACCTGCTTCTGTCTCCCGCCTGGCCACTAACCGTACTCTACCTGTTTACAGACTCGTTCCAGCCCGAGCTCTTAGATCGACACCAGAACCAGTTCTTTCTTTGAGAAGCCAGACTCTCCCCAATAAACTTTTATATTTATTTTCAAGTGTTTGTGGTGATTTTGGTCCAGTATTTGAAGGGGTTCGTTACAATATTACAGTTAAAATACTCAGATAGTACTTTGAGTGTGAAAGGGTCATTAGGAACCAAATGGTAAATTCCAGGTAAGATTTGTGGCTCGATAGAGATAATCCATTTTTGTGGCATAAGGGCTCCATTAACAGTTGTTTTCTGGTCTTATCACCAATATAACTGGGGTAATAAAAATAAAAGTTGTCACACCTATTATATTGTCAAACTTTCTGAAATTCATTTCTATGTGATCCCACTCCATGATCACACAGCTGTTGGTGTTTGGGGCAGACATGGCCACAAAGATGTCCTCTTTAAAGGAGAAGATGTCTGCGGACATGGACTGAATAGGAATGGACTGATGACGCACAAAGTCTGAAACACACAGGAGAAAAACAACAAAATAAATAAACTGCGGTGATCAAGTGATCGAGAACCTTAAATTACATTTTCAATGCTGAAAAACCATCTGCAAAGAGTCAAGTCTTTGGGTTCAAGGAAGTACGCACGTTCACTGTAAGTACAACATTAATTATTTATCTTTAAAATCCTCTTAGTAATTCATACCTTCGCTTGTCTTTTTGCAACCCTATGAGTATTTATTGAGGGCCAGTGTGAAAGAATGTCTCCCTTTGGGACAAACCTAATAACTAAATAAAATATTCCCATAGAGTTGTCCCTCTTTTCAAGAAAGGTGACAACAATTTTTTTTCCATTTTCTATTGACCTCACCTGGTTACCTTACATTGCTGAAACAGCTTGCTTCAAAAACTTGTGTTGAAATCTTTATTTTATTGATAACCAGTTAGAAATTCATTGTGGTTCCCTCTGACATCTCCTCACAGAGCTACCGGTATTTGATGGATTGTTTGAAATCATTTAGTCCCTTATGGTGTTAAACTTCTGCAGCTTGAGTCATGTTAACCATCCCGATCGTCTATCAACATTACTAACCAAATATCTGTAAACGCTTCCATCAAATGACCCTGACCTTTTAAAATGTCAGCCTGCCACCACCTCAAACTTAAACAGCAATTGTGACAAAACTGCTCTGTTTTTGTGAGCGTGGCAGCAGGAAGAGTTTTTGTTTGAGGATGAACTTCTGGCGTCGGTCTAATTCAAGATGGACGAAAGGAAATACACATGGCTATAAATCAATACATTTTTCAGATATTCAGCTAAAAGTTAGAGTTGTAGTAGCTAAGAATAAATTACAACTATACAGTGTTACAGTATTACATGAGGGCTTTAATTTTTCCTTTGTTATGAATCTGTTCATATGTCATGTGTGGACTTTGTACTGAAGCAAACATGCTAGCTGACCTTCAGCTTGTTTGTTTTTGAGGGCACCGTGCACGGTCACGTCCCGTTTAATAATTCAACCCCTTCATTGATTCCACCGTCCTGCACCTCCGAACGCACCTTTGTTCCTGTTTTATTACCTGTGGAAATACATTCGCCCGGCAGAATGGGAAGGTCATTGAGCCGCTTGCCCTTCATCTCACCAGGGCCAGCGCAGAAGACATCCGACACCGTGGCGTTGGTGTTCTTCAGCCACGTCATCAGCCATTTGTTCTCACAGTTGCACTGGAACGAGTTCCCCCGCAGGTCTCTGTAACTCGACAGAAAGCGCCCTCAGTGCAGTCACGGCATATGAGAAGTCAAAACCCAAGTGAGAGACAGGAAAATAGGTGTATGCTATAATGCAGACTCTCACACGAACACTGCAGACTCCACAACTGCTTACTCACAGCTCCAGCAGGGAGTCCAGCTCAGAGAAGAGATTTCTTGGCAGAAACCTCATCTTGTTGTTTGACAGGGAGCTGAGCAGACACACAGGGAAACGATAAAAACCTGCAATTCTGTCCATTCTGAACTTTTGTTTGTTTTCTGTTGCAGCAATTTCTTTTTACTATCAGGACACAATTCAAAGGAAAAAACGTGATTAGTGAGAATAAGTAAATCAGACTTACAGATGTGTCAGAGCTCGTAGACCTCGAAAGGCATTTTTGGTGATTGTTTCGATCTTGTTTCTTTCAATAAATCTGTGTTTTGTTTAACGTCATGTGGAGAAACACATTATAATGTCACATTATGCTCATGTGGATGCTTTTATAAGGAATGTTGAGTAAATTCTGGATAATCTTCAGGAATGATCATAAATGAATTTCTCAGATACTCACAAATACTCCAGATGAGACAGACCAGAGAAGGCGTTGTCTTTGATGGCCGTCAGAGAGTTGGCGTTCAGGAGCCTGAAGGAGGGAAACGAACTACAAGTCAAAGGGAAGGACTATGGGTCCCTGAAGGAATGCATATCACCCGCTGGAAACCTAACTGATGGGAAGCATGATCTCAGATGTGTTAGTGCTCAGTTATTGTTTAAGAATGACTCTCAGCTACTACCTCACTTAGTTTTAGTTTGATATCTGTAACATAGCCTGAGTTACAGCCATTTTTGTGGTGGTAAAGGTTAATTTGCTGTGGTGGACATTTTGAATTGGGTTTGCTCCAAATGTTAATTTTAGATGTACAATCAGTGAATACCATTACTTTCATGAGATATTTTGCTAACAGACCAACAGTGGTGGCTTTAGTATTTAGTGCCAAAGATGTTGTGTAATGCAAAGTTTTCAAAGTACTTGCTGTGAATGTCCCTCAGCTGCTAATGTGTCGAATTTTAGCTCAATGTGAAATCAGCCGAGTTATAACCATGTCTGTGTTTCCAGAGTTCGGTTAGCTAAATAGATAGATTAGATAGATTTGACTAAACATAACTCAATTTGATTAACGGTTGGGGGACTTGATGTAAAGGTCATGGATGTTTTCACTTATTAATGTTAAATTAATATAGAGCCATGTTTGTGAAATCAAGAGAGCCTGTTTGACTATTCAGAGTCATAACTTCTGACATCTTGAAAACCTGTGAGTTGTGAAGCAGAGGTCGTCTTGACCTCTGTCTGATAACGGGTATTTAAGCTTGTCCTAACTTTGTCCGTGCGCAGACCTTGTGACCGGAGCTTCGATATACCATCTATGTAAGCCTGTTTTCAATGCTGCCACCATACAAGTGAAACTGGGTTGTAAAGATCTTCTCGCATCCTCTGTGTGGCTTAGTTGATTAATGAGATGATGATTGGATCATTAAATGATCCAACATCAACATCTGAACGCTTCATTAAGGTATGTCCACTGGTTCATGAAATATTTTTGCCAACAAACAGTTGATTCCAACATTGCAAAGTTTTATAAACTGATCAGTCAGCACTCAGAGCATGAGTTGGGGATGACTCTCAGTTACAACCACACCAAACGTCAGCCCAGTCTGTAAAACCAGCAGCGTTAGAATCCTTTGGTTGTCTGTAAGCGGTCAGATGAAACCTTTGCTCTCAGCTTCTGCAGCTTGCTGTGTCAGAACAAAAGGCTGTTGAATCTTCATGATTTATTGTTAAATGAAAAAGTTAAATCACGTCCAGTCACTTACAGCAGCTGGAGAGAAGGCATCAGGGAGAACATCCCCTCTGTGATTTCGCTGATGGAGCTGTTTACAATGCTCCTGTGGAGGAGATGACAACATGATTCATGGGTTCATTCTGTGTCCTCCATTTAGTGCATGCATTCATTAAAATAGAGTCCTCACAGTGAGTTGGTGTCGGTGGGTACGGTCCGGGGGATCTGGGAGGTCCCGACGCAGATGATGGTCTCCTTGGAGCAGGAGCATCCTGTAGGACACTTCACAGTCTTTTTACATCCAATGACTCCGAAGAGACACAAGAGCACAAAACCTGCCACAAACCAGTGCACCGCACGAGCCATGGCGCCTGGTGGTGATGGGATTCAGTGAGAGGGGCTGGTCGGGTCCAGTCTGCTGGGCGACATGAGGATGCAGCAGAACAGAGTCTGGCACAGACTGATACAGACGCTGCTGCTGCAGGATGCTGCTGGCTTCGAACACTGAGGGACAAAACAGAAACGTCACGTCGTCAGAAACAACAGTGCTGCTGTTGGTGCAGACGGTGCAAGCTGAACGTTAAAAACCCTGGATGGTGTAACGTAACCCCAAACATCAGACATTTAAAGAGATATTTACTGTAAATAAAACAGTGGCGAAGATGAATGATTCAGAACTTTCCAAGAAAAGGACAGTTAACGTATTTATAAATTGTACACGAACTGTTTGGTGACACCACTAAATCTTTTCAGAGGTCTGTGGTCTGCCAGTCTGAAGTCTTTAGTTATTGTTTGTATTTCTTTTGTACATTGAATCCTTGTCTTTTCATCACATACCTCTTCTAAAACGTGTCTTGATTTTTATTCATATGGTTTACATTAATGGAAAAAAATATTTGAAATAGCTTAAAGATCTAGATTAAAAAACATAAGTTTTGTATTTTTTATTTACTTTTTTATTCCAGCTAATCAGAGAAACTAATTCAGTGAGATCAAATTAAAGCAAGAACGTTTTTTAAAACTGGGAAATTTACTTTTGAGTCAACTGACTGTCATTCTCCCAAGAGTTACAACAACATTTCAGCATAAATGACTGAGAACAAATCATAAAACTAGTTCATAAAAAGGATGGCAACTTTTTGTGAAGGTGAAATTATAATAAAAAAGGCGTGATTCAAATCTCCCTACATCCAAATAAACTTCTTCTGCAGACAAATCACAAGAAACTCGCAGCGATGCTTGCTCCAGAAGAACACCATCCACCCATCCATCTATCCATCCATCCATCCATCCATCCATCCATCCATCCATCCATCCATCCATCTGAAGTTGGGTAGTGGGGGCAGCAGCTTGAGCAGGGAGGCCCAGACATCTCTTTCCACAGCCACCTCTTCCAGCTCTTCTAGGAGGACTCCCAAGGCATTCCCAGGCTAACTGAGAGACATAGTCTCTCCAGCATGTCCTGGGTCTTTGTGTGGTCTCCTCCCAGTTGGACATGCCTGAAGCACCTCCCTAGGTAGGCGTCCAGGGGGCATCCTTACCAGATGCTCGAACCACCTCAACTGGCTTCTTTCAATGTGGAGGAGCAGCAGTTCTCTCTCCCTGATAGCTGAACTTCTCACCCTATATTTAAGGGAAAGTCCAGCATACCCTGCAGAGGAAACTCATTTCAACTGCCTGTATCCACAATCTTGTTCTTTCGGTCACTACCCAGAGTTTGTGACCATGAGGGTAGGAATGTAAACCGACCGGTAAACAGAGCGCTTTATCTTACAGCTCAGCTTCCTCTTCACTACAACGGACTGGTATAGAGCCTGCAATATTGCAGATGTTGCACCAATCTGTCTGCCAATCTCACGCTCCATTCTTCCCTCACTCACGAACAAAATCTTGAGATACTTGAACTCCTCCACTTGAGGCAGAACCTCACGCTTAACCTGAAGTGAGCAATCCACCCTTTTCCGGTTGAGGACCATGGCCTCAGATTTGGAGGCGCTGATTCTCATCCTAGCCGCTCCACACTCGGCTGTGAACCACTCCATTGAGAGTTGAAGATCACAGCTCGATGACGCCAACAGGATCAGATCATCTGCAAAGAGCAGAGATGGAATCCTGAGGCCACCAAACCTGAAACCCTCTGCCCGCTGGCTGCACCAAGAAATTCTGTCCGTAAAAGTTATGAACAGAATCGGTAACAATGGACAGCCCTGGTGGAGTCCAACTCCCACCCTGAAGGGGTATGACTTACTGCTGGCAATGCGAACCAAATTCTCGCACCGCTTGTATAGGGACCGAACAGCCTGTAGCAATGTGCCTCCAATCCCATACTTGCAGAGCACCCTGTCAAGTGTACCCCGAGGAACACGGTCAAACACCCTCTCTAAGTCCACAAAACACATGTACACTGAATGGGCAAACTCCCATGACCCCTCAAGGGCCCTAGTGAGGGTAAAGATCTGGTACGGTGTTCCACGGACAGGACGTAACACGCATTTTTTCTCCTGGATCTGAGGTTTGACCAACACTTGCTCTCTTTTGTCCAGTACCTCTGAATAGACCTCATCACGGAGGCTAAGGAGAGTTATGCCCCTATAATTGGAGCAAATCCTCCAATCCCCCTTTGTGAAGAGGGGAATCACCAGTCTGCCAATCCAGTGGCACTGCCCCTGATGTCCACGCGATGTTACAAAGGCATGTCAACCAAGACAGCCCCACAACATCCAGAGCCTTAAGGAAATCAGAGCAGATCTGGTCTACCCCCAGAGCCCTGCTGCCACAGAGCTTTTAAACTACCTTGGCAACCTCAGCCACGGTTATGGACAGACCAACCCCGAAGTCCCCCGACTCTGCTTCCTCCATGGATGGCATGCTGGTGGGAGTTAGAAGGTCAGAAAAGTATTCTTTCCACCTCCTCACAATATCACTAGTTGAGGTCAACAGTACCCCACCTTCACTGAACACAGTGTTAGTAAAGTGCTACTTTTCCCTCCTCAGCCACTTGATGGTTTGTCATAATCTCCTTGGAGCTGACTGAGAGTCTCTAGCCAAGGTCTCACCGAACTCCTCCCACATCTGAGCTTTTGCCTCAGTAACAGCCAAGGCTACAGACCGCTTGGCCCTCTGGTACTCCTCAGCAGCTTCTGGAGTCCCACCAGCCAACAAGGCTTGGTAGGACTCCTTCTTCAGCTTGACAGCCTTGTGGATGGCCACCATGAAAAGCACCAACAACCTTGCAGCCACAGGTCAAGGCAACTACCTCAACAATTGCGTCACGGAACATGGCCCTCTGGGACTGAATTCTCCCTGCCTCAGCTGGGATGCGGTCAAAACTCTCCCAGAGGTGTGAGTTGAAGATATTTCTGATGAGTTCTTCTGCCAGGCATTCCCAGCAAACCCTCAATACATTTTTGAGTCTACTGGGTCTGTCTGGCATTTTCCCTCACCATCTGCTCCAACTCACTACCAGGTGGTGATCAGTTGACAGCTCAGCTCTATTCTTCACCCAAGTGTACAAAGCAAATGGCCGCAAATCAGATGACACGACTACAAAGTCAATCATCGATCTAAGACCTAGAGCTACAAGTCCAACAACAGAACATGGCTCGAGTTCAGATCAGAGAGGCACTTCCTCCCAGTCATGCCCCTCCAGGTCACACGGTTGTAACCAACATGGGCAATGATGTCCCCCAGTAGAATAAAGGAGTCCCCAGCTGGTGCACCTTCCAGCACCCCAGCTAAGGACTCCAAGAAGGTTGGATACTCTGAACTGCTGTTTGGCACATAAACACAAACAACTGTCAGGGCCTGTCCCCCACCTGCAGGCACAGGGAAACTACCCTCTCATCTACCAGGGAAAACTCCAACACACAGGCACCGAGTTGTGGGGCTAAGAATAGACCCACACCAGCTCGGCGCCTCTCACCATGGGCATACAGCAGTTTGTTCATGAAACACACTCCAACAGGGATTTATCTCCTTGTCATCTTGAACTTTCACCTCTCCTCAGTTTACCCATGATAACCTAAGAAAGAATTTCAACTTCCTCCTGCTGGCTTCATGTTTTCTCTGTTGTACATTATATTCATGCTGTAAGTGTCTTTATCTTTTGATGTGGACTCTTGTTTCAGCTGAAATTCAACATCTGTCTTTAAATGTTTCAAATATAAATGTTTTCTTTGGGAAAGGAGGATAAAATGAAGATCTGAGCAGCTCCAACTGATGCGGCAACAAACCAGAACAAGTTGTTGACAGCTGATTAAAAAGGTCGGCTTTTCAGTTCTGGTCCAAAAGGCTGATGGTGTTTATTTTTCCTTTTGATTTTGTCGTTAAGATTACAGTATGACAAACAGAAGTGAACTTTAACAAGTGTGCAGATACATAAGTTCACCACCAGAGGACAGCTGTGGACAGAAAACCCAAACGGTGTTCAACTGTTGTTTTATACTGCACATAGCATGTGAAGAAACATTAAGGCATTTTCAGAAACATGAATTATAGCAGAAAATAAATAAAATAAAACTTCAGATTTAAAAAAAATCACCTTTAAAATGCAAAATGTGTCTGAATCATTATATGTCATAAAAATGCATAAGTGAAACGTGTCTTATTCAAACATTATGTGGAGGCTGAATATTTATTGAAGTTAAGATAAAAAAATTTTTTTCAACATTCTTCTCTTTGAACTTTTTTATTGTATGTTTTTACCAAACAGCTGTAAAAACCTGATGATTCCTGTCAAATCATCAGTGGAACAAACACGTTTTAGTCACCCTCCCTCTCTTCACCCAGAAGGTTCTGACCTTCACGAGAGGACTGGCAGCGTTTGAGCCCGAGTGAATCCGAACCACCGAGGAAGAACCGAGCATGTCTGTCATCGGAGGGATCGCTCGTGGCAGCTCTGCCTCTGCTGTTTTTAGGATGACATCTCATTGACCCAGATGATGCACAGCAGACGTCAGACGAAAGCTGTGATTTATTTATCTACTCGGTCACAATGTCGCATCTGAAGATCCTTAAAACAAATCTGCTTTAGGCATCGGCCACTCAAGATCATTATTTTAGTCAAACTTTATTTATACAGGTTAGTCTCACTGAGCCTCGAGGACTCATTTACAAGATTTCACTTCTTGTCTTGGATGTTTGTTGTATGAAAACGAGGGAAAGCAAGACACTTCCACTTTACTTGCCAGAACACAGAAACACTTTAATGAAACAGCTTTAAAACTTAAAATAATAGTTTCTCTGTAATTAAACTGCAGGAAACACAGAGGCACGTTAACGTATTTGATTTCTAAATCCTTCGGCCCTCGATGGGTTGTTCTTCTAACTTGCTCAGTTGCTGAAAGCAGCTCTGGAGCTGGACATCGGGTAGTTATTGCCATTACGCAAATTTAAATTATGATTTAAATTTGATCTTTATTTTTAAATGACCTTTTTCGCAGGCGGACTGAGCTCTACAGCGCTGTCATAGATCATGTATAAACCAGGATCACCTCTCTCACAAAAGTTTTTGTCAATTCAGTTTTTTTTCTCCTGTTTCTTGTTTTATTTTCTGATTTAAAATCCTGTTTTATTTCTAATAAGCTCATCGAGGGGCCAGACTGAGCTCACCAGTGGTGAGGGTGTGGCCCCAGGGCCATCAGTTGAACTTCTTTTTTTTTAAAGTATAGAATAGAATAGAATAGAATAGAATAAGATAGAATAGAATAGAATAGAATAGAATAGAATAGAATAGAAACAGCCTTTATTGTCCCACAGATGGGAAATTCAAGTGTAACAGCAGCAACAACAGATAAAAAGATAAAAAGATTCACACAAAAGTTCCTAAATGTTATAAACAATACATAAAGAAATAAGATAAACAACATCAATAATAGTGTTCAGTATGTGTTGGAACATTGAGAATGGCAGACTTTACAGTACAGTATTATAGGTAGAGTGTGTGTTTTAGCAGAGGTCAGCATGTATTTAATCCTTATTGAGTTTGTTGGGAGCAGTGATGGTTGGAGTCTAACAGCTGCTGGGAGGAAGGACTTGCGGTAACGATCCTTTGTGCATTTAGGATGCAGTGATTTGTCACTGAACGAGCTGTCCAGCTCAGCAACAGCTTCATGCATGGGGTGGGAGACGTTGTCCAGCAATGATAGTATATTGATGCTGATTGATACAATGCTGTATTTGCAGTAGAGCAGGTGTTGTTTCTCTCAGACTTCTCTGGTTCCCCCTGTGGGGGTCTCAGTAACCTGGGTCAGAGAGTCTGAGTCCAGATGGATGCCACACAAGACATTAACATGTCCCTGTATGCCACAAACCAAACACTGCTTTGTGTTTGACCTTTCCAAAGTATTTTAAACTAATTATTATTTCTTTTTAATTACATGAAAATGATTCATGTCTGTCTCCCCAGTTCCCAGTCATTCCTCATTTTTAACGGTGAGCCCCAAGGCTCTGTTTTTGGACCCGTCCTCTTCATCATCTACCATTTTGTAAGGATGGTGCCCCCTTGTGGCGGGTCCCATCCCTACACTCTCTGGTCTCCCTGTTAATTTCCTTGATCGTTTCCACCCTCCTGTCGTCCAGGTGTTTGATTGCCTCCCTGTGTATATAAGTCTGTGTCCTTGTGTTTATGATTGTCCTGGCATTGTCTCCTGCTGCCTCATG
Source organism: Nematolebias whitei (assembly GCF_014905685.2). Taxonomy (NCBI): domain Eukaryota; kingdom Metazoa; phylum Chordata; class Actinopteri; order Cyprinodontiformes; family Rivulidae; genus Nematolebias; species Nematolebias whitei. The sequence continues at coordinate 35,637,795 of NC_056500.1, forward strand.
TCTCCTGAGTTCCTAGTGATTCCCTGCGTATGTAAGTTTGCTGCCCTGTCAGCTATTTTGTGTTCTTTATATTAAAACATTATTCAATCAACCTTTATTTAGACAGGTAAATCCCATTGAGCCTCGAGGACTCATTTACAAGAGAGACCTGATTTATTATTATTTTACCTGCCGAGTCGTCGTGCTGCCTGCACCTTTGGGTCTGAACCACACCAGATCGTGACAGAATGCCAGGACCAAACAAAGATCCAGCAGGCTGCCGTCCTTGGCTGTGCTCACCCTGGAGGATGAGCAGCGGCTCCACAGTGTTTCATGGGCACTGTTTTGCACTGTATGCACCCCCAACGACCTGCAGGCAAGATGGGTCTCAAGATGTCTTGGGTGAGTTCCTTCGGCTGCCAGGACTAATCCAGTACCCAAAGATGGCAAAGCTTCTCGATAAGGTGCTGGAGGAGCAACGGGTGCTGAATAGAATCTGCCGGTCCACTGACCCCCAGCCCACATTCCCAGCATCGCCTCCAGAATGTTTTGCACCTCCTGCTCTGCTCCCAGTGGTGGCCCTCACAACTGCAGCCCCTGTGGTGCCTTCCATGCCTACCACAGTCTCCGTAGTTTTTACAGCTCCTTCAGTTCCTGACGAGTCCATGTCCTCGGATGGTCACACGTCCCCTGTGCTCCCGACTCCAGCAGCAGCCCTTGCGCCCTCGTGTCCAGCAGTGGCCCCTGCGCCCTCGTGTCCAGCGGCTGCTCCTGCTCCCTCGTGTCCAGCGGTGGCCCCTGCGCCCTCGTGTCCAGCAGCGGCTCCCGCACCCTCGTGTCCAGCGGCGGCTCCTGCGCCCTCGTGTCCAGCGGCAGCTCCCGCGCCCTCGTGTCCAGCGGCTGCCCCTGCGCCCTTGTGTCCAGTGGCGGCTCCTGCGCCCTCTTGTCCAGCGGCAGCTCCCGCCCCTGTCTCCAGCCACAGTTCTGGTGTTGGCAGCTATGAGGTCTTCGGTGGTCTCTTCTCTGGATCGCCCACCAGAGCCCCCGCCTGATGATGGACGGTCTCCTGGCCACCCCCCTGAGTCTGTTCCATGTCTTGGACGGCCTCCTGGTCGCCCACCTGAACTTGTTATATTTCTTTGTGTTTAGTTTTGGTGTTTAGTTCTCAGGCCTCCTCCTGTCAGTTTTTGGTTTCTTGTCCTGGTGTTTCCTCGTGCCCCCCCCCCATCCTTGCAGTTCCTCCCTCTGCCCGCCCTAGTTTTTTTTTTTTTTTGGGGGGC
>NC_056500.1:35639153-35641328 GCF_014905685.2 Nematolebias whitei
TTTTTTTTTTTTTTGGGGGGGGGGGGGGGGGGGGGGGGGGGCTTTCTGGGGACGCCAGGGGGCGTCCTTGGGGGGGAGGGTACTGTAAGGATGGTCCCCACTTGTGGCGGGTCTCATCCCTACACTCCCTGGTCTCCCTGTTAATTGTCTTGATTGTTTCCACCCTCGTGTCGTCCAGGTGTTTGATTGCCTCCCTGTGTATATAAGTCTGTGTCCTTGTGTTTATGATTGTCCTGGCATTGTCTCCTGCTGCCTCATGTCTCCTGAGTTCCTAGTGATTCCCTGTGTATGTGTTTGCTGCCCTGTCAGTTATTTTGTGTTCTTTATATTAAAACATTATTATTTTACCTGCTGAGTCGTCGTGCTGCCTGCACCTTTGGGTCTGAACCACACCAGATCGTGACACATTTTCCCTGAAGTAATATTTTTCATAAATTCAGTAATCATTTTCTGTTATGCGGATATCACCCAGCTCTACTTGTCTACCTAGCTTCTTCCACCCTCACTGATTGCCTCGGCGAGCTTAATTCCTGTTTTTCCTCACATTTTTCTCCAACTAAACAATACTGGGACAGAGCATAAGAACATATTCTTGTTGGTACCAAAGAACACTCTTTCAAAGTCCAAACATTTTCTTCTTCCTTTTAACAAACACGTCTCTTTAAATCAGCTTATTCCTCCTGATTTACTCAGGGGAACTTCCTCTTTTAATGTTGGACGACATTGTATTTGATTACACTTAAAGTTCTTTTAATTTGATTTCAATAAGTTTAATTTGTACAGCGCGTTTTTAAATAAAATGTTCTGTTTTATTATTTAATTTTATTATCATTAAATGTTTTCAGCACCCACATCATTCTATATGACCACTTGAACTGTGGTGTCTCACAATCATTAGCTTCAAATGAACATTTATTTAATTTTAACATAAAACCACCGGGACAGTAGTTTTGGTTATTTCATGGTCAGTTCCACCTCTTGTGTGTGAAACGGGGAGGGGGTAAAAGGTCTCCACCAGTCCTCTTCGTGGCATTGATTAATGGCGTCCATGATTTAACACCTGCTGTTTTAATGTTGCCACAGTTAGAACCGGATCTGCGTGTTCCCATTTTAAATAGCTGCCTGCATTTATCAGCTTTGTGTGAGTCACTGTGCATCGAGCAGAAGTCTTCAAACTCAGCTTGTTCAGTCCCAGCTGTCCCAAGTGCACTCAAACATTTAATAAACTCGTCCTCGTGGTGTTCCTTATGGATGCAGCAGACTAACTCTTTTACAAGGCCTTGCAAGTTAAAAACAGCCGGGGACTGTTTTAATAGCTGATCAGATATCATATTCAGGTTCTTTACCTTTAAAACTGAAATGAAATACTCGTAAAAGTAACTGAAATAGTCCATTCCAAAGCAGGCTGCTCAGTTTCTTTTGCGACAACGAGCGTAAAGTTTTGACTTTATCCTGGTGGCCTCTGTCCTTGATACTCCTGTCAGTGTGCCCTCCACATGGAGCAGCTGTTCCCCCCCCCACCCCCACACCCCGATGCATGCCACCAATCTGGGCCCTGTCCAGGAACAACACTTGTGTCTTCAAAAACCTAGACAGACGTCCAACAACTGGATTCGTGTCATGCAAGGTGTTCGGCTTCATCCAGCAGCAGGTCTTGCAGGTGACTGAGTGAAGGAGAAAACTGCTCAGACTGTCCCCCCATGAACCATATTCAACATCCAGTTCAGTTGAGGAAACTTTCAGAGAGTTCTGGTCAAACTGCAGTCTTTCTTTGTACATTTACTCGTCATACACCAGTCAGTGAAGGAACGCAACAAAAATGGTTTGGGGCAGATTATGTGTTGTGAATGACTCTCAGCTACTACCACATCATTCCAGTCCAATATCTTGGCAAAGTTATAACTTGACTTTGAGGCTGATTAACTGTGGTGGCCATTTTGACTTGGACTGGGGCCAAACCATGATCAGTTGTAGATGTCCGTCCAGTAACTACTCTGAGAATTTTTTTACAATCCGTCCATCATGGTCATGATCACTATTGTTGAGGAGTCTCACCACACCTAGCACTAAATTGTTACAAAGAATTGTTTACTTGCAAATAAACTTTTGTTTTATTTAGCTTTTTGCCTCATTTTTTAAACACCCCCCCAAAAAAATTTAAAATCAAATATATAC
>NC_056500.1:35641728-35656810 GCF_014905685.2 Nematolebias whitei
ATTAATTTTTTTAAATTTGGCATTTCTGAGGGAGAAATGACAATTTTCCTCACAACGTACCGTTACAATGTAGCTTCTTTTAAAAATATTTATACTAATTATTAATTAAATGAAGCATTTAAATAAATTAATTAATGAAGGAACAAAACAATATTTTTTTAAAAATAAAATCATTGTGTGTCTAACAGAAAAAAATGGTTGTAAAAGCAGAAGTCCAACAAAAAAAAAAAACATTTTCCTCAGGAAATGTCATCACTTTCATTTTTTGTGGTTTGTTTCTGTTATTTGTAATTCCATCCATTATTTTTACCCGCTGCTTTCTTTTCGGGTCACTGGTGCCCATATCCAGCAGTCACAGTGTGAGAGGCGGGGGACACCCTGGACAGGTCTCCAGTCCATCACAGGGACACATAGAGACAAACAACAATTCACTCTCTCACTCACACCTAGAGACAGTTTAGAGTTACCAATCAGCCTAACATGCATGTTTTTGGTCTGTGGGAGGAAACCGGAGTAACTGGAGAAAACCCACGCATGCACGAAGAGAACACGCAAACTCCACCCAGAAAGGCTTGCGGACCAGGATTTGATCTGGCAACCTTGGAATGCATCCACCTGCATTACTGTCATGGTTGCAAAGTTTAAAAGTAAATAATGAGCATGAACATTTGCAATAATTTCACTTTATTATTTACTCACTTAAAAGCAAATACTTCCGCTGATATTTGTTGTTAACTGCATCATCAAATATCTTCCTGGGGCCCCCATCATAGGCCTGAGCCCAGGCCCTCGGTTTTCTCTGATCCGTCCCTGGCACTGACAGGAAAACTTTATTACATTTTTTTTAAAAGTGCAAACACATGTCCAACATGTCCAACATGTCCAACATGTCCAACATGTCCAACATGTCCAACCTCTAAAGTTACAGCAAAGGCAGGTCCGTTTAAATCTGTCAGCTGGACCCAAAGGTTCGGAAACTTTCAAATGATGAAGCCTGGATGGAAGACTCCCCCTCCCTCCCCCTTCACGCGCACACGCACACACACCCTGGCCGCCCCCTGCTCCAGAACCGTCGGTCCAGAGTCGGAGGAGCACCGGACGGGTTCGGACCGGACTCGATGGAGACTCTCAGTTACCGAGCTGACGCCGAACTTCACGGGGCGCTGCTCAAACACAAGGACCGGGAACCGGAGACCAAGGACTCCGAGTCCAACTATGTGGACCTGGACCTGAAGCCGGACGGGCCGACGGTGAGGGTGACTTTCACCGGGGACAGAGACCAGCTGTCCGTCTCTTCGAGGACAGGTGACAGAAACCCCGCCTCACACGAGGACAAGGAGGACACCGTCCTCCCCGAACTTCCCGACCCGGACTCGGAGAAGCGGACCGAGCTGGACTCGGGCGACGAGCTCCGATACACGGACATGTGCTTAAACAGCAAGGCAGCGTCCGACGATGGAACCACGGTGTGGGCGCGCTGGGACACGGCGGAGGACGAGTCCCACTACATCACCACGCACGAGATCCAGCTCACGGAGCTCGACCACGACGTGGACTACGACCTGGGCCGCGGCACGCGCTGGGACTTCGAGGACGGGAACCTGGTCTACTCCTTTGTGGATTACGCGTCTTTTGACAGCGGCGACCCCCAAGGGGGGGAGGAGGAGGAGGAGGAGGGGGGCACCCCGACCCCGGAGGAGGTGCGGGCTAATCTTGGCAGAGCGGCTGTCAGCACCGAGCAGGAGGACAGCGATCTGTACAGCTCGGATGAGAGCCTGTGCAGGAACCAGAACCGGAACCCGGCGGGGGAAATCCACTTGTCCATCCAGACCTCCCCGGGGGCCGGGACCGAGGCCCAGGGCACCTGTTGGCACACGCACCAGCTCACAGACAGCAGCCACCTGGTGAGCTCTGGCTCCAGAGGGGGGCCCCTGGTGGACCGGGCTCCATATTTCATCCCGGCTCCGGGCCGGCAGCACCGGGCCTCCAAACTGAGGAGGAGAGACATCAATGAGTATTCCAGCGGGGCCTCCAGCTCCTTCAGCGAGCTGGATGATGCTGACAAGGAGGTGCGGAACCTGACCGCCAGGTCCTTCAGGAGCCTGGCCTGTCCGTACTTTGACGCCATCAACCTGAGCACCTCCAGCGAGTCCTCGGCCCCAGACTGTGGACTCAACAAGTGGTCTGCCTATGTGGACTGGAGCTACGACAGAGAGCTGGAGATGAGCAGAGCTGCAGCTGGAGGGGACGGAGATGCTCGGAGCAGAGCTTCCAGGAGAGTCAGCTCCAGGCAAGCAGCACCTTCAGGTCCAAAGGGCCAAATGAGAGAGCAGCGCGGAGTCACGCTCAGCTTCCGCTGCACAGGAGCCAAATGTGCCCAGAACGTGAGACCGGACCAGGCCACGTCAGACGGAGCGGGTGACACGCACAAGCGGGCGATCTTTGCTTCCAGCCTCTTGAAAAACGTCATCTCCAAAAAGATGCAGTTCGAGCACGAGCGCAAAATGGAGAGGGGGGAAATCTGCGACTCCCACCCCTCCGGGTCGCCCTGTCCCAACACGAAAGATCTGGAGAAGAGTCTGAGTGCAGGCCTGCAGAGGCAAACCTCTGGATCAGCTGATGATCAGAACCCAGAAGGAGGCAGGTCCAGCTCCTGCACTGAGGAGACAAAAGATCCAGAGACTGTCCTGGGGGGTGCGCTGGATCCACCAGAAGCTGAGCCTGATCTCTCCAAAGGCTCAGACAGCAGCAGCGTGCTGACAAAACTCCTCTTTGTTCCCAGCTGCCAGCTGTTGTCGTCCACGGACAGGAACTGTACGGACACAACACGTGACGCAGCTGCACCTGCACGTGGAAAAGACACGATGAAGGTGGAGGAAGGGCACGAGAAGGGAGGGAAAACCCCCGAGATCAAAATCCGCCTGACAAACGAGAACAGGGGCTGCACACTGAATATTGCAAATCTCTTGACCCCTAAAATAAGTTATGACGTCCACAAGTTCAGGGCAGCAGAGGACAGCAGATGTCCTGTTGTGTCTGCGGCGGAGAAGGTCCCAAACTTCTCTGTGAGAGACATCAGAGACACCAGGTGCAGGTTGCAAGCACCCATCTACCACGTCAGGGACGTGCGCAAGTTAGTCAAAAGCTCGTATCGCTTCGTTTCTCTGAATAGGAGTGGGAGTAAAAACTGCACAGCTCTGGGGAAACTTGAGGAGAAAGCCCAAGTGGAGCCGGCGCCTCCCATGGTGATTAAATGCAACTCTGTTAAAACAAAAGCTTCAGAGGTGGACGCCCCGTCGGAGCCGTCCCAAAGTGAAAACACGCCTTCGCTTCGTGTCTCCAGCAGGACGAAGCAGGCGAACCCAGATCAGGCCGAGCTGCAAACACATCTGGAGGTCAAACCGGCGAAACAGAGGTCGGACAAGAGGAGCAACGACGTCACCGCCCCGAAACAGGAGGCGCTGGAGAAAATCAAGGCCGCCGTGAAAACGATGGAGCAGCTGTACGTTTTCGACAGGAACGAGTGGAGGCGTAAGAGCCAAAGCTCTCGCCCAGTCACAGACGTGATGTCGCTTCCCTCCAGGGATGAGCAGGCGAGTCCTCAGGCCACAGAAACAGGAAAGACTCACGAAGAGAAAAGAGCCCCGGACATCATCCATGTCCCGTATAACAGAGACACGTTTAAAACACACACACCCCCGAGTTTCACCAACAAGAGCGTCCTTCACTGCAGCGACGACAGACATCATGGAGACGTGAAGCCCGACAGAGATCCTCCGAGCTCCACGGCCTCTGCAGCTCCGCTCTCAGTAAAAGCAGAGCCAGAAAAGACCCAGACGAGTTGTAGCAGTAAAGTTGCACAGGTCTGCTCAGACTCTGAGAACTACCTGACGATACCAGGACTGGGGGCTTCAAATGAACCCAAGCTGCTGGTTCCCAGTGAGCAGACCGAGTACCCCGCTGCTACCTTCTACCATCACCATCCAACAGGAGCAACAAGTCCTCACAAGCAGCAGGTGGTGTACTTCTCCCCGTCTGTCCCCAATGCGTCCCCCACCCCGTCTACAGGGGACAAAGTCCCACAAATCCAGCGCAAGATGCTCCTGGACCCCTCAACTGGACGTTATTACTTGGTGGACACTCCCATTCAGGCCACCACCAAGAGACTGTTTGACCCAGAGACGGGCCGCTATGTGGATGTACCCATGCCTCAATCACCTGTGACCCCCATCACACCTGTGCCCCTCCCTCTGTCCCCTCTGGCTCTCAGCCCGGGAGCGTACACCCCCACCTACATGATCTACCCTGGGTTCATCCCCTCGCCCACCTTAGCAGCACAGGCAGTGACGCCACAGTCCCCCTGCCGCCTGGAGGACGTAGCAGCTGCGACAGCTGGGGACAACGTGAAGCTGACGAGCCACGCACCAGAGAAAGCCTATTACAGCGCAACGGATGGAGCTCCTCAGGGGGGGCCGCTTCACCTGCCTGCCAGTTTGGGACACGTGACCAGCAGAGGAGGCGGAGCGAGCTGCGGCAGAAAGTCACTCATCAGCATCACAACGCAGCAGGGTCCAAGAATCATCGCTCCCCCCTCCTTTGATGGGAAAACTATGAGCTTCATAGTGGAGCACCGGTGACCAAGAGGAGTTCTCTCCACAAAACGTAAGTACGTCCCACAGAGCAGCAGCTTCCTCTGCCGCGACAACATTCACCGTCCTGCTCAGAAGGAACAGGAAGTGTCCGACGTGTTGAAAAACTACATCTCACGCACAAAGCAGCTCTTTCAACAGGAGCGTGAAACTAGAAGGATGGGTGTGAGTTATTAGAGCTGCACAACATTAACGACTTGTGCTATTATTCATTCAATAAACCACATTGTCCTCGCTTAACTGTAACATTACACTTTATATTTTTATATTTATATATGTTACCTAAACAGTAGCATTCACACACACACACATACCTGTTTTTGTTATCCCAAGAGACACATTTTCCAGATGGTCACATGTGGGGATGTCAACACACACACACACTTGCTCAACTCTCATTAATGATGACATTTATAGTAAAAATAGCATTCAGTTACAAAATAAAAAGCATTTTGATATCGCCCACCACTCGCACGCCAGTGTTCTGAGCAAAGATGCAGTTAGAGCTCAGAGTTTGTGTTCAGGATGACTCTCAGCTACTACCACGCAGAAACCAAGCTCCGCATGCGTAAAATTAACTGAGCTACAGTTTTTCTGCAGTTGCAGAAGCTGAACTAGTTCATGAGTTGATTTTAACACATCATGCTCTAACTCAGTGGCTCCCAACCCTAGTCCTTGAGGAACACCATCCTGCATGTTTTAGTTGTTTTCCTGCTATGAGTTACAGGCTTCTGCAGAACTTGAAGTAATTAAATCTCTGAATCAGGTGTGTTGGAGCAGGGAAACAACTAAAACATGCAGGATGGTGTTCCTCAAGGACCAGGGTTGGGAACCGCATGCTCTAACTTTAGCTCCTCAGCCGTCACCACAGCTCAGTTATTTATAAATCTGGTTGAGTTAAGCCTGAACATGACAAAGTTAATTCAGGTCCTCTGGATGGAATAAAATAAAATATATAATTATTCATTTATTTTTCTTATTTATTATTTTTGAGTCCATCCAGAGGACCTGATTTAACTTTGTTATATTTTTCTACCTGGATTATTGAGCATGCATCAGGATAAAGCCCAAACCGTCGACTCAGGTTGACTCAAATCCTGAATCAACCATAGATGTTTGTCTAATGGTCCATTTGTGACATTTTCATTAAAATCTGTCCAGCAGTTTATTAGATATTTTACTAACAGACAAACACCTGGCTATTACATGTTCATCATCTTTTTATGACAGTATAACTACTGCCCAAAACAGCATTTTTACAATATTGTACTAACTTTACAATTTAAAGCACATTTACTCATGTATTTAATTACTTTTAAATGAAACGTTGTTCTAACAGTTTAATTAAAGAAACAGTTTTATAGTTCAGATACATTATGCATCCTTTAAAAAGCACTGAACTAATTAAAAGACAAAAGAACGTTCACTGAGGAAATTTAAAGCAGAAAAGTACAAAACATATTCATGAATATGAAACTTTCAGCTTGAGAAGCTGAAGGTTCAAAAATAAACACAACCGCGGAACAATAAAAGAGTTTCAACCAAACCATTAATGAGCCTCCAATCATGGCAAAAAGATAAAAACGTGATTTAAATTGGGACAAATTTGACCAGAGATTGTAAATGAACACACAGGACTGAGACACACGAAGGTTCAAGGTTCTTTATTGTCATTCACATCACACGTAGTACATGAGGTAGAACAAATTTGTGTACTCAAGGTCCCAGTCACACCCAAAAATAGCAAAAATATAAAGTATAACAGTATACATGGATCTAAGATATACACTAAACAATAATGGTATAACATAATACAGTGTATTATATAGATACTATACGGCAGTGGCCCTCAACCCCCGGGCTGCGGACCGGTACCGGTCCGTGGGTCAATGCGTACCGGGCCGCACAGAAGGGGAAAAAAGTTTTATTTTGAAAAATCACCTGATTCTCTCTACCACATCAGTGTAAGACTCACTCTTGACGCAGGTCAACATACACCAGTGGTTAGTTTCAGTTTGTGCTGGTGCATGCACAGATCAGTTCTACGTTGCTGGTGAAGAACAAAGCAATTCAGCTACGTGGTGTGGAGCAGACAGGTGGAGGTGTGCAGCCGTATCTGTGCATTTTGAAGGTTTACACTGCATAATTTTCAACCCGCCTGACAAAGATTGACTATAAAACTATAACTAAATAAAACTATAATTTTAACAAGCTTCCTAGCATCACATCAGAGCTGTCGCTTCACATTTTTGCTTCTGCTCAAAAAAATCTCTGCCCCTAAAAGTTCAAAGTCATGGGTAATTTTATTATAAAACACAAAAATATAATTAAACGTTTTGCACCAGTGCTTTTGTGAACAATCTGATGTGTGAATCACTGCAGGAGTTCTCTGAACTTTCACCGAACTGATAAAACAGACGATGATCTCAGCTCATGAAGCTGTTTGTCGTGCAGTTAAGAGTATTTGAAGTGAAAACTGTTTTAAATGTTTGTAAAACACACCAGAATGCAGGAAATGGCATTTACTTTATTCAAAATTCTGTTGGGGAGGACCCCCAGACCCCCCCCCCCGTCCGTGAAAATATTGTCTGACATCAAACCGGTCCGTGGCGCAATAAAGGTTGGGGACCACTGCTATACGGGATATAATAGTTTTTGGACCTGAGCATCTTAGGAATTAATTTTTCAGTCTTTCACCCTCTCTGGATGGCATTAATCTGTCCTCCAGCTCTAATGTTAAAAATCTTGGAGTTATTTTTGATCAGGTCATGTCTTTTATCTCCCACATTAAAAACATTACTAGAACTGCCTTCTTCCACCTGAGTAATGTCTCTAAAATTAGAAACATCTAAAAATTATGCAGAAAAACTGGTTCATGCATTTGTCACGTCTAGACCGGACTGGACTTGCAATGGTTTGTTATCTGGACGTCCAAATACTTCTTTAAAACGTGTTCACTTGATTCAAAATGCTGCTGCCAGAGTCTTAACTGGAGTTAGTGGGAGAGATCACATCTCCCCAGTTTTAGCTTCTCTCCATTGGCTCTCTGTCAAATCCAGAATTGAATTCAAAATCTTACTTCTAACCAACAAAGCTCTCAACAACCTAGCTCCATCTTATATTCGAGATCTTGTTGTTCCATATTTTCCTAACAGAGCACTTCGCTCTCAGACTGCAGATTATCTCACAGTCCCTAGTTTCCAAAAGCAGAATTCCAGTTATCAGGCTCCTCTCTTGTGGAACCAACTTCCAGTTTCTGTCCATAAAGCTGACACATTGTCCAGTTTTAAGACTGGGCTTAACACTTTCTTTTTTGATAAATCCTATAGTTAGGGTTGGCTCGTTATGCTGCTATAGGCTTCGACTACTGGAGGACAAATTGACCTCTTTTCCTTAAATGAATTGTTAAAATTGAATAGTTTTCATTTGATACTATTTCTATCTTAACATGTGATTCTTGACCTGCCACTGTGTATCTGTTCCTCCTTCCTGTTCCTCTCAAACCCAGCCGGTAGAAGCAGCTGGTCACTTGTCCTGAGCCTGGTTCTGCTGAAGGTTTCTTCCTCATGAAGGAGTTTTTCCTTTCCACTGTCGCCTTCATACTTGCTCAAGATGAGAGTTCTGCGATGGAGTTAAACTCAAAGCAGTCTGCTCTTCAGAAAAATAGTGTTAAATTATTATTTTTATATATAAATGTTTCTGTTCAGTGCCCTGAGATGACTTCTCTTGTGACTTGGCACTATATAAATAAACTGAACTGAAACTGAATTAATAGATTCAAACTGTGGGTCAGAAAACGCCCCTGAAGGAGGCGAACGAGCACAAAGTAACGTGAGACTTGTGTCAAACTGTCAAAGATCAACAGATGTGTTTGTCCCTGGAAAGACAAGTTGCAGCTGCTTTGTTAGCCTCTCTTTGCTGTGGGTTGAGCGTAAACGTCGCTCAGACGGCCGTCCAGCCCGACCACTGCAGCAGCGTCAGTGTTAATAGACATGCAGGAGCTTCATGACAGGTAACCTGACTCCTGAGGATGGCTTTTCATCCACGACCCGCAGCTTTTTCCCTGCATTACACATCGTCGGGCTATTTTAATAGAGCGAGACGAGTTTGTTTACACGGTTTATTCCCAGGGTGTCACAGGAAACGATTCCACTTGGTGGCTCCTTAACATCCAGCTCTTCTTCAGCAAACGCTTTCGTTTCATGACGTCAAGCTTTGAGCATTCTTTGTGAGAGATATTTTATGAAAACTCGAGTCAGAACGATTATTTATTTTAAGAAAACGGCAGAAGAAGCTAAAAATGACATGATATTAAAAATGTACTCAGGTCACCCAATAAATGTTATGTATACGTGCCAGAGTGATTAAGTAACATGGTTTACAACAGTTTTAGTGAAATGTGGTTCAACTAGTTTCACTTTAATTAACCCTCCTGCTGTCCTTGGGTCAAAGCTCAATTTGACCCAAGGGCAGCAGCCTTCATCCTCCTGTACAAACTTAGAGTCACAAAGGAGTTCTCGGGACTTTTGAGTCAGTTTTAGATTCTGCAGAGGCGGCGAGGCTCGTGACGTAAAGACAGAAAAGTTAGATGTGGCTGACTTTGCGACAGAGCCGCCGTGTTTTATAAATCAAAACAAAGTATTTTATTTGATCTAAACCAGTGATGGGCAATAATCTGAATACTGCAGTACTCATCAGCGTGTACAAATCAGAATGTTTTATTTTTCCTTTGGCACTTGCTGTTAACTTACCCACAAAGAGGAATAATCCACCAGCTGTGTGCCGGCCTGTGTTTCAAACTCAGTTTGATTTGGTTTACATGATCGCTTGGTGGAAACTGCAGCCTCAGAGGTACTTCACCTTTACGCCCAGATCTCGTCTTCGCTCGTCCACTTGGATCAATGAAACCGATAAACGGGAAGTCAGTCTGTCTCCGATTAGCAGACATATCTAAGAGAGAAGGTCTCTTCATTACCGACTGTTTCTGTGGCAGGATTTGTAATAATATTTATCACTGACTCATTTTAGGTAATGGGTGATAATGTATTTGATATGGGCGTGTTAGCTTGTTCAGGTCCCATCTGCTTCAAATGGACTGAAACAGAATATCTCCACTGTTGGACTCAGCAGGTTTTGCTGCGATGTTCGATGAGCTCACATCAGGTCTAGTGTTACCACTGGTCTCATCAAGGTGCTAAAACCAGCAAAATGTGTCCACGGACTGGAATATTTTACATCCCATTGAGACTCTGTTGGACATGCCTATTCCGATCACTACAGACTGGAGGAGATATGATAAACATTAAGATAAATGATCTGATATATATATATATATTTTTTTTTTTTTTTTTTTTCATTTACTCTTTATTTATCCAGGTAGTCTCATTGAGCCACGAGAACTCATTTTCAAGAGAGAGCTGTTTAGGGAGCAAAAACTCCCTAAACAGCTCCGTGGGGGTTAAGGGCCTTGCACAGGGGCCCAGGTTGGGGCGAATGAGGGTGGAGGGAGGTGTGGGTGTTTCACCTTTTCCACCCACATTTTGATGTTGACGGTACCGGGAGGTGAACCTGCGACTTTCCGATCACAAGCCCATCTTCTAACCTCTGTGCCACCACTCCCCAACTCCACTTGATGAGCACGGGTGGTGAACTGTACTGTCCCTGAAGTGAAAATAAGTTAAAAACAGAGATCGAATGACTAAAGTTTCAAAACTCAGGTTTATTTAAAGCAACAACGTTGACCAAAGTGCTTCACAAGGAGGTTAAGAATAAACATGAAAAACAAAAATAATAAAAAAGAAAGATCAGACATTAAAATAATCCACTAATATAAAATAATAATAAAAAAAATATGCTAAAAACAAGGTAAAACAAGAAAATATCACAACTTCTAACTTCAGATGGAGCTCAAATGGCGCTCGAGTTAAAGGTCGGAGTAAACAGGAGATTTGTGTGAAGGATTTAAAAGAGTGTACAGACTGCAGCAAGTGGCACGTCAATTTATCCCTGCTGGGCCAAAAAACATCTAAAAATGTTCAAATAGTTAAAAAACAAAACAAAACAATACACAGCAAGCTAGGCAAATAAGTAATTTACATTATTTGTTAGGAGGAACTACTTTGTTGTGCAAATGAATATATTAGGAGGGGCTGCACCCTACCTGCCCCTGTGGACCAGCAGCATCTGGATAGGAGACAAACCAAAGTTTCATGGGTGGGAGGATAAGATTAGCTGTTTTTCCTGTCCATATTAGATCTTGTTGTGTCCCAAAAGACAAATCAGCAGGGGACATGTGGAGACAATTAGACGATCAGAACTGACACTCGGTTGTTATCAGGTATTCCACAGTTTCATTGCAAACTTTATGACATAACATCAGTAATCAGTTTTATAACTCAGCTGATTTGATTGTTTTTAAAATTATTTGCTTCCAAAATTACAACTACAATCTACATGGAAAACAATGTTTTTACATTAAACGGTAATGCATTAAATAATAGTAAAATAATAACTGTATAACAATACTATAGCGTTAATAGCACCATAATAACTGTTTAATCCAGCCACTAGAGAGCACAAGCCAGTGTATCTCTTGTGCCGGTCCCAAGCCTGGGTAAATGGTGAGGGTTGTGTCAGGAAGGGCATCTGATGCAAAACACTCTTGCCAAAACCATAATGTAAGTTCATCAAAGCAAAACCATACCGGATCGGTCAAGGCCCGGGTTAACGACTGCCACCAGTGCTGTTGACAAACAGGGTGCCGGTGGAAATTGTGCTACTGTTAGTCGAAGACCACAAGGAGGGAAACATGTCAGGAGACAGAGGGAGAAGAGGAAAGTGAAGAATGTAGGACTGAGGGTTGCAACTCTAAATGTGGGGACAGTGACAGGCAAAGGTAGAGAGATGGCTGACAGGATGCAGAGAAGGAAGGTAGGTGTTTTATGTGTCCAAGAGACCAAGTGGAAGTGCAGCACGGCTCACAGCAGGGTTTAAACTGTTTTACCATGATGCGGATAGAAAGAGTAATGGAGGTGATCCTGAAGGAGGAGTTGGCAAAGAATATAGTAGAAGTAAAAAGAGTGTCAGATAGGGTGACATGCCTGAAGGTCGAAGTAGAAGGTCGGATGCTAAACATTGTCAGTGGTTATGCTCCACAGGTTGGATGTGATGTGGAGGAGAAAGATAATTTTTGAAAAGATCTGGATGAAGTGATAGAGAGTATTCCCAGGGAGGAGAGAGTGGTGATCGGAGCAGACCTGAATGGACATGTTGGTGAAGGAAACAGAGGGGATGAGGAAGTGATGGGTAGGCTTGGTGTCAAGGAATGAAACCAGGAAGGACAGATGGTGGTGGATTTTGCCAAGAGAATGGAAATGGCTGTAGTCAACACTTACTTACAAAAGAGGGAGGAACATAGTGAATAGAGTGGAGGTAAGAGTATGCAGGTTGACTACATTCTGTGTAAAAGAGGAAACCTGAGGGAGATTGAGGGACTGTAGGGTTGTGGCAGGGGAGAGTGTGGCCAGACATCATCGGATGGTTGTGTGTAGAATGACTGTTGTTGTGAAGAAGAAGAAAAAAAGCGTAAAATCAGAGAAGAAGACCAAATGGTGGAAGCTGAAGAAGGAAGAATATTGAAAAATTCAGAGAGGAACTGTTAAAGGTTCTGGGTGATAAGAAAGAGCTTCCAAATGACTGGACTACTACAGCAACAGTAATTAGAGAGACAGGTAGGAAGGTACTTGGTGTGTCATCTGGATAGAGAATGGATGATAAGGAAACCTAGTTGTGGAATAGTAAAGTGCAGGACGCCGTTCAAAGAAAGAGGTTAGCCAAAAAGAAA
Organism: Nematolebias whitei; assembly: GCF_014905685.2. NCBI lineage: Eukaryota > Metazoa > Chordata > Actinopteri > Cyprinodontiformes > Rivulidae > Nematolebias > Nematolebias whitei. Next base: position 35,654,221 of record NC_056500.1, read on the forward strand.
TATGACCATGAGAGGACCGAAGAGAGGAGACAGGAATTTAAGGAGATGGGGCATAGATCAAAGAGAGAGTTAGCTAAATAGAAAAAAAGGCAAAGCAGAAGGCGTATGATGAGTTGTATGGGAGGTTGGACACTAAATAGGGCGAGACAAACTTGTACCAATTGGCAAGACAGAGGGATCCGGCTGGAAAGGATGTGCAGCAAGTTAGGCCTGTTAAATATACGAATGGTAATGTTCTAACAAATGAGGAGAGTGTGACGGAAAATGGAAGGAGTACGTTGAGGAGCTAATAAATAAAGAGAATGAAAGACAGAGTAGAGGTCATAGAAACTGTGAAATCAGGAATTGGGAAAGATTAGTGATGGTGAAGTCCAGAAAGCTCTGAAAAGAATGAAGAAGAGGAAAGCAGTAGGACCTGATGAGGTACCAGTGGAGGTTTGGAAATGTCTTGGAGAGATGGCATTGAGGTTTTTGACCCAAATATTCAATGGCATATATGAGGGTGAGAAAATGCCTGAGGAATGGAGAAGAAGTGTGCTGGTGCCCATTTTTAAGAACAAGGGTGATATACAGAGTTGTAGCAACTACAGGGAAATTAAGTTGATGAGCCACACAATGAAGATCTGGGAGAGAGTTGTGGAAGCTAGACTTAGACGAAAGGTGACTATCTGTGAGCAGCAGTATGGTTTCATGCCAAGAAAGAGCACCACAGATGCCATCTTTGCTTTGAGAACGATCATAGAGAAGTACAGAGAGGGTCAGAAAGAACTTCATTGTGTCTTTGTGGATTTAGAAAAAGCATATGACAGGGTGCAGAGGGAGGAGGTGTGGTATTTGATATGGAAATCTGGAGTGGCAGAGAACTATGTTAGACTAGTACAGGACCAGGACATGTATGAGGACAGCAGGACAGTAGTGAGATGTGCTGTAGGAGAGACAGATAGTTTCAAGCTGGAGGTGGGAGTGCATCAAGGATTGGCCCTGAGCCCCTTCTTGTTTGCTCTGGTGATGAACTGACTAACAGATGAGGTCAGGCAGGAATCCTTGTGGACTATGATGTTTGCAGATGACATTGTGATCTGTGGTGAGAACAGGGAATCAGTGTAGGAAAACTTGGAGAGGTGGAGGTATGCGCTTGAAAGAAGAGGAATGAAAGTCAGCCGTAGTAAGACAGAGTATATGTGTGTGAATGAGTGGGAGGCCGGTGGAACAGTGAGGCTACAAGGAGCAGAGATCACAAAGGTGCAGGACTTCAAGTACTTGGGGTCCACTGTCCAAGGAAAATGAGGAGTGTGGTAAAGAGGTGAAAAAGAGAGTCCAGGCAGGATGGAATGGATGGAGAAAAGTTTCAGGAGTGATTTGTGACAAAAAGGTGTCAGCAAAGTTAAAGGAAAAGTTTACAAGACAGTGGTGAGACCAGCTATGTTGTATGGTCTGGAGACAATGGTATTGACAAAAAGACAGGAAAAAGAACTGGAAGTGGCAGAAATGAAGATGTTGAGGTTCTCCTTAGGAGTGACAAGGATGGATAATGGTAATGAGATAATCAGAGGTACAGCACATGCTGAACAACTGGGAGATAAAGTTAGAGAGGCCAGACTGAGATGGTTTGGACATGTCCAGAGGAGGGACAGTGGGTATTGGTAGAAGGATGTTAGAAATGCAGCTGCCAAGAAAAAGACAAAGAGGAAGACCAAAGAGAATTGAATGCAGTTAGAGAGGACATGGAGTTAGTTGGAATGAGGACAGAAGATGCAGAGGACAGAGTGAAATGGAGGAGGATGACTCGCTGTGGTGACCTCTGAAGAGGGAAAAGCCAAAAGAAGAAGAAGAAGAAGCACAATAACAGCTGTTTATCAATGTAATGGCAGTAATAGTACAACAATAACTGTATAACAGTATAACAACAGTAATAGTACAATATTAACTGTATTACAGTATAATACCAGTAACAGTACAGGAATTACTGTATAACAGTATAAGTAATAGTACAACTGTAACTATATTACAGTATATTAACAGTAATATTTAAATAATAACTGTATAACAGTATAATAACAGTAATAGGTAAATATTAATCATAGAACAGTATAACAACAATAGTACAATAACTGTAATGCAGGATAACATTAATAGTACAATAATAATTATTGCAGTATAATAACAGTAATATTGCAGTAATAACAGTATTACAGTATAATAACACTAATAGTTAATAATAACTGTATAACAGTATAACAACAGTATAATAACAGTAATATTTAAATAATAACTGTTTGACAGTATTATAACAGTAATAGTTAAATATTAACCATATAACAGTATAATAACAAAAGTACAATAACTGTAATACAGTTTAATAACAGTAATTATACAATAATAATTATTACAGTATAATCACAGCAATAGTACAATAATAACTATTACAGTATACTATTAATTGTACAACAGTATAACTGTGATAATAGAATAACTGTTTAACATTATAATAAATGTTGTAATACAATAATAACTGCATAACAGTAATAGTACAATAATATCTGTATAACAGTATAATAACTGTAATATTACAATAATAACTATATAACAG